>NW_026622863.1:49910176-50216176 GCF_023065955.2 Ursus arctos
CTAGTTACAGCATCCCCTAGAAAACTAATACATGCACCCAGGCACCCCAGGGCATCACAGCAAATTCAAAGGGAGCACCATGGGGATATCTTAAGTCTTGAGGGAGACAGGGCGGGAGCTACAAGCTCAAAGCAGTTCACAGGTTCAACACAAGGCGGCGCTATGTTCCTTCCCATGAGTCACATCTTGGTGAAACTGTGTTTCTAGCCGTTGCTGTGATAAAAGCCCAAATATCCAAAAATGTTACCAATGGGAGAAACTGCCAACGTGTACAAGGAATCTCTCTGTATTACTTCTTCCAATTGCATGTGAAGCTACAATTATCCCAGTAAAATTTTCAAATTAAGGAAGGAAGGAAGGAAGGAAGGAAGGAAGGAAGGAAGGAAGGAAGGAAGAAAGAAAGAAAGAAAGAAAGAAAGAAAGAAAGAAAGAAAGAAAGAAAGAAAGAGGAAAGAAAGAAAGAAAGAAAGAAAGAAAGAAAGAAAGAGAAAGAAAGAAAGAGAGAAAGAGAGAAAGAGAGAAAGGGAAGGAAGAAAGGAAGAAAGGAAGAAAGGAAGGAAGAAAGAAAGAAAGAAAGAAAGAAAGAAAGAAAGAGGAAAGAAAGAAAGAAAGAAAGAAAGAAAGAAAGAAAGAAAGAAAGAAAGAGAAAGAAAGAAAGAGAGAAAGAGAGAAAGAGAGAAAGGGAAGGAAGAAAGGAAGAAAGGAAGAAAGGAAGAAAGAAAGAGAGGGAGAGAGGGAGGGAGGGAGGGAGGGAGGAAGGAAGGAAGGGAGGGAGGAAGAAAAGCCAAGTATTGCCCAGAAATCAGCATGGAGTAAGAGTAGTGAGTCCAATCTGACTCCAAGACCCAAAGGCATAAACACCCCACAGGTTAAGTAATTGTGGTTTTGGAGAATGAAATACAGTGTTTTGTTTTTTTTTTCTTTTCTATTTATGTGTCCCCCACCACCACCACCACCAATGGTCTCTAGGTTGTTAGGATGAAAACACTGGTTTATTTAAAGTAGAGCTGTTAGCAAAACAAGACTGGACCCCGGGGACAGCTCTTGAAAGCTAGCTGATTGTTCCATTTTCAGGAATTATATGAGTCAAATTGTTGGTAGCTTGGAATTAGCCACTGTATACGTTTTTCTCTCTCTGCAAAACAAATTACCCCAAACCTGGTGGCTTAAAACAACGCCCATCTATGATCTCGAAGTTTCCATGGGTCAGGAGTCCAGCACAGCTCGGCTGGATCTCTGCACAGGGTCTCCCAGAGCTGTAGGGCTGCGATCTCATCTGGGACTCATCGCGTGGTCCCCTGCCAGGTGGTCTTCTCCGTGGCATGGCAGCTTGTACCTTCAAGGCCAGCCAGAGAGCACCTCTCTTCAGTCTACTAAGGGCCAGTCTAAGAGCACATCTAATGAAGGGAGGGGTGTCCCCTCACGTGGGCTGTATTTTCTTGGCCAGAAGCAAGTCACGGGTTCTGCCCCCACTGAAGGGGCAGGTAGTACATGGGGTCACCTTAGGATATGTTCACTACAGTCAAGGCAAGAGTATTGGTTTCCCCACTATCTGAAAGTAGAGCATTCCTATGAGACCCTTCACAAGCCAATCTGGTGTACAGTGAAGAAGGAATTACCATTAATTTATATGGGAAAAATGTATAGCGTTCCCCTAGCCCCAAAATAGCCTCTCTTTGGCTTTCCTGATACCTTAGGACACACCTTGCTAACAGATGCACCAAATAAACCGAGATGAAGCCCAGATGCTCACGGACCATGCAAAGCTCTGGCGGCTGGAGGCTGCCATGCTGCATGTGATCCCCAGGAAGGAGTTTGGGGCCAGGGTGGTGGTGGTGGCACTCTCGCTGCATTCCTTCTGGAAGCTCCAGGAGAGAATTCATTCCATTGGAATGAATTCCAATTTCTAGAAGCTGAATTCCTTGATTTATGCATTCCGTAGCTCGTGGCCACTCCAACCTCTGCTTCTCTTCACATCTTCCCTCTCCGTCATCACATCATCATCTCTGATTCTGACACTCCCACCTCACCCGTATAAGGACCCTTGTGATGATATTGGGTCCACCCGGACAATCCAGGGTCACCTCCCCATCTCAAAATCCTTAATCACATCTGCAGAGTCTCTTTTGCCACGTAAAGTAACATACTCACGGGTTCCGAGATCACAGTGTGGACATCTTGGGGCGGGGGCGGTGGGGGGCATTATTCCGTTTACCACTCTTCCTCAAGCAAAATTCATTTTTTTCCTTTTCTTTATAGTTTTATCACTCATGTATGTACCCCTAAACAAAAGTTTAGTTTGGCCTGATTTTGAATTTTATGTAAATAAAATCATGTAAATAAAATCATAACATTTTATGTAAATAAAATTATGTTTTATGTCTTGCTTCCTTCAAATGGGTGTGAGATTCACCCTTGTGGCTGTGTGTAATTGTGATGCATTCATTTTTCATCACTGCATACTATTTCATGATACAAACACACCATAACTTATGTTTTCATTCAAATACTGATGGACATTTGGGTTACTTCCGGTTTGGAGCGGGCTAATGTGAATAATGCTTCTTTCAACATAACTTTGCATGAGTCCTGGTTCCAGAGCCTGTGCTCAGAAGTGGACTTGCTGGGTGGGGAGGAAGAGTTAACAATAGATCTAAACCTGTTTTCTATGAGAAGGTGACTTGGGCTTACTTTCTTCCAACACCGTTTCCATGGAAACTTACTGGGTTAAGGTAAATATGGAATGCCAGCTCCGTTCCCAGGCAACGGTGTTTATTATAAAAATGACCCCTGATTGGTGAACTACATTGGACTGGAAGGACGGTGAGTGGGCTCATAGATCTCATAGGCCTACGTGACCAGGATGGAACAGAAACCTGGTTTCTCCGTGGGGTATTCTTTTTTTAAGTAGGCTCCACGCCCAACAAGGGGCTTGAACTCATGACCCTGAGATCAAGACCTGAGATCAAGACCTGAGATCAATAGCCAGATGCTCAACTGACTGAGCCACCCAGGCGCCCCTGTGGGGTATTTCTTATAATTGAGTATGCTCCCGGTGGGGGCTTTGACTTGGACCCTAGGAAGCCTCCCTATGCCCAAGTGGGCAATACCCACCCGCTCACGGGGTATCTCCCAGCTGGCGGTGCTGAGCAGCAACGTGTGTTTGACGCTGTTGTGCCAAGATGCTGCTGTTTCCTGCCCTCCATCATCCTACAAAGTGAACCTGGTACCAAGTTATGTAGCCCTACTGCACCCCGTGAGCGTGAATGTCAGATGGAACCCAAGACTGCTTCTGGTGACCGTGGCAAGTGGGGGTGACCCCGAATCACAGGGTATGTCTATCTGTAAATGTAATTGATAATGGGGAAAAACAGCTTTTCAGAATACACGTGATGATTTAGACCCCCCCAACAAGAGGTCGTTAGGAGTTCCCACTGGCTCCTTCTCTCCCCAGTGCTTGGTATTTTGGGACACTAATTTTTGAAAATTTGGTGAGTGTTTAATGGAATCTCAATGTGATTTTCATTTGCCCCTCTCTGATTACTAATGAGTGATGAGTAATTCCGACATTTATTGGACATCTAAATTTCTTATTTTGTGATGTGTCAGCTCAAATCTGTTGACTACTTTTTTAAAAAATTGGGCTGACTCATGCACCTGGGTGGCTCAGTCAGTTAAGCATCTGCCTTCAGCTCAGGTCATGATCCCAGGGGCCTGGGGTAGAGTCCCGCATCAGGCTCCCTGCTCCACAGGGAATCTGCTTCTCCCTCTGCCCCTCCCCCTACTCGTTCTCTCTCTCTCTCTCACATAAATATATAAAATCTTTTTTTATTTTTTTAAATAAAATCTTTTTTAAAAATAAGTAAATAAATACAATTGGGCTGACTCTTCAATAATTTGTAGGAGTTCCTTATATGTTCTTGATACTAGTCCTTTGTCAGCTACATGTGTTGCAAATAACTTTCCATTCCATGACTTTGCACACTCTTTATGTTTCTTTTAACAGAAGTTATTAACCTTAAAGTCATGGGAAGCGACAATCTTTTCCTTTAGAAGTAGAGATTTCTATAACTTATTTAAGAAATCCTTCCCCACCTCCACACATTTAGATCCCTGATCCATCTGGAGTTAGTTTTGGGGGTACAAGGTGAGGTAAGGGTCTGGTTTCATCTCGCAGTATGAATATCCAATTTTCACAGCACCATTATTACAGTCCTCTTTTTCCTTTTCTTGAAGGCATACGTCAAGTGTCCACATGGTACATTGGTCTCTTTCAGGGCTCTCTCTTCTGTCCCATTGGTCCATTTGATTAGTCCTGCATCAATTACAAGAATTTTATAATAAATCTTGATAAATGATAAAGCAAATCCTTTCACATCGTTCTTCTTTTAAGTCAGTCTAAGTCATCTTGTCCATTGCACTTCCACATAAACCTTAGAATCTGCTTGTCAATCCCAACCATTAAAAAAAATCTTTCAGTACTTTGGTTGGGATTACATTGGATCTCTAAATCAATTTGGAGATCTGACATTTTATGACACTAACTCTTCCAATCCATGGATAGACCGCTACATTTATTAAGCTCTTCTTTACTATCCCTCAATAAAATATTACAATTTACTCCATAGAGGTCTTGCACACTTTTGTTAGATTTCTTCGTAGGTACTTCTTTTTGGCTATTACAATGTGTATTTTCTTCTTTCAGGATAGTTATTGCTAATACAGGGCCATACTGTTACTTTGCATCTTAATTCTGTACCCAGCCACATTGTTGAAATACCTTACTAATTACAATAAGATGGTGGTGGATTCTTCTGGATCTTCCATGTACACAAATACGTCATCTATAAACAATGACAATTTCCTTTCTTCCTCTCCAACGTTTACACTGTCTTTTTCCTTTTCCTGGCCATACTGCCCCAGATAGGAGCTCTGGTACAATGTTAAACAGAAGCGATGCTAGCCGACATCCTTATACTGTTACTGATCTCAAAGACGATCTTTTTCATGTTTTGTTATCAAATATGACATTTTCTGTAGCTGTTGTATATAGTTGCCCTTTACCAAATTCAGGAAAGTTCCTTTTATTCCCGGCTTCCTAAGAGATTTTAGCATGAATGGATGCTCAATGTTATCAAATACTTTTTTATTTCTCCATAGACCAGTGCTATAAACAGGCACAAGTCCAGGGACTGTCTGTCATCAGTTTCTGATGGGGTAGGCTCAGAAAATGAGAGTGAGCGTCTAAGCAGGCATCAGAAGCGGTGCTTTGGGGTGCTGCTGAATGCATGTGCCAAGTCACATAAGGCACAAGCCTTATAAAAGTAGCAGTCGATAGCAGATTGGAAATTTAAAAAGTTGGTCCATTAACACATACAGTGTGAAAAACTATGTCAAGTCTACCTTTTTTTTTGCCAGAAAATGTCTATTCTCTCTCATTCATGGATGAAATTTTCATTGGGTGTTAAGATTTTTTTTTTTTAAGATTTTATTTATTTATTGGAGAGCGAGAGAAAGCACAAACAGGGGGAGCAGCAGAGGGAGAGAGAAGCAGACTCCACGCTGAGCAGGGAGCCCGACGTGGGACTCAATCCCAGGACCCCGAGATCATGACCTGAGCTGAAGGCAGATGCTTAACCGACTGAGCCACCCACACGCCCCTGGGTGTAAGAGTCTAAGTTGACAGCTTTCCCTCTTAGAACAGTGAAGTTATAATCTGTCTCCTGACTTCCAGTAATTCTTTTAAAAAAAGTCAGCTGTCAGTTTATTTGTGGCTCCTTTGGAAGTAATATCTTATTTTCTGGCTACTTTTATATTCTGAAATTTCCCTATGTTCTATACAAGTGGATTTTTTTATTCATCCTAAGGCATCCTTGAATCTGTGATTTTGTTTGTTTGCATTCGTTCTTCCATTGGTTCTGGAAAATTCTCAGATATTATCTTATTACACATTACCTGTGTCCCATTCTCTTTCTGTTCTTCTGAAACTTTTTTTTTTTTTAATTTTATTAAGGGGCGCCTGGGTGGCACAGCGGTTAAGCGTCTGCCTTCAACTCAGGGCGTGATCCCGGCGTTCTGGGATCGAGCCCCACATCAGGCTCCTCCACTATGAGCCTGCTTCTTCCTCTCCCACTCCCCCTGCTTGTGTTCCCTCTCTCGCTGGCTGTCTCTATCTCTGTCGAATGAATAAATAAATAAAATCTTTAAAAAAAATTTTTATTAAAAAAAGAAAGATTTTACTTTTTTAAGCAATCTCCACACCCAACGTGGGGCTCGAACCCACAACCTGAGATCGAGTCGCATGCTCCACTGACTGAGCCAGTCAGGCGCTCCGTCTTCCGAAACTCGTATTAGGTATTTATTTAACTTCACTGTATCTGCAATGTCTCTTAACCACCCACGCATATTTCTATCTTTTTGTCTCTCTGTGGTGGATTCGAGATGATTTATTCTGAATAAATTCTTTCTTCAATTTGATTTGGCTTATTATCTTCTCTCCAGTAGAATGTAAACTACGTTACTGCAGGGCCCTTTTCTGGCTCACGGCTGTGTCCTCAACACCCAGAACAGGGCCTGGCACTTAGTGGGCACTCCAATAAATATTTGTTTGATGAATGAATGTCACCAGATAACTACATCGTATCTTGACCTCTCAGGGAACTGCCCAGAGCTCTACTCTAGAGAGCTTATCCCCCACCGGATCTGCGGTTCTCCAGAATCCAGGCTGTTAGGACAAAGGAATCCATGGAGTCAAGATAATAAAATCATCCTGCTGGGTCTGACTCTGATGAGTTTCCACGGAAGACTGAGGAAAACCAACGCAGGCAGCCAACACCCACAAAGCCACTGCACTACCATGAAACAGCCAAAAGCTTGGCGTGTGTGAATCAGAATTCAGCTTCCAAAATGCGGCTCAGGGGGCTACTGAGAGCTGAACAAACAAACCAATTGAAAGTCAAATGTGAGAAGACTGTGTGGGAGGGGCGCCTGGGTGGTGCAGTCGGTGAACCGACTCTTGGTGTCAGCTCAGGTTGTGATCTCCGGGTCATGGGTTCGAGCCCCGTGTCAGGCTCTCCGCTCAGCACGGAATCTGCTTAAGTTTCTCTCTCCTTCTCCGTCTGCCAGTCACCCCCCTCTAAAATAATAATAATAATAATAATAATAATAATAATAATAATAATAATAATAAATGTTTTTTAAAAAAAAACCTCTGTGGTAGACAGAATAATGCCCTGCCCCCCCACCCTGGGCCAAACAGCCACATCCTAATCCCTGAAACTTGTGAATATATGACCCGAACGGCAAAAAGGACCTCACAAATGTGATAAAGAAAAGGATTTTGAGATGGGGAGAGTATCCTGAATTATCTGGGTGGGCCCAGTGTAATCACAAAGGTCCTTACGAGTGAAGGGGGATAGGAGAGTCTGAATCAGAGAAGGAAGAGGTGGGAGTGATACACGTGAGACTCGGCTGCCCACTGCTGGCCTCGCAGACAAGGAAAGGAGCCATGAACCAAGCAATGCAGGCAACTTCTAGAAGCCAGAGGAGTCAGAAAATGGATTCTCCTCTGAAGCCTTCGGAAGGAATCCAGCCCTGCTGACACCCCGACTTTTGCCCAGTGAAACCCATTTTGGACTTCTGTCCTCCGCCACTGTAAGATAATTCATTTTTTTTTTTTTTGGTTATTTATTTATTTGAGAGAGAGAGAGAGTGCATGGACCGATGAGTGTGGGGGAGGGGCAGAGGGGGAGGAGGAGGGAAAGAATCTCAAGCAGACTCTGTGCTGAACACAGAGCCTGACCCATGGCTCGATCTCCTCGATCTCAAGACCCTGAGATCATGACCCGAGCCTAAATCCAGAGTCAGATGCTTAACCAACTGAGCCACCCAGGCGCCCCTAGTTTGTATTATATTTTAAGCTACCAAGTTTGTGGCAATTTGTTACAGCAAAAATAGGAAAGTGATACAGACCACTGAGATAAGTAACCTTCAGAGTCCTGTTTGTGATCCAAGAGTGGGCAAGAAACCCTTTGGTCTAGGCAAGCAACCTTTTTTAACGAAGACTAGAATAGAAAATCGCAGAATGAATTCCACCTAGAATAATTAAGTATTACCTAGTGAAACTTTCCTTTCAGATATATGTGTGCGTTTATATTCACATGTGTATGAACTGCCTCGGGAGGTCATGGCCCTCAAGACCTGAAAGAACACTGACCTACAAAAGTCACATTGCTGCCAAGGTCAAGATCTTGAGGCAGGTGGGACTAGAAACCTATGTAGGCTCCGTGGCATGACCAACATCCTCTTTTTGCCGATGAAGAAACTAGGGCCCAGAGAGGTAAAGACTTGCCCTCGGTCACACAGCTCTGATGCATCAGGGCCAGGATTCTAAGGCAGGTTTGGCTGACTCGAGGAGGTGAACCTTTCTCCTTTAACTATACCAGCCCCCTTTGGGGATGTGTGGGGCCGTGCTAAGCAAGAAACCCCCCTATTCCTGCTAGAGCCTGAACAGAACTGGCCTAGGTAGAGGCTTTCCATAAGCCCATTTTTCAGACGAGGAAGCTAAGGCTCAAAGCAGTTCGGATACCTGCCCCTAAGTGGGGTCCGCAGAGTCTGGTCCCAGAACCCACCTGCTTGTCCAGGGCTCTGGTCTGCTCCTGCAGCTCCCTGACCTCGGCCTGCACCTGGACCCGGCACTTGAGCAGCTGGCCCATGTTCTCCAGCCTCTCGCTGTCCCGCAGCCGCTTGACCTGGCTCTGGGCGACGCTGATCTGCACCTGGAGTTTATCCCGCACCCCCTCCAGGCGCTGGATCTCCTCACTGCCCGGGTGGGAACGGGGAGAGCAAGCCAGCAAGGGGCAGAGCTCAGAATCACTAAAGGCTGGTCGCGGGGCCGGCCCTCCCCCCTCGGACCCCCAACCCCCAGGAAGAGCCCCCTCCCCAGCTCGGGGACCAGGCACTGGGCTCACAGTTGCTTGTTGATTCGCTGGTGGACTTCCTTGCTGTAAGCCCGCCTCTCCCCCTCCATCACTTTGCACTGCCGCTGTAGTCTGCTCAGCTCCCAATCCACTGAGGGCAGGACCAGCCAAGGGGACTCAGGAGGAATCCAGGAGGCCCCGGCCCCTTCCTCTCCAGGACCTAGGAATTCTGGCTCTCTCAGGGTCCCACAGACTTCAGCTGAAGTGCAGACCCAGTCCCCACCAGCCCTCTGGCACTGTATTTCAGGTCCTATACCCCTTCTGACTCCTGTATCCCAAGCTGACCTCAGGATTTTTCCCATAAACCCATTCCTGCCCGAGGTTTGGGCACACATCCCCTTTCCCTCTAGAGGGCGCTCCTGGCAGGCCTCCTGGTCCTCAGGGACCTGCCACATAGGATCTGGAACTTGGGAAAGCTGAGGATAGGTGCCAAGAACTGGGGACAACATCCTAGCTCCCTCCCTCCCCTTCAGCCCCCATCACCCAGCAGTCCTGGGTCCCATCCTCCTGCCTCTTCACCCTCAGCCCATCTCCTAGGCTCAGGCTTCCTCCTGTTCTGCCTGGACCATCACCCCAGCCTCCTCTCCAACCTCCTGGCCTCCCTTCATAGCCCCAGCGGCGCTGACCCTGCCCCTCCCTTGTTCACAGGTCTCCCGTGGAGCTCCAGGGCCCCCAGGACAATGTCCCAGCTCCTCAGCCTGGTGTTCAAGGCCCCACGTAATCTGACCTTACCCACCTCTCGAGTCTGGTCCACCAGCTCCCCACCTCCCACCACCCACTGGCTCTCAACCAGCGATTCTGCCCCACACAGACAGTTGGCAATGTCTGGAGACATTTTTCCTCGTCATGATGTGGGGACGGAGCAGGGGAAAGTGCTTGTGGCACGTAATGGCTAGAGGTCAGGGGTGCTAAGTATCCTACAATGCCCAGGACAGCCCCCTTGACTAAGAATGATCTGACCCCAAGTGCCAACAGTGTGGAGGCTGAGAAACCCTGTTCTAGCCACATGCTGTTCTCTCTGCTGAAACCCTCTTCCCTGTCTGCTCCCATTGGGAATTCCTGGGAGGAGTTCTAAGCCCCACTCAAAACTTCTCCTTCAGGAAGTCTTACAGGACTGCCCCACTCCCCAGGCTTGGCCTATCCCTCTGGCCTGCTCCACCTCCATTCCCACGCATGTGTGCGCCTCCCTAGAGGGCTCCCCTGGAAGGTCTCCCTGTCCTCAGTGTGCTGCAACACAGTACCTGGAACTTGGGAAACTGAGGAAAAGAATGAGTGAAAAAAGGCAAGACTGTATGAATTACCCATTCCTTCCAGGAAGGCCTCACTTCCATCCTCTGAGCGGGTGCTCCCTGCAGAGTGTCCCAAAGGCATCTTGGCCAAAGCTGGAGAGGAGCCTGTAGGGGTGACACAGGACCCCTTTAGACAGCAAGCAGGAGAGGGCCAGAAGGAAGGTGGGGACAAACCGCGAGGGACTAGGAATTGGAAGGTGACCCCAGAACCAGCTCTGGCCTCTCTTTGAGTCTCAGTTCCTCCAATGGGTTGGAGGGGGACACCTCTCAGGCCTCTCTCCACACCCCTCCCGACCTCCTACCTCTCATACTTTCTGTCTTGTGTTTCAGCTCTGACTCGGGCGTGGAGGACAGGCCCCCTAGCTCTCAGTATTTCTGAGGCGTGGCTGTTTGTGGAAGGCGACACGGAGGAGGGGAAAACCCCAGCCGGCTGTGGGGGGCGAGGCCCGGTCCCTACCTGCTGGAGTGCCTGACCTGTCCTTGGTCCTCCAAGCTCACTGTTGTGGCCTGGTTACTGGGGAGATAAAGGGCCAATGAGACCTAAGGACAGCGGCTGGGGTGGGACCTCAGCCTCGAGGAGGCGCCGTGGGCGGGGAGGCTGGGGAGGAGGGGCCTAGGGAGAGGGAGGGGAGGCTGGGGAGAAGGGACCGCTGGGGAGGAGGAGCCGTGGGCGGTGAGGCTGGGGAGGAGAGACCGAGGCAGCCAGAAGACCTGAGGACACAGACGGATTGGGGGGACGGGGAGCCCTGCGAGGGGCGGGGCTGGGAGAGCTTGCGGGGGCGGAGCTGGGGCCTTTCGAGGGGCGGGGTGGTGCCTTGAGGGGCGGGGCTGGCAGGGCCACGAAGGGCGGGGCTTCAGCGCTGGAGAGGGCCAGGAGACCTGTAAAGGGCGGGGCACGGGTGGGAGGAGATCGGGTACCTGTGGAAGGAGGGGCTGCGGGGATTAGCGAGGGATCAGGCCCCGGTGTCCGTAAAGGGCGGGGCTTCAGGCCTTACGAGGGGTGGGGCTATGCGGGGCTGCGGAGGGGCACGGGTATCTGCAAACGCCGGAGCTTCGCGGACCTGCGAGGGGCGTGGTTAGAAGTACACTTGAGGGGCCCGGCGGGAGGGCGCTGGAAGGAGGTCTGGAAGGGGCTAACGGGGAGCGAGGGGCTGTGAGGGGCGGGCTGTGTGTTTTCGGGAGGGAGAGGCAGGAGCTGAAAGACACTATGGAGCCAGGGCTGGGAGAGAAACGTCTGGAAGCCTTTGGAGCTCGGCTGAGGTCCTTTGGGACGAGGCCCGAGAGATGTGTGTCTTAAAACCACGTTATTTTGAAGATTCATTAGGAAGACCGTGCCGTTGCCGGGAGTTGTGAGAGGGAGGAGAGCTCACCACCGACTCAGGTCCCTGCAGTGACTCACTACGCATGCGCGGCCAACGGCCTCCTGCGAAGCCGCCAAAAATCTCTTGCCTGCTGGGTCCGCGCTCAGAGAGGCGGAAGTGGGCGGGGCCGCGAGCTCTTCGTGCCTCCCCCGCCTGGCCACACCCCCTCGCTCCGCTGGGCACGCCTTCTCGGCTGTAGGCTGCTGCCCACGTGGGCCTCCCCGGAGCGGGCGGGCAGTGGGCGCCGCTCCCTGCAGGCTGGGTGTGCCTGAAGCCTGCGGTTTCCTGTGGGAGGAAGCAGCACGCGGGCTCTCAGCTCGGCTCGTAGCTTTGGAGGCCTAGGAGGGGAAGATTCATTACCGCCCTCGGGCTCCCTGATTCTCCCCCTTCCATAGGGTCCTGGCTTGAGGGACCTTCTCCCCCGCCCCCCTGTATTCCCAGGGTACCCAAATCTGACGCTGATTCCATTCAGGGAGATTGATTTGAGTCCTAGCCTCCTGTTTTCCACCTCCCTCAATCACGTTTTCATCTCCCTAGCCCCTGGTTTCCAGACTCCTTCCAGGGCCAGGTCTGGTCCCCTTTGCCTACACTCCATGAAGAGCACATGACCTTCCAGCCTCTAATTTTTCCCTCTGACCCAGACTCCTTAACTTTCTTGGGGTTCTGAATTCAGAACCCCAGTCTTTGTCTCCAGGGACCCTAATTTTGTACTCCTCTAACTCTCGCCTTGGGGCCCAGTGGACCCAAGAATTTTCCCCTTCCCCAAATCCTAGAGACCTTGAACTAGAATCCCCCAGTACTAAATCCATTCAGGGCCCCAATGCCGGGTATAACAATCACATACTATGTGCTGGACACTTTAAGAACTACCTTATGATGTATTTACTACTATCCTTATTTTACAGATAAACTGAGGCATAGAGAGGTTATCAGTAACTTGTCCAAAATCACAGTGAATGAGTACAGCAGCTTGGATTTGAATCCAGCCCACATGCCTCTATAGACTGCTGTAGTGGTATCCAATTTGTGGGTCTCCTGAGTACCAGCCTAGTCACTGAACCGCCCATCCCTCACCCCTTCAGGGAGCTGAGATGACCAACCACTCTCCTGCCCCTTCAGGGAGCTGAGATGACCAACCACTCTCCTGCCCCCTTGCTCTGGCCCCATCAAGAAAACCAGACATCCCATCATCCAATTTCCTTTCCTTGCGAGAACCTAGGATGTCAGTCCTCCAACTCTCAATTCTATATCAGGACTCCAGACACCTGGTCCCCTGTCCCTCACTTTTTACTAGCACCCAAACCTTCCAAGAGACCCAGGTATATGGTAATCACATCCCACCCTGATTCAATAACTCAACAATAAATAATAATAATAATAATAATGATAAACATTAAGTCCCTGGTACTGCACTTTGCACTTCTGTTTAAAACCCTCTAGTGGCTTCTCACTGCCCTTAGAATAAAATCCAAGCTCCTTCCCCTAGTCTTCAAGGGCCCTCTTTGATTTCCCTTCCTACCACTCCCTCCAGCTCCCTGTAGTCCAGCCACACTGGTCCTTCTGTCTGCTCTCCAAACAACCTGAGCTTGTTCAAGCCTCCAGCCTCATTTCTTCTTCCTCCAGCACTGAAATGAGTCCTGTCCTCGGCTCAGATGTCACCTCCCCACAGAGCCCTTGCCTGATCACCTTGTGTAAAGTAGCTTCCTCTCCTGCGGTCTTTATCACCTGTTTATTAGTTCATTTCCTGCAAAGCACTTAGCGCCCAGTCTGAAATTTATCAACTTCATTGGTAGGTTTTCTCTTTATGGTCTGCCCACTTCTACTAGGAAAGTAAACTCCACGGTAACAGCAGGCATCACATCTGTTTTCTTTATTATGACCTCCTGGTTCATAATAGATGTTCAATAAATGTTTGATGAAGAAAGGAATGAATGCGTAGCTGCGTTAGCGTACCGGTATCACCTTACTCATTTAGAGTAAGTATCCAAATTAGGACTAGCGCTCTTAGTATATTGTCAGTATTATTAGTATTACTGTACCCATGTCACAGATGAGGAAAACGAGGCTCAGAAAGTTGAAATAATCAGTTGAGGTCCCCCACACAGGAAATGGTGGCACTGGCATTAACTTCTGCCCTTTACCCCCTTCCAGAATTTCACGTGTTTCTATTTTCCATCCCCTGACCCTCACTGTGGGGCCAGCTCCCCCCCCCCAAAGCTTTCAACCCACTCCACGCAGCAGGAATCTGGCCTGCTCCCCCAGAGCCCCATTCCTCTAAGCATCCAGTGCTAAGCCCCATCAGGGAAAGCAGACATCCCGCCTGGGACAAGACCCAGTCTGGAGGCCGGAGAATCAGGCCCTCCCTCTGCTTGATGCTTGCCCCACCCTGGCGCTGCTCAGCTCCCTGGGCTCCCAGGGCTTCTCATCTCAACGCTGGGAGGGAGCCCCAGAAGATGCCTGTCTGGGGGCAGTGGGTGGGAAGCCCAAAGAATGAGGAACCCAAGTGCCTAGTCCCTCCCTCTGGCTGCAGACCTCAGCTGGGTGCGGTGCGAGTGGGTATAAAAGGGTCAGTATATATTGAGAGGAGCAGAGAAAAAAACCAGGAGAGTGAGAAGAGAGTAAAAGAAGGTAGTATAGGCAGTGAGGACTGGAGAGAAAAAGAGGGAAGAAAGGAGGGCGAGAGAAAGAGAGAGAGATCCCGATTGGAGGGGAGAAGGAGGGCTAGAGCCAGAGTAGAGCGAGGGAGGGAGGAAGGCGGTGAGAGAGGCGGGGGCCTCGAGAGGGTGGAAGGAGGGAGAAGGGCGGGGCGCGGAGGCCCCAGCAAGGGACGAGACTCCCAACTCTGACTTTTTCTGCCGCTCTCGGTAAGTTTCCAGCCCGTTATTCAGACTGGGATTTCTTTATTTACTCGGGAGTGCAGCAGTTTGGAAAGGATACCCCCAGGCTGAGAAGGATGCCCCCACTTTCAGACACCGTGGAAATCCTTTGTAATTTAAGAAGTGATCTCTTAGCACTTGGGGTGGAGATTCGGGAAGGGGTGGGGCCCGGCAAGGATTCGGGGTTCTCAGCAGAGCCCTCCACTGGTAAACTTCTTTTGGTTTTTCCCCATGGCTGTCCACTCTCTCCTGAGGACCCTGAGATCAGGGCTTTGCCAGAGAACACCCCACATCTGGGGGACCTCCAGGCACCCCATTTCTGGAAACTGAAGGGTTTGGGGAGGCTGGCTCCTTCTTGTCAAGCCTCCCCATGCCAACACCAGCCTCCCACCCTCAGCATGGATCTCGCCCATTTTTCCAACAAGATGTCTAGCAGACACTAGTCTGGCAGCAGGGTGGGGTGGGGACCTTGTGGGCATAGCCAGGGACTGGGGTTTCCCTGGTTCTTGGAGGCAGGGGGGTGGGATGAGTCACTGGGTGACTCACTGAGTCCCCCTCCTTCCTACCCCAAGAGAGGAGGGGGGTGACTCAAGGACGCCTGTCTCTGGGGGAAGCCCCCAGCTTCTGATGAATCTGGAGGGGTATCAGCTTGAATTTTCATATCCTGGCCCATATGTGCCCAGGATCAGGACTTTAAGGAGACAGGAGGCCACACTGCTAGTCCTACTCCCTCCTGGACCCAGGAGTTCATCCCTGGCTTGATCCAACCTCTGGAGAATTCAGGAGTTCGGGCCCCCCAGCTTCCTCCCTGCTCAGACTCAGAAGTCCCGGCCCCCACCCCAGCCCTCTTCTGCACCACCCCCAGGAGTCTGGACTCAGCCCCCTTCTCCACCAGGATTGGAGCATCTCACTTGCCCTTGTGCCAACCTCTTGAAACGACCATCTCCTGACACCCCCCAGCCCAGACTTCCACCGCAGCCATGTCTCTCCTCCTGCTGGTGGTCTCTGCCCTTCACATCCTCATTCTCATCCTGCTTTTCGTGGCCACTTTGGACAAGGTAAGCCCACTCAGGCAGCGGGGCAGCTTCTCCTGCAGACTCCCTCCACACCCCTCTTCTACAGTCACTCCAGCCCCACCCCTTTTCCCTAGCATCTACCCTTCCGAGTTCTGCCACTGATGCCTCTACCCTGCCCTCCCCCCCCCCCACTGCTCCCACCCCTTCTTACTAAATCCATGCCTTCCCCAGTTCAATGCCTTCCAGTACCTCACCCTTTCCCAACCCTTCCCACAATCTCCCTGACACTGCCCACTTTCCTTTCCTAACCCTGCCCTTCTTTCTCGGTCCATCCCAGTCCTGGTGGACCCTCCCGGGGAAGGAGTCCCTGAATCTCTGGTATGACTGCACGTGGAACAATGACAACAAAACGTGGGCCTGCAGTAACGTCAGCGAGAATGGTGAGGGGCATCGGGGACCGGTCTGCAAGGGGAGGGGTTGCCCCAGGTCTCCTCCCAGAACCAAGAACTAGGGAACTCCTCAAAGTTTGAGTGGGCAGGTCTGGGCCCCAATGCTGAGTGAGTGGGGCTGATTATGACCCTCTTATCTGGGATGGTAGGGGGCAATATGCTCATATTCTAGAGAGGATGAACTAAAAGCCCCCCTCCTTTATGATTCAGAAAGAGTGGAGGCCACATGCAATGGTTTAAGGAATGGGGAGAAAGCTCCCAAGATTCTGAGAAAGTAGGATTATGTTCTCAAAGTTCTAAGGAGATGGGACTGGTATTTGGAATGGATGTCCAGGACCAATTTGTCCAAGTTCCAAGGGATTGAAGCTGGAACCACATTACAGTTCTAGAGGGGTGGGGCTAAATCCTTCCAAGGTCCTGAACAAGGTTGGGGGGGGGGGTACAGTGCTGATGCATCTGAGTTATAAAGGATAAGAGCTGTATCCTTCTAAATTTCTAAGTGAAAGAAAAATGAAAGATTAAATGCTTTTCCCCTAAGAGTGAAGCAAGAACTTCTGTTCTCACCGGTTCTATTTGGTGTTGTACTGGAGGTAGCCAATGCAACAGGGCAAGAAAAAGAAATAAAAGGTATAAAGAGGGGGGAGGAAAAAGTAAACATGTCTCTATTCCCGGCAGACATGTTCATGTAAAAAACCCTAAAGAATCTTGACAATAGCTTTCTAGAACTGATAAGGGAATTTAGCAAAGTTATAGGAATCAAGGTCAATATAAGTGATACTCTTAAGCATCCAAACTTTTATGGCTCTAAACGGGGTGGGGCAGTGAACGATGAGCAGGCCGGTGGAGCTGGAACTCTGGACCTACTGTGACTTTCACCTCTATCTCCTTATTGCAGGCTGGCTGAAGGCGGTTCAGGTCCTCATGGTGCTTTCCCTCATCCTCTGCTGTCTGTCCTTCATCCTGTTCATGTTCCAGCTCTACACCATGAGGCGAGGAGGGCTCTTCTATGCCACTGGCCTCTGCCAGCTTTGCACCAGTGAGCACGGGCCCCAAGGAATTGAAGGGAAGGGAGGGGGACTGTCAGGATGCTGGGGGCCCTGAGAATGGACATCGGGTCAAAGAAAACAAGTATCAACAGCCCAAGGACTACCTGAAGTGCCTCCGTAGGCTACCCCGCCGCCTGGGGACTCACAGGAGTTGTACTTTTCACTGATTCAGTGGTTTGTGGTGTGCGTCTCTGAGTCATGTGGAAGCTGACACTTAGAGCTTCAAGGAGCCGGGGCTGGGAAAGGTGGTGTGAGCAAATAATTTAGATCCCAGGGATGGGAGGGCCGGGAGAGTTGGCTAAGTAATGCTCCAGGAGAGAACTCTGAATCATAATAGTAGTGATTTTATAATAGCAGCTGGCTTCTGTTTCTGGTGGACCTACTGTGCATTAGACTAGACACTTCAAGGAGTTTATATACCTTAAATTTTTTTTTACTTCAGGTGCAGAGAGCTAAGTTATCATGGTCCTCAGTTTCTGGTATATTCTCTTCTCAGATTCCTCTAAAGTCCCTCTCGTTTTAATTCACTATTTTCGTGCTTGGCTCGCAGAAAGGCACTAAAAAATATTCCTTGAAGGGATGGGTGGCTGGCTGGATGAATGGATGGATGGATAGTATTTTCCATTTTATGGATGAATAAAGAGCACCCAGCTAGATAAACTAAATTGCCCGAGGACAGTATGCGGTAGGGAGCGAACCACAACTCCCAGAAGGCAGCGGTGGTGAGCACTGGCTTTCCCGCGGCTTCTTTGCCCCGCGGGCTGTTGGGAAATGCAGTCTTCTTGCTGGTACTGCGTGACACCTGATTCCCGTCTCCCCGCAGGCGTGGCGGTGTTTACCGGGGCGCTGATCTACGCCATTCACGCCGAGGAGATCCTGGCGGAGCGCCCGCCGGGAGGCAGCTTCGGTTACTGCTTCGCCCTGGCTTGGGTGGCCTTCCCCTTCGCCCTGGCCAGCGGCGTCATCTACATCCACCTGCGGAAGCGGGAGTGAGGGCCCCGCGTCGCCCTGCCGCCTCTGCCGGCGCCCGGATCCTCCGTCTGAGCCCCAAAGCCCCCGCGCCCGTCCCCGTCCAGAAAATAAAACGGTTTAACCGCCTGCTCTGCCTTTGCCTCCTTCCTTCCTCCCTGCCTCCTCCAGAAACCCAGGCTGCTCGTGCCTGATCTTTCCTGAACCTGGGACAGCCCCTCCAGGCCCCCAGTCCCTTTAAAAAAAAAAAAAAAGATTTTATTTATTTATGTGACAGAAAGACAGCCAGCGAGAGAGGGAACACAGCAGGGGAGTGGGAGAGGAAGAAGCAGACTCCCAGTGGAGGAGCCCGATGTGGGGCTCGATCCCAGAACGACGGGATCATGCCCTGAGCCAAAAGCAGCCGCTTAACGACTGCGCCACCCAGGCACACCCCCCCCCCCCAGTCCCTTCTAAACCAGGACACAGGAAGTCGGGGTCCCAGCTGCCTTTTCCCTTACACAGACCTGAGGCCCTGGGCCCTTCCGTCTCAGGATTCCTCCCGAGTCTAGACCTCTAGGCACTTGTGGGGAAGAACCA
Source organism: Ursus arctos (assembly GCF_023065955.2). NCBI lineage: Eukaryota > Metazoa > Chordata > Mammalia > Carnivora > Ursidae > Ursus > Ursus arctos. The sequence goes on from NW_026622863.1 coordinate 49,928,740, forward strand.
GGCATGTGGGTTTCCTGTACTCTTTTTCCTTGTACAAGGGTGTCTTTCTCTCAACCAGGCAGGGAGTGTGTTGTTCTAGATTGTTGGTCTCCGCCCCTCCCCCCCCCCAACTCTGGGAAGACTTCTCTGTTTCCATCTTGGAACTCAGACACCTTCCCCCGTTAGGAGCCAGCTCCTCCTCTTTCCCCTCCCCCACCCAATTTTGCCGCTAGCCCATATGACACCTTAGTAAAAATTAGATGGCACCCCCCCCCCCCGGCTTACCCAGCCCCACCAGGCCACATGTGGGGGTCGGGAGGGGGGGAGATGGCTAGATTTTACATCCGCCCGTGACTTGGCTGTGTGCCTTTGTGCAATGAACAATTTGCACAACCGCACATGGCTGTCCTATCTCCCTTGTTCATAAGACCCAGTCTTTGGGGGAACCAGGGCCTCTCCTCAGGAACCAGGTCTTCTCTGAGATCCTCTTCCGTTACCCGCAGCCAGTCTATTTCACCAACTGCGAACCCAGTCTCTCCCTAGGACTACAGCTTTCTCTGCCTAGGCCCCACCCAAATGCATTCCCCCAAGATCGAGTATCTCCTTTCCAGGATTCTGATATTTTCCTTCTTTTCAACCCCTGCAGCCATCCCACTCATCCAGATTTATTAAACATGATTTATTCCTTTGGGAGAGGGGACAGGAGAGAAATTGACAGACCAATAAATATTGCACAGGCCACTGGTGGAAGAAAGATCCAGACCGAGGTAGTTTCTGCAGAAAGGGTGCGGGACCTGGGCAGGAAAGGCACCTGAGGTTGTTGGGGCCTGAGTGGAAATAAGTCTTGGTTCCTCCTGACCCACGGTTTTCTGCCTGACCCAAGGCTCCCAACCCCTTTAGCCTGGACCAGTTGATCAGCAGTTGACCAGAAAGCCTGCCTTACGAGCTGCGGCAATTGATAGAAAGATCAGGTTTCCTTTAGAAGTTCTGATGGGTTGCTTCTATGCGGCGACAACTGGCAGCCTAAGTTTGACAGTGCCCAGCAGCTGTCATTGGCAGTTGGCCAGAGAGCTGGGCTAACCGGCTCCCATTGGCTGTGGACTGGGGCTCCGCCTTGGTGAACGTGTTGGACATTTTTGCCCGGAGCGGGCTAAAAAGACAGCGATCTATGGCCTCGGAAGGGTACAGTTTAACAACTGTGCCTAGTGGTTTGTAACACTTAACAGCTGTGATTGGCTGACACTCCTTCTCAGCCAAGCCCTGTTTGGACTTTTACGGCGGGGGTGGGACTAAGGGACGGCCTAGAAGCAGAGCCAAAAAGCTTTGATTGGCTGTTCGGGGGGTGCCTAGCAACCGTAGGCTGCCTCAATTGCTAGCTTTGTTTAAGAATACTGTGTAACGGAAGTGATTGCCTGTGGGTGAGTGGAAGTTAGGGAGGGGCAAGCATAGTAGCTTTGATTGACAGCTTATCGTGGGGAGGCGGGGCTTAGTGTGCCTCCCCAGGTGGCTGAGCAAGGCTGGGCTTGTCACTTAAGGTTGCGGGCTGGGGGGGCTCAGAAACGACTGTGGGCAACGGGTCTAGTTTGGGGAAACCCGGAGGTGGGAACATCCCGATGCTGGGGGTCAGGGCTTGCAGGTGGGCCAGGGCCCGAGTTCCGTTGAAGGCCACGTCACAGCCTGACTGGGCCAGGAGCCAGTGCTCTACCTCCGATTGGAGCCACTGGGAGGTCTCTGCTGGGAGAGAAGCAGGTGTTGTGAGGGAGGTGACTGGGGCCTTGAAGGACCGGGAAGGGACAGCAGGGAGGGCACAGGGAAAGGAACTGAGGGGTCTGGGTCTGGGAGAAGCCCAGGGGTACGCTTGAGGCTAGCAAGTAAGTGGGACAAGGCCTAGGACGGTACAGCTCTGGGGCTCTCATCTAGGGACAAGTCAGGGAGGTTCCTGTTGGGAAGGAGACAACCTGAGGCTCACATCGGGAGAGGACAAGAGTCTCTTTTGGAAGGAGCGCTAGGGAAGTTGGGAGCAAAGGAGGGCATGCCACACCAGGAGTCCGATGATCCAAGACCCTTATTCAGGAAAAGGTCAGGATAGGGAGGTCACTCCAGGGAGGAACCAGGTCCATCCAGATCGAAAGCTGCGTTCGGGGGGTGGGGGGTGGGAGTCCCATCTGCAGAGGGCCGAAAAAGTCCCCTAGGGAATTGGTCAGATCACCGGTGGGAGCCGGGAGTGCTGGACCTGCAGCGAGGGGGTGGTGTCTCAGTGGGGCGGGGCTGAGGGAGTCTTGACCCTGTAGGGACACGACGGAGGATATTCCAGGTGGGGCCACGTCACTACTAGGCCGCCATGGGACGGGGGCAGAGCGGCAAAGGGCAGGGGTGGTGGAGGGTGTGGGCGGGGCGAGGGGCGGGGCGAGGGGCGGTCCTTGGGGGCAGCGCCGCCCACCACCGGGCGCCGGATCCCAGGGCCGAGTCCTACCTTCGGGCTGGCCGCGCGCGGCGCGCGGCAGCCGGGCCAGGAAGCTGTGCGCCAGCAGAGCCTCCTTGGCGTGCTCGTCCTGCGCGCGCAGGGCCAGGGCGCTGAGCAGCTCCGAGTTGTTGGAAGTGCTGCGGTAGTAAAGCATGTGCGCCAGCTCCAGGGCCTGCGCGCTGCGCCGCTGTCCGAACATCTGCAGGCGGGAAGCGCCCGCGGGCTCAGCCGGGCGCCCGGGGGGGAGGGGCAGGTCCCCTGGGACCCCACGCCCCCCCCCCCCCCCACACCGCAGTCACTCAGCCCTGGGATGGTCCTTCCCGCGGGCTCCTGGGCTCCCCCCAGACCCCCTGGGTCCAGGTCCCCAGGACCACTACCCGAGTATTTGCATTTCACACCCACTCACACACACACACACACACACACACACACGCTCTCGCCCCAACGATTCCTGCGCCACCAACAGCTTTCAGCAACCGCTTCACTGGGTTGCCTATCGGAGCCACATATTAATAGATTTGTTCAAGGATTTCCAAACGATTTGAGCTTTAGCCTTGGAACTTTCTGTGACGAGGATTTTTTTTTAAGTCCTTATCTTTTAGACACCTACTAAAGTATTTCCAGGCGATATGTCTAGGACTTGCTTCAAAATAACCCAGCGGTGGGAGAGCAGGGGGTCTTTAGGTGAAACCTGATGGACTGTGGATAATTATAGACGCCGGATGCGGGCCACACGGGAGCTCATCATACTGTTCTAGTTGTTTGCGTGAACTTTGCCATAATAAAAAGGTTTCCAGTGTTAAATTGTCAAGAGAAGTGTTAACAGAAAACAAGTACTCCAAGCCTCTTTGGGGGAAGGAGAATGGGGGGGCAAATCTGGGGCCCAGCTGTCTATTAATGGGCAGCCCCCTTCCCCACCCTTGGCCCCCTCCTCCGCTGGACCCCTTTCCCCATCCTTGGTGTCCCTAAGGAGGGAAAGGAGAGCCCACCGGTGCCCTCAGGGGCTCACACTAAAAACCTCCACTCCGATTGCTCCGATAGCTCCGGTCATCACAAAATGCGTTCAAGCCTGCTGGGTCCAGTAGCCGGCAGGCCTGGGGGCAGTCCCAACTCTGCCCCCTACCAACTATGAGCCCTTGGCTAAGACCTAAGTCCTCCGGGGAAATGAGATAGTGAAATGAGATAGATGATAGAAAAGGTTCCAGAAATCCACATAAGGTTTATGAGACACTTGGCACTGCGCCAGGCCCGTAACAGGCACTTCAACGTTAGCTACTGTGGAATATTTGACCTCACTCCAGGCTGGGTGTCGTCTTTTAAAGGCATGTACTGTCTGCCCATCTTACACTGGGACCTGAGGTGAAATGCCTCTGAAGTCAGCAGAGCCGTGGAAATCGCTCAAATGACCTGCCCAGGACTGCTGACACGGCTGTGTGCGACTGTGCTCTCCCTTGCTACAGGTCCCGCACGGTCGGTGTCTGTCCCTGCGTTGGAACGAATTGCCATCTCTTTGGTGGGAGGCGAGATGCGGGAACTGCGTGTGTTAGGGACCGTCTGGGACGAATCACACCTTGGGTTTTCTGTCTGTTCTGCCAAGCTAATGCAGCTGAATTCTCAGACATTAAGTGGGCTGGTCATGCTTCCGATGAGGCCAGACCTCTGTTCCTGGAGAGGACACAACAGCTGCCACCTGGGTGTTCCCTTTAACACTCACTGTGGCCCCTCACCCCACCTCCCAGTCTACCAGATCCCCCTCTCTTGTGCTCCAGATCTGGGGTGGCCTCGCCATCTGCCCAGTGACAGGCTGGACCCCTGGCAGCATCCTCGCTCCCTCCTCAGCAGCCTGTCGGTCCCTAGCCCTGTCCTCTTGCCCTGACTCTCTTGGCCCCGTCCCCCTGCACCTGCCCCTGCCGGTCTGTCTCTGCACAGCCCCAGAGCTGACCCTGCTCGTCCCTCGCTCACAGTCCTGCCATGGCTCCCCAGTGCCCTCAGAGAGTCCACGCTGCCTGGCCTGATGCCAAGGCCCTGCGTGGCCTGGCCCCTGAAGATTTCTCCCTCTCCCCTCCTGCCCCTCCTCTCTGAATTCAGCCCATGTTGATGAGCCAGTTTACCCCGAACGTTACCCTTGAGCTGCCCTCTCTTTTGGGCCTGTGGGCCTCAGAACAAGCCAAGTCACCCTAGTCTGTTCTTAGAAAACATCCTCAAGGTTCAGGGTGGACATTGTGTCCCACAGATGAGCAACTGGCCGCAAGTCTCCTGCAGTGGCCACTGCGACCTCCGTGAGGCATGCGACAGTCTGTCCTGCAGAGCAGGACCGGCCCTGATGCATCCCCGGGATGCTTGCTTCTCAACAACCCCAGGCCTGCTCTGTGCTGGGCCAGGGTATGGCGGCAGCTCACAGGGGCACCAGCCAGGCCCAAGAAGGCTGGGAAGGTTTCCTGGAGCCTCTGAGCTGAGGATAAGCGGTGAGCAGGGGATGGCCAGCCCAACAGGGGAGAAAGGATATCTCAGTCAGAGGGAACAGCATCTGCAAAGGGGAGAGGAGTGAAGGGAAGCCGCAGAGTGGGGAGCAGGAGAAGGTGCTAGCAGTACGTTTTGCTGGAGCTGAAGCATACGACTGTGTTGGATGCGGCTGGGGAAACGGGGTTTCTGGGGCCAGGCTGTGAGCAAGGAGTAAAGCCAGTTCTGGGGCCCTTGGGGATGGGCTGGAGGGCTGGATGGGACTGACCGGGGAGGCTGGGAAGGCCTGGGCTGGGGCCAGGACAGAGGGAACAAGATGGGCGCAGAATCGGGGCTGGAAGGACAGGCTGGGGACTGACAGACTGGGAGGCAGGGCAAGGGCCATCTCCAGGGGTCTAGCCAGGGCCGGGGGTGGGGGGGGGGGCAGGGCCCTCTACAGATGGAGAGCCACAACAGGAGAGGAGCGGTATGGGGAGCCGCTGCTGGAGGGGAGTGCGATGGGCCCTCCAGGGGGCTGTTCCAGAGTTGGGCGGCTTCAGGCTGCGCAAGGAGATCTGAGATGATAGGGAGCTGCCCATGGAAACCAGAGATGGCTGCGCTCTTCTGGGGGGGAAGAAAGAGGGATAGGTGCGCTACAGCAAAATCGGCTCCCCGCATCTGGTCTGAGCACAGTCCTGAGAAGGGGGTTTGGGGAAGGATCCTGAGCTCAGTGGGATGGGGTGCGTGAGTGTTGGAAGGCCTTAGGCACGTCCAGGGAGCAGGCAGGGACAGGGGTCTGGACTCTGGGAGAGGAGCCTGCACCAGAGACAGATATCTGGGAGTGATGGACACACAGGAGGGGACAAGAGTGCACAGGGTGGGGCAGCTGGAGGGAGGCTCAGAGGGCCCACATTTAAGGACTGGAGCTTAGCCCGGAGCAGGGGAAAACATTTAATGGATAGGCTAAATTAGCTAGGGAACTGGGTTTTAAATGGGACCCTGCAGATCCTGAGAGGCTCCGCAGCCCCCTGGGGCCTCAGAGAGGTGGGACGCATGGTTCACCTGGGGCTGGCAGTCTGGGTGCCCCCCCAGACCAGTGGACACCCCTCACCAGCCTCCCTGCCGCTGGTCTCACAGCCCCACCCCCTCCGTGGTGGCTGCACTCCCTCTGTGCTCGAGAAGCTCTGCCATGGCAACTGCTGCCCTGCAGAAAAAGCCCAGGGCCCCTATTCTGGCATTCAAGTCCCCTACCACCCCCTGTGGCCTCACTTCTCCACCCTGTACCCCGGACTCCAGCCCTGTGAGATCTCCCAAGCTGCACTCACTCAGCCCCTTCTCCACGGGGTTCAGTCCTCCCCTTTCAAAGCTTCCCTTAAATCCAGCCTGACCCCTAGTCCTTCTCAGGAGTTGCTATCCCCACCCCCAGCCTGTCACCCTCTCAGCCAGCCCAGCCTGGCTATTATCTGTGGGATTTATTACCAGTCCTCCTAAGACCCCGCTGGGATGGCTGTAAACAGCTTGAAAACCAATGAACCAGCGAGCGAATGATCAAGTACAGCGGACTCCACACACCAGTCCCCACTCCTGGGGCCAGCGCCAGCCCTGGGGAGAATCAGTAAAAGGCAGCCCCTCTGGGCTGACTCAGCCTTGACACAGCCAGCGCACCTGGCACAAGTTAGCTTTCAGCCCCCACCCATCCCCTCAGCCTCGAATCCTTGGATGGTGAACAACCTGCGCAACTGTATGAGGTGGCCATGCGTCCACATGTAGCAGAATCAGGAAGGGAGGGTGTTAAAAATACAGTTTCCTTGGCCCCCGTCCCAGAGTTTCCAATTCAGTCCATTTGGGCTGGAGCTCAGGAGCCCGCATTTATAAAACAGCTCCCCTGGTGAAAATGACATCCCGCCAGGATGAGGAAGCTCAGACTCAGAGAACAACAGCCCAGTTAGTAATAATAATAATAACAATGATGGCTAACTCTCATATAGTCCGTTCTGTACTACATGTCAGGCTCTGTTCTCAGCATCACATGCGTATTCATTCATTTGATCCCCAAAACAACCCTATGAATCCGGTTCTTGTCATCACCACTCTCCAGATGTGAGAGCGGAAGCACAGAGAGGTTAAGCAGCCTGTTCAAGGTCACACAGCTAAGAGACAGAAGAGCTAGATTCAAGCCCAGGCAGTCGGGTTCTGAAACAACTTCCCCACGTCACTAAAATGCATCTAAAACAGGCACTTAATGACGGGCTGGGAACACTCACGGGGCGCCTACTGCATACCGGGCACTGTGCCCAGTGCTTTTCATGGCGCCCCTCATTATATCCTCAGGACAACCGTACAAGGCCGGTCTCACTCTGGTCTCCGTTTTCCAGGTGAGGAAACCGGAGCGCAGAGAGATTAAGAAAGCTGCCCAAGGTTGTGCTGAGTACAAGGGAGGGAGCGAGAGAGGGAGAGAGGGAGGGAGGGAGGGACAGAAGGTGGGAATGACAAAGTAACGGAGGGAGGGAATGAAGGGCACCACGAGGCAGGAACAATGCACGGAAGAAACGAAACTGCAGGGTGGCCTGAGCTTCCGGCTGAACACCCAGAAGCGGGGACCCGAGAAGCTCGCCGGGGGCCGCCCACTCACCTTGGAGGCCCGCAGGCCCATGAACATGGCGAAGAGCAGCAGCAGCAGGGAGGTGGCCATCTTGAGGTCTGTCAGCACCACCATGCCCACGTTCACGAACATTATCATGCCCGAGACGAAGAGCGTGAGGTTGAGCAGGGCGCGCTGCGCGGCGGACGTGCGCACTTTCAGCTCGGGCAGCAGCTGCTCCAGGCCCTCCAGGGGCGTGTCCTTGAAGCTCTTCAGCACCAGGTGCCCCCCCTTGGTTCGGGCCGCCAGCACCACCCGCTTGAAGTATCTCCTGAGGGACGAAGACCCAGGGGCAGGAGGGGGGGTCAGGACAGCGCCCTGCGGCCCCGGGACGCTCTCTCTAGCTCTGGAGTCACACGCTCATTGGAGAGGCTACTGAATGGTGGCGGGAGGAACCTCAGACATAAGCCAAGTGTCCCACAGCAGGGCGTCCGTTAAGTCGTGCGATCCCCTGTTACTGGACACACAGATGGCTTCTGGTTTTATGTACTGGCGGACTGGGCGCTGAATACAAATCTCTTCGTTGGTGATTTTTCAAACTCAAATTCTACTTTTAATTTAGAGCGTCTGCGAGGTGCCAGGGAGCGCTATTAAGCTCTGGAGAGATAGCAAAATGAGTCAGCCACGGCTTTGTGGAGCTCACAGTCCAGCGTGAGAGACAGATAATTAAACACACAGTCTGCAAGTATAAATATCTCCTTGGAATAGATTCCTGGAAGTGGAACTACTGAGCGGTATATAGGGATAGGAGGGTTTTTTGTGTTTTTTTGGGTTGTTTTTGTCTTTGGGTTTTTTGTTTGGTTTGGTTTTTTTTGGACTCATGACCATATTTGATAAACTGATTTCCAGAAAGATTGGGTAATTTACAGGCCCAAGAGATCTGGCTCTCCTGACCCTGCTCTGTGTTAGAGGAGCCTCTGTTAAAAATATAACCTTCACCAGAATCCTGGCTGCGCCATTTTTTCAGAATGTGGCCTTTCCTTTCTGAGCCTCAGTCGTCCTCATTTGGAAAATGGGGAGAAATGTCCCTACCCCTTCTCTTCCCCTGGGCACTGTAGTTCTTATTTTCCCTTGGGAAGAAAAGGCAACATTTGGATGATATCCCCACCCCTTTCTTGACTTCCCCCCCAGGTCCCGACACCCAAATCCAGACACTGACCTGTCAGTCCCCTCTCGACTCTAACCTTGCTCCCTTTCGCTGCAGCTGGGGAACAAGGGCCGCCTCACCTCTGTGCAGGGGGCGACCTGATGAAGAAGCCACGTTTGGAGCCCACGCTGGACTTACGGGGCATCTGCCCGACTCGCTGGCCCAGGGCCCAGAACTGCATGTAGATATACTGATCCAAATTTATTGTCACCTGACAAGGGGAACAAAGGAAGAAAAGGCAGCTGAGCATGGGCTAGGGTGAGAGCGCAGGCTACTAGAATTAGATCCCCCTCCCCTCAGTGATTTCCACCCCTCTCCCAGGCTTATCATCACCCAGTGTCTAGGCAGGATAGCCATGTACAGGTGCTCATGTTGTATACTGCACAAGGGGATACTATCTAAGATGGCACCATTTACCTCCTCGTCATAGTCATTTTTATTTCCACATTTCCCAGAATCTAAGATGTTACTGATTTTAAGATACTCTATTATTTTTTAATTGAATAAATATGACATGTAACACTGTGTAAGCTTAAGGCATACAACATATTACTTTGATACATGTATATATTGTAATACGATTGTCAATTGGATATTCCATTATTTTATGAAGCAACTAAAAGAGAAAATATATTGCCAATTTAAACTATGCCACACCACCACTTATAAGTCATATCCCAATTTCGGACAATAAAATATGACTTTGGAAAAAAAGCGTATCTTAAAAATCACTAAAATGGGGGACTTTGGAAGATTTTAGTATTTGTATTTTAATTTTGTTGACTTTAAGGATGAGCGTTTTGTATTATTTATTATTACAGTTTTCTGGCAGATGGTGATAAAGTCTCTAGTCCTAAGAAGAGCCGTATATTATGATACTTTTCCAACAGATGGCAGTGCAGTGACTGAGAAACAGGTACCTTATTCTAATTAACCAAAGAACACTACTGTGGGCTCATGGCCTGTGTTCAGGACAACTCCCAGCAGCCTCTGCCCCAAAGGCTCCATCCCTGCCCCAAGGCCTCCTGGGAGTTCCAGTTGTCCCCTGGGAGACAGGCACCTGGACCTCATCCTGAGGGTGATGGACCACCAGTGCGTAGGCCAGAGTGTCCTCCGAGAGCGGGGAGAAGTTGGCTTGGGCCAGCAGGGGTTCCAGAGCCTGGAGCACCTCCTGCTCGTTGCACAGACGCTGGGGGTCCGTAAGCGAAGGCTGGTCGAGGGTCTCCCTGTCGGGGTTGATGGGGTCATACAAGGCCTGAAGAGAGAGTCAGAGAGAAGAAAAATGGGCTAGGGCACAAGCATGAGGGATTGTTCCCAGCCCCCCCAAGTTTAGGTGATGGGGTGCCCCTGGGCTAGTGTGGGGCCCTCTCCCCTTCTCTCTCTGTCTTCGAGCTCACCTTAAGTAGCCTCGTTATTCCTATGCCTTTAAACACCGCTCTGTGACTCTCTGTGTATCTCCGGGCAACTTCCCATCTCTAGCCCAGACCTATCCTCCAGGTTCCAGACCCGATACCCCATTCCGGGGCACGAGCGTCTGTCCCCAGGAATGCAGGGGAAGGTGGACGCAGGGATGTGCAGGGAGAATACGTTTCCCAGCCTCTCTGGAGGCCAGGTGTGGCCAGAAGACAGGTTTCATCCATAGAACGTGAGCAGGCTGGGTCCAACTTCCCCTCGTTTATTGCTCCCCTGACCTCCACTCTTTTCCTTCATCTGCCGGCTGAAAACACTGCTTTGCCCCCAGCTTAGTTTTGACCACACGGAGATGAAGACAACATTCTAAGGAATGGCACAGCAATAAGACAGAAGGATGCTGGGTCCTAGGATAACCTCCTGCGGAACCCTGGCCCACTCACCACCGGACCGTGAAGAGGGACAGAAGGAATCTTCCACTTCCTTTAAACCATCTTGTAGTGGGGTCTGCTTGTTACAGCAGCTATGCCTTTATACTGACAAATGCAAACTCTCCAGTTCACATTTCTTCTGGGATGTCAGTCATCTCAAATGGCAGCAAGGTGAGCCACACGTCATATCCTCCCACCCCCATCTTCCAATAAAACCACTATTTTGGGTTTCTTCTCCCAGACCTCTTCCCCCCACAACCAGCCCTGGCCTCTAGCCCAAGCGTCAGACCCTCATATTCAATGATCTCTTTGACACCTCCCCATTGGAAAGGGCATCCCACATCTAATACGGCCCGAGGAGAATGCCTCATTTCTTCCTCTCCCTCTGCCAGCCTTCTCCCTAAAGGAAACGGCACCCCCTGATTCTACAGATGCTCGGATCAGAAATCTCGGAGGCATCCTTGATCCTTTCCTTCCCTTGGCCCCTCTATCCAATCCTTTAGCAAGTTCACTGGCTAGACCCTTGTGTCGCCCTTGAATTCATGCCCCGCCCCCCACCCATCTCCACGGCCACCTTCTCATCGGGCCACCTTCTCTTCCCACCTCAACAACTGCATTGGGCTTCTGCTCTGCCTGCTTCTTCTCACCACTTCCAAACCGGCTCCACAAAATTGCCACAAAGAGGTTATTTAGACTAGAAACAGATCCCGCACCCTCTCCCCCAGGAACTCCCCACTGCGATTGGCATAAATACCAGAAATGGTCAACTACCTCCGAGGTCCCGCACAAACTGGCCTCAGCTCTGCCCATCTCATCTTATGCACCCACCACTCCCCCCTGCCCACAAAAGAAAAAAAAAAAAATGTTGACTCAATGAATGAACAAGGGAGGGAGTCTCTGGATGCCTAGCCTCTTTGCTGGTTTCAGGATGACATGTGACTTGTCCCAGACTATACAGCGAGCCTCTTGGGGAGATCACTGGTCCAGAAAATACGCCATAAACAAGCCCAACCCTCCGTGTCTCTCAGGACAGGTAGCCCTAAGGAACAGCCTGTCCAGGCCAGGTGTAATTTTGAATTAGTGGAAGGAAAGAGGTACTCCAAGTGGGAGGAACGCCCTTGGCAGAAGTTTGGAGGTGGGAAGGCCCAGGGCCATGGAAACCACTGAGCAGGGAGACAGGACAGCCAAGCCTCAGCAAATCCCCTTCTGAACGAACTCCCAGGGCTGGGGCGTGCTGCCCGACGACAGGACTCCGGCCCAACGCTGGGGCCTGCGCCAGAAGCCCTTCAGGTCCCACAGGCCAAGTTCTCGGACTCACAGAGTGACCTTGAGAAATTCCACTGCCAGGACTGAGCCGCAGTTTGAGGGGGAGGGAAGCTCAGAGCCCGAGAAGAGAGAAATCTGCATTCATCAGGCATCCACTGCGAGCCAAATTCTCTTCTGGGCACCTCCCATCTACCTCCAGCCAGGGCTCCAGGCCAGAAACCTGGATGTCACAGGTGACCCCTGGATGTCACAGGTGACCCCTGCTGCTCCCTTCCCCCACACGATGAACCCTGCTGACTCTACCCCCAAAACAGATCACCATTTTGCCCCCGTCCACACCCCCATCTCCTCCTCCTGACTGGAGGAGTTTAACAGCCTTCTCAGTGGTCTCCCCAAATCCCCTTGCCCCACCCCCAACAATCTGCTTTCTACCCAGCAGCCAAGATTCTATCAAACCATAACGACAACAGTAATAAATGATAGTGCACATTTATAAAGCGCTTACCAAGCGTCAGGGACTGTTTGAAGCAGGTTGTTCTCACATTTTGACAATGGTACTATTGTTATCCTCATTTACTGAGGTGGGAACTGAGGCACAGAGAGGTTAAGTAACGGCCCAAGGTCACACAGCCAGGAAGTGGTATATCAGGAATTACACATCTAACCACGTCGATCTCATTCCAAGGCTCCTACTGCCCTCAGGAAATAGGATCATGTGTCCTGTGTCTGTTCTGTGTCCTGCAAGGCCTCTGAGGACCTAAGACCACAATCTCCGTTGGTGGCTCAACACCAGCCACACTGGTTTAAGTTCCTCCAGGCACAGGGACATTGCACATGCTGTTAAGAGACACCCCTGTCCCCCATCCCTGTCCCCTACTGAAGTCCTATTCTTCTACGATATTCCAGTTCCCTTATCACTCTCAAAAAGCCTTCCTCCACTCCTTAGGCTGAGAAGAGCCGCCTTGTGAGGTTGGACAGATTGTGCACTGCACAAATGTGCCAGATCTAATAAGCACCATTTTAGATGCTGTAGACGTATACATTTATCCTGTCACTCTTTCAGATGGAAATAAAGAATGCGGAGCAGCACCAGCCAACAGAACTGCCTACAATGATAGAAACATCTAGATCTGCACCATCCAATAGCTTACCACTGGTCACAGGTGGCAACTGAGCACTTGAAATGGGGTGAATCCAATGGAAGAAAGGAATTTCTAAATTTTATTTAATTTCAATGATCTCAAATTTCAACAGCCACATGTGGCTAGCAACTACCATATTACGCAGAACCAGGCGAGGGAAAGGGGCGCGTTTTGCCAGTTTGCACACGGACTTCGGTGCAGAAACCAAGGTCAGCTGTGTTATCTGTGGGCACGAGCCATGCCCAGTGAATTCACTGTCTGAATTTATCTGCTCATTGGGAGAGAGTCTCTGACTCACAATTATCCCCACCACCCAAGCTCAGCTCCCTGGGGCAAGGCGCGTGCTTGAATTTGCTGCTGATGTTCCTGAGCTCCAGACTTACCCCCCAAGAGCCCACTCAACGCTTGCCCGCGGACGCCCAACAGGCCTCTTGACACCCCCACGCGGGCATCTGACGGGCCTCCTCTCAAACCCACTGCCTCCCAAACGGGTCCTAAGACTCCTCCCCGGACCTGCTTCTCCCACTCCCTTACCCGGCTCAGAAGAGGCCGAGGCCATCCTTCCAGGTGCTTGGGCCCAAAGCCTGGGCTCCTCTATTTCTCACACATCGAACCCATCGGCAAATCCTGATGGCCCCACATTCAAAATAGATCCGGAATCTGCCCACTTCTCACCACCACCCGCTTGCAACCCCCTTGCACTCCAGGTCTGAGCTACCCACACCCCCTGGACCCTTGCGGTGGCCTGGGCACTGGTCTCCCTGCTCCCATCCTCCAGCCCCAACCCAGTCTATGCCCCTGGCAGCCGCCAGAGGGCACCTGTTGTCACTGAAGTCAGCTCCCATCCCTCTGCGCAGAGCCCCCTGGTGGCTTCCACCTCACTCAGAGTCAAAGCAAAGTCCTCACTGGGTCCCCACGAGGCTCTGTAGGATCTGGGCCCCAGCCCCATCTCTGCCCTCATTTCTAGCCCTCTTCCCATTGCTCACTCAGCCTCTTTGTTGTTCATCCTACATACCATACATACATACACTCCTGCCACAGGGCCTTTGCACTTACTGTTCCCGCAGAACTCCTCATGGCTCACTCTTGCCTCCTTTTGGTCTCTGTTCAAATGTCACCCCTTCCATGAGGCCTTCCCTAACTATTGTACCTAAAAATTACAAAACATTCCTGCTTTCTTGTTCTTCTTAATTAACATTACCAGATTTAGCCAAAAAAAAATTTTTTTTAATTAAATGCAGTACACCAAGTTATATTTGATTTCTAGATCAACAACTAACAATATTTCGGTTTAAGTATGTCCCATGCAGTATTTGAGGACTGTATGACATAGGACATAATTATACTACAAAAAAAAAAAAAAAGTTATTCACAGCTTATCTGAAATTCAAATTTAACTGGGTGTAGAGGGTTGAACAGTATCCTCTAAAAATTCGCGTCTCCTCGGAACCTCAGAATATGACCTCCTTTGGAAATAGGGTCTTTGCAGATCTAATGAGGTAAGAATCCCAGGATGAGATCATCCTGGATTAGGGTGGGCCCTGAAGGAGTGTCCCTTCATAAGAGACAGAAAAGGACACGCAGAGGGGCGCCTAGGTGGCGCAGTCGTTAAGCATCTGCCTTCGCCTCAGGGTGTGATCCTGGCGCTCCAGGATCGAGCCCCACATCAGGCTCCTCCGCTAGGAGCCTGCTTCTTCCTCTCCCAGTCCCCCTGCTTGTGTTCCCTCTCTCGCTGGCTCTCTCTCTCTCTGTCAAATAAATAAATAAATAAATCTTAAAAAAAAAAAAAAGGACACACAAAGTCACAGAGAAGAAGGTGACGTGAAGATGGGAGACAGAGGTGTCTGACTATTGTGTCTCTAAGCTGAGGAAGGCCAAGGATAGCAGCCACCATCGGCGAGGAGAGGGGCATGGGACGGTCCCCCCACAGAGCCTCCAGGAGAAACCAACCCTGCCCACACTTTGATTTTGGACTTCAGGCCTCCTGAACTCCGCAAGAGCAAACTTCTGTTGTTGTGAGCCCCCCAGGTTATGGTGATTTCTTACAGCAGCAGCTGGAAGTGAATCAACTGGGTGTCCTGAACTTTCTCTGGCAACCTGATCCCTAGTACTTAGCACCTCTTAACACATTTTACTTCTTTACCTTCTTCTTCTTCTTTTTTTTTTTTTTAAGTAAACTCTATCCCCGACGTGGGGCTTGAACTCACGACCCTGAGATTGAAAGTTGCATGCTCTACTGGCTGAGCCAGCCAGGCACCCCTGCTTCTTTACCTTCTTGAAGGTCTGTCTCCCTCACTAGAACGTGAGCCCACAAGGCAGAGACGCACATCCGTCAGGCTCACCACTATGTCCCAGGACCTGGAACCATTTTGGAGGACACAGTAGGTGCTCAGTAAATACCTACTGAGGGGCGCCTAGGTGGCTCAGTCGGTTGAGTGTCAGACTCTTGGTTTCTGCTCGGGTCATGATTCTGGGGTCGTGGGATTGAGCCCCCACGTCGGGCTCTGTGCAGAGCGCGGAGCCTGCTTGGGATTCTCTCTCCCTCTGCCCCTCCCCCTGCTCTCCCTCTCAAAGAAAGAAAGAAAGAATCTTGGGGCGCCTGGGTGGCACAGCGGTTGAGCGTCTGCCTTCGGCTCGGGGCGTGATCCCAGCATTACGGGATCGAGCCCCACATCAGGCTCCTCCGCTATGAGCCTGCTTCTTCCTCTCCCGCTCCCCCTGCTTGTGTTCCCTCTCTCGCTGACTGTCTCTATCTCTGTCGAATAAATAAATAAAATCTTTAAAAAAAAAAAAAAGAAAGAAAGAAAGAATCTTTAAAATGCATACATACGTACCCACTGAATGAATTCAATGATGAGTAAGGGAAAGAAGAGGTGCGGAGAGAGGTCACCCGTCAAGGTCAGTGGCTCAGCTAGTAAACAACGCAGCCAGCTCTTTTTCTCCTGCCCCAGGCAGCTTCCTCAAGGGGCTTAGGTCATCAGCAAAGGGTCCCCCATGGTGTCTCACCTGCCTCTGCTTCCACCCTTCCCTTCCCCTCTTAGCGTCCCCATTTAAAATCTCCTGCCCAGGTGGGAATATGCATCATCACTGTATATGTTTTTCTGTGTTTCTATATATGTAAATGTTTATAGAATAAAATGATTTTCTAAATAACTAAACCCTGCCTCTCATGGAACCCATGGCCGGGGCCCGGAGACAGTCGGACCCGGCTGCAAATCCTGGCTCGGCCATGCCCTCCCAGAGCCTCAGTGTCGGCCTCTGCAAACAGGGCTAAGGGCAGCTGCCCCTCGATGCCATAGGAAGGAGTCGATGAGCCTGACCCGGAGTGCGTGCTCAGTGGCAAGGGGCTGTGGTCGCTCCTATTCAAACCAAAGAGGGGACGTGCCGGAGGGCAGTGGCAGTGTGCAGCAAAGGGTTGACGCAGCAGGCCTGGGTTGTCCAAACCCTGCACATTCCAAAGGACCAGCCCTTGCCTTGGCTCCTGGGATAACTTCTAAGCCCTTGGAAATGTTCTGCCTGATAAAGAGTGTCTGGGTTGACCTGGGGCCTTGGGCCACAGCAGCTAGTCCACGCTAACAATGTGATTCATGGTGGGGCCTTGGGCCACCAAGTAGCAGTCTGACCCCTGGCGGGCCTGGTGACTGAGTAGCTAAAGTCAGCCAGGCAAGCGCCGACCAACCCTCAGTAACTATCCCGGACACCAGTTGGGGTGCCCGGCTGGCTCAGTTGGCACAGCATTTGACTCTCGATCTCAGGGTTGTGAGTTCGAGCCCCACATTGGGTGCAGAGATTATAAAGAAAATAAATAGATTATCAAGAAAATAAAATCTTGAGAAAAAAAAAATCCTGGACATCAGGGCTCAGGTGAATCTCCCTGGTGGGCAATACTCCGTACATGTTGTCATGCCTCATTGGCAGGACAACTATGTGTCATCTTGCAAGACTCCTCTGGGAGAGACAACAGGAAGCTGGCCTGGCCTCTCCTGGACCCCGCCCCATGGCCTTTCTCCTTTGCTGATTTTGTTCGCTATCCTTTTGTTGTAATAAACTATTACTGTGAGCGTAACAGCTTTTCTGAGCACTGTGAGTCATGGAGAGATAATCACTGAGGCCGATAGCTGTCTCAGGGACCCCCCCTCCCAGCCCCCGACACAGCCAGGATCCTGGGAGGGGAAGTGGTAGGATATGGAGAATGTGGCTTGCCGACATCACCCTTCCCTGGGGTTCCACTTCTCTTTCCGGCTCCTCCTTGGCTGTCCCCCTCACCGGGTCCAGTTCCCCTTCCCGATCTCAAGGCTGGTGTGTCCCAGGGCTCAGCTAATGCCCCTGATGACCTCATCTAGTACCATATGAATGCTCCCAGGGGATGCTTCTCAGCCCAGACCCCTCCTGTGGCCTCCGGAGCCCACATTCGGGTCCATCTGTCCACCTGGCTGTCTAACAGGCAACTCCGATTCCTAAGTGCAAAGCAGAGCTCGCGTCTTCCCCGCAGAGCTGCCTCCCGCCCCCGTCCTGTCTTCCACATCTCAGTAAATGGCAGCCCCATTCTTCCAGAGGAGCACGGCCCAAACTGCTGGAGGCACCCCCTGACTTTTTCCTTTCCCTCACCGCCCGCCCGCACAGCCAAATGCTGATGCCTTCCAACCATTACCAGCGTCTGACCACTTTTCCCCACTTCCACTGCTATTACTCTTGCTGGGGCTGCCATTATCCCTCACCTGGACAAACATAATTGACTCTGAATAGATCTCCCTGCCTCTGACAATCTGTTCCAGAAGGATCCTGTTAACACCTAAATCAGCACATGTCCCTCCTCTGCTCAGAGCCCTCCTGTGGCTCCCGGCTCACCTAAAGTCAGAGTAAAGTCCTTACCACTGCCCACAGGGCCAGGCAACAGTTTACCCCCAACCCCTCTCTGCCTTCGTCTCCTGCCCACTCTCCCTCGCTCACTGCCCTGCAGCCATGGTGCTCCCTTTCCCGCTCTTCCAACTCTCCGTACCCCAGGGCCTTTGCATTTGCTTTTCCCTCCGCCTAGAATGTGCCCACCCCCCACCATACCCCTGCCACCAGACATCCATCAGGCTCTCTCTCTGTCTTCACCCAGGTCTTAACTCCCCTGTCACCTCCTCAGAGAAGCCTTCCCTGACCACCCTGTATAAAACAGGCCCTCATGTCATCCTTCTCTATCCTGCTACTCTGCTTCATTGTTCTCAGCACTTACGGCTCTGGGGCATCCCATTTTATATTCATTCATTCATTCACTCATTGTCTCCCCAACCAGAATGTCAGCTCCACGAGGATGCAGCTTCATCTGTCCTGCTCACTGCTGTGTCCCCCGTGCTTAGAGCAGGGCCAGGTTCCAAGGAGGGGCTCAAAGGATTTTTACTGAATGAATGAATAAGCAAACAAGCACACCAAGGAAGGCGCCGGGGGCCTGGTCCTCACCTGCAGCCGGGCCAGGATATGGTGGTAGTGGAACAAGGTGCAGAAGTCCACGTGGGCCGCAAAGTCCTCCAAAGCTGCTTTCTCCGCAGGGCTGGAGTGGAATTCCTGTTACCTCAGGAAGCAAAACTTCTCTTTAGGCTTCTTACCCCTTCCTCACAGGGAGGATTTCTTTCCCTGGCAGTCCATACGATCTGGGCTTTTTCAGATTTTGTTTTGCTTGGGGTGGGGGGCAGCCAATTTTACTGACCAAGAAACTGAGCCAGCCCTGCGTAGCGGAAAGCAGCAGAAAGAGCTAGAAGGTCAAGTTCCTGCTTTGACACTCGCTCGCTGACATTCACACAATGCTTATTGTGTACCAGCCTCTGTTTGCTGGCCTATTATCCTCCAGAGGCTGTACAGAGATGCATGGAATTATAACCCCCATTTTTCAGAAGGAGAAACTGAGGCTCGGGGGAAGCACTTGCTGAGGGCCACAATATCTGTATAAAAAGAAGCTGAGACTCCAACCCAGAACACACATATTTAACCGCTTCTTGATGCTTCCTACCTCGGTGCCCTAGGTGAGTGTCTTCACCTCTCTCTGAGCTTGTTCCCTTATCAGCAACAGAGGATCACAACCTCTTTTTCCGAGAGCGATGGGGAGAATGTGATGCCATTCTGTGTCCACATACATACACACGTGTTTGTGTATGTGTGTCGATATCTACGTGTGTGCTTGTGGATAAAATCTAGCACAGGCCTTAGTATGTACGGAGGTGTTCAATAAGTAATTTTTAAATGAATGAATGATAATCCTCAATAATGACAAGTAGGATGATGAGAGTGGGGTAAGAGCTCAGCTCTGGAGCTGGACCAGGACTCTCAGTGGAGCAGGTGCCTAATGCCTCACGAGACACCATAGTCCCTGCCCTGCTCTGGAGTCAGACCACTTTGGTTCTAACCTGGGCCACAATGACATAGCCTTGAGTAAGTCACTTTCTCTCTCCTCCTGCTTCAGTCACCTCATTTGTAAAATAGGGACCATGGTAGTCTCTCTCTCACTGGGTTGTTCTGATGATTCAACAAGACGTGGAAAATGCTTAGCACTGTGCCATACAGTAAGAGCTCAAACAGTGTGATAATAATTATGATTATAGCTTCACTAGTATAATAATTATTATTAGGTCGTAGTAATAGTAATGATGAAGATAATCATTATACCCATTTTGCAGAGGGAAAAACCATGCCCCAGAGAAGCCCCCCCCTCCCCCAAGCTAGAGTCCAGAATTGCTGCTACATCAGCATCTCACAGGTCTGTCCCTGCAGTCCAACGCCACGCCCACCTGGGAGTGGAAAAGGAAAGGGAACTACAACTCCCAGGAGGCGCCAGAACAGCCCTCTATGGCACGTAGGGCGATGCCGCCGCGATGCCTGCCGGGAGTCGTAGTCCCCAGGCTCTTGGACCCGGGACGGGCGGTACCTGTGTCAGGAGGCGGAGCAGCTGCTCCTTGGAGAACGGGATGAACCGCTCGCGGTACTGCCGGGCCCAGTCGCGGGGCTCCGTGGGGTTCCACATCTTGCGGTACTCCCCCATCTTCGCCGCCAGCGACGACAGGGCCCGGGGGGGCCCGAGGAGCGTGGGCAACAGGGACCATACTCGGACCCTGGGTCCCCAGACCCCCCGGGTCAAATGCAGCATGGCCAGCCCCTTTCCTTGGAGCCTGAACGAGGGAAATGGACAGGGGTCAAAGGTCATCTAGAGGAAACGCACCCTCTCCACCTCCAGGGGCCGTCCCTACCCCAGGCAGGGCACAGAGCCCATCTGCCCGTCTTGCAGCGCGTCTTGCCCTTGCTCTCCCACACCGCTCATGTGGCCCGCGCCCCAGGCAGGGGTCAGAAGTCATGAGTCCTGGGGCGTTTTTCGGGCCCAGAGACCCTGTAGTGGTACAACGGGTTTCTGCGGGGTCTAGGCAGCAGGTGGATCTTAGGAGCATAGGAGATGCTCGGAAAGGCTACATAAGGGGTACAGGACAGCCCTCCCCCGGCCATGCAATTCTCCACCCTCTCCCTCACCTTAGCCAACGCTCGACTGTCATTGAGCCTCCTGCGCATGTGTAGGAAGGCGTCCTGGGTCCCCAAGGTTCGGCTTCAGCCTGCAGTAATACGCATGCGCAAAGCCTGGGCCATCCAAAGCTGTCCATCTTTTTCCAATGCCCTGTCTCAACTGCGCGTGCGCAATCTGCCAGCCTTTCTTCTCCCTGCTTGTTTGCGCGCAGCGCATGCGCTGCGGAGGTGTCTCCTTGTGTGCGCGCTTCAAAGGGAATGGGGCGGAGCGAGCGCGAGACTCCCGGGAAGACTGGGGCGGGGCAGGGCTCCCGCGCGCTGACTGCCAACGGCGGGCGGCCCAACGTCCGCTGAGGCCACGCCCCCGCCCGTGTCCGCTCCTGAGAAGGCGGGGAAAGGGCGGGGGCGGGACTTGGACGCAGCCAATCAGCTGTGGAGGAGCGAAAAGGCGGGAAAAAGCGGAACCAAAAGAACGCTGAGGTGGCGCCAGAGACCAGGAGGGGAGGGTGGGCGGAAGGAAGAGCCGGCCTTCAAGCGACGAAGACCGGGCCTCCAGAGTGGGGGTGGCCCTTTGTCAGGCAGCATCAGCCCCCAAGTCCCAGCACCCCCATTCCAGGTCCTTAAAGGGAAGACTCCGTTTCTAAGAAGGTAGCCTGGTGCCTGGGGCATGACCTCCTAATTCTGAGGGGAGAGCTAAATTCTGAGCCCATGTTCCCCACACATCTAAGGTCCAGACCCCCCCGACTTGAGGAAATGCACTCTCAGAAAGCTGGACTTGAATTCTGAGGGGAGGCCCTTATCCTAAGAAAACAACCCCAAATCACGAGGCCGGCCTAAAATACACACTGAGGTGCCCGGATTCTCCATTATGGGTGCTGTGGCCCCAAACCTTGAAAGGGATTCCTCTGGTTCAGACCTCCCAAGGGTTCTGATCTACATTCTGGCAACCCCTAGTCCCTGGAAAATCCTACCCGCGGCTTCTCACCCAGAGAACACAGTCCTTAGAATGAGCCCCCTGGCTCCTGGGTCAGGGATGTGACCCCAGTCTCCCAGGCCTCTCCCCACACTCCTCACCCTGCACATCCATCCCTGGGACCCCAGGCAGCCCCCTCACCCGACAGCCTCTTCAGCCTGCATTCCTGACCCCTGGGACCCCCATTCCGGGACCCCCAGCAACCCCTCCACACTGTACCCCATCTCTGGAATTCTCAGGAGCTCCCTTACCCTGCACCCCATTCATGGGACTCTCAGCCACCCTCTCGCCCGGCACCCCCACCTCTGGGACCCCCAGCAGCTCCTTCACCCCCAAGCCTCAACTCCTCCAACCCTGGTAAACCCATCACCCCACACAACCCTATTCCTGGGACCCTCCCCCCAGAACCCTCTACCCCATGCCCCTATTCCTGGGACCCCTGGCAGCTCCTTCACCCCACGCCTCTGACTCTGACCTCCCACCATCCGTCTTGTCTTGCAGCAGCCGAGCCCAGGGTGGGCCTGGAGCCTCTGGACGGCAGTGCCCAGAAGGCCGCACCCCAGCATCCCCGCTCACGCCCCCCAGGACCCCAGAAGCAGAGCAACCGCCATGCACATCCCCGAAAGCCTCCAGGACCTGGCTGACAGTGAAGCCGTGCAGTTTCTGAAGAGGCCAAAAACCATCACACGGATCATTGCAGGGGTGAGGTCCTCCTGTAGCCCGACTGCCCCATGGGTGACAGGAAACAGGAGTTCTCACCTCTCAGACACAATGTGGAGGGAGTCGGGGGGAAGGAAGCAGCTGGATTGGGAGAACAAAGCAAAAGGGAGCTAATAACCGGAGTCACCTTTTACTGAGCACCTCACTCTAGGCCCTGTGCTTCCCTGAGCGCTTATTAACTCTCGGAGGAAGAAACAACACTTCCAAGTACAAGCGATGAGCCCCATTTTTGAGATAAGAAAACTGAGCATCGGAGAAAGTTAAATCACTGTCTATTTTATTTTTTAGAAACCATTGTTTAAAGGCTGCACTATCCAATGGGGTCGCCACAAGCCCCATGTGGCTATTGCAATTTAAACTAATTAAAATAAAAGTTTTCGTTTCTCAGTTCCAGTGGCCACCTTTCAGATGCCACCAGCCACACGTGGATGGTGCAGATCTAGAACATTTCCGCCATGGTGGAAAGTTCCATTGGACAGTGTTGGCTAAGGCCACACAGCAACAGGGAGGGCTGAGATTCAGATTCAAACTGGGGTCTGCGAAATGCCAGAGCCCGTTCATTTTGTGCCTCTCAGACAAGGGACCAGGACAGGAGTAGGGGCCGGGCCCTCTGGGAAGGAAGAGGTATGCAGAAGGGGGATGAGAGTATGTCACGTAGAACTAAGATACCAGGCGTTAGGTGGTCACTGTGTGCCAGGCACTGTGCCCAGCGAGAGCTTTATACGTGTTCGTTTGATCACGTTGCCAGAGTCAAGGCATCTGGGCTCAAATCTTCATTCACTCCAGACTCGGCTGTGTGACCTGGAGCCAATCACTGCGCCTCTCTGGACCTCAGTCCCTGAGGGGGTTAGAGCTGCGGCTCCGGGCTTTATGCTGTGCCAGCTCCACTGCTCTCCTTTGACAGAGCTGGAAACTGAGGCCCAGGGAGATGATGAGACTTGATCGGAGTCATGGGAGCAGGTGGATCAAATCCAGGGTCCTAACCCAGAGCTTCTCCTTCCTGCCCCTTTGGAATCTGTGGATGGAGGAGGATCCATAGGGCCTGGCTTACAACCCTGGCTCGGCCACATGCTGCCCACATGGGGTGGCACAGTCTCTGCTTTGCCTGGGCCGCGCCTGGTTGAATCCGCTGTAGCGCCACCCTTCATTCTCGAAAGCTCCTGATTTTTGGGGGATAATGTACCCAGTCACCCTATGTCTGTGTGACCTTGAGAAAGTGACTTGTTTTCCCTGAACCTCTATTACCCTCATGTGTAAGAAAAGGCCCCTGATACCCTGCTGGTAGGAAAGACTGTTCTGAAAGTGAAACCAGTTTATGTCCCTAAACTGATAAGCATGGGCCTGAAATTATTAATCACGCTTTTTTTTTTTTAGCAATTATTATTAGGACAAGTCATTTCTGTGAGCAAGGAGAGAGATGGGTCTGGGGGACTGAGGGTGACAGGGACTCGTGTACATTGCCATTCCTCCCCAGGGGAAGAGGGGAATTAGGAATTCCACGTCCCAGTTCTGAGTCCCTCATGGGCGTTAGATTTTCTCCTCACTATGACCCTATGACATGGGCATTAACTACCCCTGTTTGACCCAGGGGGAAACTGAGGCTCACGGAGGTTGAGTGACTTGTCCAAGGTCATCACCCAGCTGGCGAGCAAGTCATAGGATTCTCACACCTCCAAAGCTTCAGAAGGAAAAGCGGGTGGCAAGGGAGAAGGAGGCCCAGCTGGTGTGGACGGGCGTGGGGAAGGGGGAGGGAAGGGCCACGGAGCGTGCCAGACGTTTTGGTCACGGACTTTGCCTGCCGCCTCCATCCGCCCTCCCGCCCGTCCTCTCCTCCTTCCCCCCTGGCCTGGCTCCTCGGTAGGGAGTCTCTGGGCAGCTGGTGCTCTTGTCCTTCTCGCTGCCGCCTGCCAGCTGGTGCCTTAACTGATGAATCTTTGCTCCTTCCCTGGGGACGGGCCAAGGAGGGCATGGAAGGGTGTTGGACTCTGGCTTCAGGGGGTTGGGTCCCTCCGGCCTCACTGAGCCCCCTCCCTGAGTCTCCAGTGCCCGGGGCTCACACGGAAGCCCAAGGTTTTCAGGGTCAGTGGAGGAAGTTCGCCCACAGGCTCGGAGGTCAGGAGGGCCGGATCCCAGTCCCATCCTCCTTCGCTGACTGACCTTGAGAGGACACTTCCCCTCTCTGGGCCAATCATGAGAACCATCATCAGGCCTAGGCCCCCACCCACTCTTCACAGCACCGAGACAGACTGGGAAACTGAGGCTCCAAGAGGTGAATGATTTGCCCAAGGCCACACAGCTGGCGGAGTCGGGTGCGTCTGGCTCTTTCCACTCCGCTGTAATGGCTCCAATTTATCACCTGTGAAACAGAAATGAATCAGGAACATCTACCACGTGGGGCTGGTGCGAGGGAGGTAGAGCAGGTAAAATGGATACGGGCTCGAATGATCGATGGGCCTTCCAGTCCTCGACCTGGCTCTGTCCCCGAGCAGCAGAGCGAGATGCTCTCCTTCTGTGGACTCCTAGCTCCAAAACCGGGAATGGATGTGAACAGCCTTGGATAATGCTGAAGTGCCAGACGGAAGAGGGACTGGTTGTCATTGTTATATTATGATTTTCATTCGGAGAAGACAATTAAGGGAAAGGATAGAGGAGCATGGACGGAAGCTGAGGAGTTTAGGGGCCGATCCTTTGCCGCCTCCATCCCCGTCGGAAGGGCGGGGCAGGAGCAGAGAAGGGTCCAAAGTGATTCCTTCACAGCGCAAGCTGGCTGAGGTCCAAGCTGGTGGTGGGGATAGAGAGAAGGGGCCCTTATCCAGGAGGAGTTCAAATTCTAGTGAATTTGAATTCTAGGAATTCACTTCCCCTCACCTACTCCCCCACTTCTGTCCCCAGCACTACCACATCCAGTCAGTCACCAAGTCCAATTTTACGTCCTAAATATCACTGGACTCCCCAGAGCTCTGACCTCAGCTCAGGCCTCAGCGTTTCTGCCTGGGCCTTCCCACCAATCCTCTCTCTGGTCTTTCAGCCTCTCTCTCTCTCTCCCTCTCCCTCTGTCTCTCTCTCTCTCTCTCTTATCGTGCCCTCTCCAATCCATCGCAACCCTGGAGATTTTTCTCTGACTCCAGGGCCAAGTCAGACCCTGGCCACCCTCTGCTCAGAACCCTTCCATGTCTGAAGTTAAATCCAAGTAAGAAATTTCACTTTCCATGGCTTTCAAGTCCAGGCCCCTCCATCTGGTGTTCAAGGCCTCTGAGGCTCTGGCTCCCGCCCATTTTTCCAGCCTCATCTCACCCTCCATCCCTCCAGTGAAATTTCTTTCCAGTCCCTGAAGGAGCCCCATTCTGCAGCATCTGGCTTTTGCACACACAGTTTGCCAACACGCCCCCCCCGGAATGCCCTTCCTTCCCCCCCCCCCCCCGTCTGCCTGAAAAACTCCTCATTCTTTAATGTGCAATTCACACCTCACCTTATTTCCTCCTAAATCCAACCCCACAACTTCCGTTCTGGCTCAAACCCTGACTCTCTCCCAGACCCCAGGCCCGCAGCCTCCTCCCTGGCCTCCTGACCTCCAGTCTCACCCCCTCCAGTCTGTCTCTAACCAGGCCTCAGACCCTCCCCTGTTTGCTGCTCTGCTGTGGCTCCCTATTGCTCTCCAGACAAACTTTCTCATCCTGCGTCACTCCATACAGCCGTCACCTCATCCAGAAAGCCTCCCTGGAGCAGCTCCCACCGCCCACCCCATACACACACCGGTTCCTTCCATATCTGCGTGGACCTTGCCCCACAGCATGGTGACGTCTGGGACAAGTCACTGGAGCTTAAACCTTCCACTCAGTGGCACTGCTGGGAACCCCTGCCCTCCAGACGGCTGATTCAGCTTGAGGCAGCACAGCAGGGCCTTCAAGCGGGCTCAGGAGCTGGGCAGCTTCTGTTCCAACCCAGGCCCTGGCACCTGTCAGCCGACTGGCTTTGGGCAACTCCTTGGCCTTTCGGCACCTTGGTTCCATTATCGAAAGAAACGGGGCTGTTAGCAGTACCCACATGCCAGGGTGGCTGTGAGGCTGGCTTGGGCTCACACTCATGGAGTGCTTCAGTGGCATTTAATAAATACACACCGCAGCAGACAAGCACGGACGCGACTGCTGTACTACAGGGCGCTGTCTGCCGCACGCACAGGCGAGAGCTGCTGGATGGGCAATGTTATGTTGGCTTTGTAAAAAAAAGTCCTGAAGCAGAAGGAAGGAAGGAAGGAAGGAAGGAAGGAAGGAAGGAAGGAAGGAAGGAAGGAAAGAAAGAAAGAAAGAAAGAAAGAAAGAAAGAAAGAAAGAAAGAAAGAAAGAAAGAAAGAAAGAAAGAAAGAAAAGAAAGAAAGAGAAAGGAAGGGAAAGAAAAGAAAGGGAAAAAAAAGAAAAATGGTAATGTTTGTTAGATACGGAATGTTACATCTCTCCCTGTACTTTTATGTGTGTGTTTGGAATACTTCACATTTATTTTAACAAATTAATAGAAACGAGGTGAGCACGGAGGGAGGAGGAAGAAGTCGCAGGCCGAGGGAAGGGCCTGCAGGCAAAGAATAATCATGTGTAGGAAATGCTCCCGGAGCTCCTCACGTGTCCTAGGCACTGCGCTAAGCGTTTTGTATTGGCACCTGGGTTTGGTGGCAGGAACCTGTTTGGGGTGGCAGAAGGGGAGCATGGGTGAGGTGGGGAGGGGGGAGGGAGTGGGGAGGCAAAGATGAAATTGGAAGAGGGAGACCGGTACAGACCACGCAGGAAGGCAGGGTGTGGAAGGACCTCCGTGGGGGCTTCTGGGAGACGGACAGATGGGCCGAGACTGGAGGCAGGGAGGCCAGGGGGGAGGCTAGGGTGAGGGCCCGGGGGGAGAGGCCGAGACCGAAGTAGGATGGAGAGAAGAGGGGTGAGGAGCAATAGGGATGGCGTGGAGGCCCTGAGGGTGTGACACAGAGAGGAGCGGGGCCCACCATTCCCAGGCAGGAACCCAGGGGGATGTGCAGTTTTGGTGGATGCTGAGCTCTGCTCGGCCTGCTGGGAACCCCCCTCCTGCACCCACAGGTCTTTTCCCTCATCGTCTTCTCCTCCCTGCTGACCGACGGCTACCAGAACAAGACCGAGTCTTCGAAGCTCCACTGTGTTCTCAATAGCAACAACGTGGCCTGCAGCTTCGCTGTAGGAGCCGGCCTCCTGGCTTTCTTCAGCTGCCTGACCTTCCTCGCCCTGGACGCCCACGAGAGCCGCATCGGCCGCTTCAAGACGGCCTTCCAGCTCCTGGACTTCATCCTGGCTGGTGAGCCCCCTGGGACTGCCCTCCCAGAGCTGCCCCTCTAGCTCCTAGGGCCCCCAGGACACCTCCCTTCGCTGCCCCACCGGCCCACCGTCCTCCACACGTGACCTGAGGCCTCACCCCTCCCTTCTGGAAGCTCTTCTGCACCTGCTGTTTCCCCCCAGGGAATTATTACTCATCCTTTAGACTCAGTATAAGGGTCACCTCTTCTGACCCCCAGGCTAATTCTAGAAGCCTCCCTTCTGCCCTGCTTTTTCCTCGCATTCACCTCCCCTCTTCACAGAACATTTCTTGAAAAGCCACCCGGTGGCAGGAGGTGGGGTTCCAGCACGGAGCCAGGCAGACCTGAGTTTGAAATCTCAACTCGGGTGCCTGGGCACCCTGTGGGCTCAGCGGCTCTCTTCCCCTCTCTGAGCTTCAGTAGAAGCTAGGATGAAAACCCCCACAAGGCAGGGCTTTTTCTGAGCATGAAATGAGAGAAAGGAGGCCTGGAGTAATGTTGACCTTTTCTGGGCCCTTCCCACATGTCAGGCACAGAGCCAGGGGCTCCACGTGCCTTGTCTCATGTACTCCTCAGACCCACCTGAGGAGGGAAGTCCTGCTCAGGCCCCCATTTTGCAGAGGAGGAAACTGAGGCTTGAGGAGATTCTGTAATGGGCACACAGCTGCTGAGTGGCAGTCTCGCCTCCTGACCACAGCCGAGTACTCTGCATAGAGACTGGCACACAGGAAGCACCCAATAAATGAGTTCCTTTTCCTCAGGCCCTGGGGTTCCCTCTTCTCAGTTTGATCCCAGCTGTCCCCACCACCTCCTCCCCCTCCACATCAGGCTGATCCCAGCGTCTCAGGGCTGAGAGGGCCCTTAAGGATTATTGAATCCAGGGCCATACAGAAGAACTTTCTGTGAAGATGGGAATGTCCCATACATGCGTTCCCCAATATGGAAGCCACTGGCCACACGTGGCCACTGAGCACTTGAAGTGTGGCCAGTGCAGAGAAGCTGCGTTTTTCAATCCTATTTTAATTGATTGAAAGGCAGATAGCAGACGTGGCCAGTGGCAGACAGCCCAGCTCCGCTCCAGCAGTGCACTTTACGGAGGGCTGGGAAGGAGAGCCCACTCAGCCAGACCCCAGCTCTACCCTTCCTGAGTCAGGCTCCCCCTTCCCCTCTTCTCTCCTGCAACCCCCCAGTCCTGTGGACAGGCATCTGGTTCGTGGGTTTCTGCTTCCTGGCCAACCAGTGGCAGCATTCACCACCCAAAGGGTTCCTCCTGGGAAGCAGCAGCGCCAAGGCCGCCATCACCTTCGCTTTCTTCTCCATCCTCATCTGGGTGAGGATGGGCCCCCTATGGAGGGCAGGGCTGGGGGACTAGAACGTTCCGCTCTCGCTCAGCTCCACTGGGAGTGGGGGAGGGCTCCTCCAGGGCCTCTGCTAGTCTTTTCTGTGACTGGGAAAATTGGAAAGAAGGCTCCCCTTACCCCATGCAGATGCAGCCCAGCATTAGGCATCGTGCTGGGTGCCCTTGTGCAGTGAGCAGTGAGCACAACCGTACCCTGGTCTCCCTCCCAGGCCAGTCCCCAGTCCCTCTCCTCCCCTGCCTAACCCAAGCCAGCCTCTGGCACACCCTTTCCTGCCCACAGATATTCCAGGCCTACCTGGCCCTCCAGGACCTCCGGAATGATACTCCAGTCCCTTACAAGCGCTCCCTGGATGAGGGCGGTGTGGTGCTGACTACCCTCTCCCCGCCCTCCGCCGCCAGCCCTGTTAACACACCCACCACTGGCCCCAACAACCTGAGTTATGCTGGTTCTGCCCTGTCCCATGTGACCACTCCGAAGGCCCCCCGCCTCGCCATGATGCCCGACAACTGACATCTTCCTCCACATCAGTAAAGAGATAATCCTCCCTCCAGAAGGGTTTCTGAAAACAGCCCTCTGTCCTTCTCATGTCTGTTCCCCTCTGGTCTTTTGAGTGGCCAGGGGTGGGGAGAAATCCTACGAGGTCACTTCAGGGGTCTCTGCAGGAGGCTCCATTTCCATGCCACCTTCCAGACTCTCCCATCTGGGTACCACCGTGGCGTGGCACACCCCAGTGACAGGAAGGGGACATCCCTTTTGGCCCCTTCAATTCTCACCCCGGCCAGAGGAAGGAGGCATGAGGGGCCCCAATGCACGGTCGGGCAAGCTCACGTTCAGAGAGAGAAAACGCTTCTGCCCGTGGAGAGAACACTAGGAAGAACCAGGACCAACACTGGGAGCAGCCCTTCCACTCACTCCAGTGACAAGGGACCCAACTCAAAACCAAGGAACAGGGGACGGTG
Organism: Ursus arctos; assembly: GCF_023065955.2. NCBI lineage: Eukaryota > Metazoa > Chordata > Mammalia > Carnivora > Ursidae > Ursus > Ursus arctos. The sequence continues at coordinate 49,958,465 of NW_026622863.1, forward strand.
AGTCCATGAATGAGACCAGGGGAGATCCTTGTCTGCAAACATTTGCAAGACCGTCTTGGGGAAGAGGAGGGAGTTTTGTTCTAGAACCCAGAAGGCAACTGGGGACTCGGGCACAGGCCGAGCAGGTGACCTCAGTGAGTGAAGCACTCATTAAGGGAGTAGCGGGGACAGGGGCCGTGTCTCGGGGTGGCAGCCTCCACTCAGCACCCACCATTCAGCACCACGGGCCTGGGGTGTCTAGGGCAGTGCTGTCCGATTAAAATGTAACACAAGCCAGCGGGCGGTGGGGGGCAGAGTATTAAACTGTCTGGTAGCCACATTAAGAAAAGCAGGATGAAACAAGTGAAATTAACTTTCATATATTTTACTTAGCCCTGTATATCCAAAATGTCATCATGTATTTCAACACATCACCAGTATAAAAATTGAGGTCTTTTACATTCTTTCCTACAAAATTTCTGAAAGCCTCAGACAGCGCATCTGAATCTGGACCCACCACATTTCAAGGGCTATTGGTTCAATGGAGTCAATGGCTACTTTATTGGACAGCGAAACTCTAGAACCTTCTGGTATTGCTAGAACAATCAGAAATCTGCTTCTTTTTACGTGGAGTTCGTTGGCAATGGAGAGCAAGAAAAACTATTAATGTTACACAGGCCAAACAAAACACACCCACGTGAGGGCCACTGTGACCTGCAGAGCATTATTCATTTACAAGCTGGACAAAGGGACACCAGTCATGGGGGGGGGTCACATGCGGGTTCTGTGGTCCCTTTTATTTTGTTTTAGTTTTTTGAGATTTCCTGTGTGGCAGGCCCCATGCTCAATCCTGAAGTAGGACGTGGTCCCTGTGGGCATGTCGGGAAAACAGCAGCAGGGCAGCGGCGTGGGCAGTGTTCTCAGGTGCGAAACAGGAAGTCTCTGAGCACGAGTCCTCGCTCCACCTCTAGCTGGATAAGCCGGGATGTGGCACTTCATTTCTCCGGGTCAAGCTGTCTTGGCTGGAAAACGAAAGACTTGGACCACATTTAGACTGATGGTGCTCAGACCGCACACAGAGCGGGGGCCACCGCCCCACCCCGAATCAGCCCAAGAGGCCCTGTTCCTGCGTTTTCCCTCTCAGGCTTCTGGGTAAAATTCTTGCAAACAGAAGGTGCCTTGGCTTACAAGAAAGAAACAAAAGCAGTTGAAAAACCACACAGTGGTGGCTAAACACACAGGCTGTGGCATCAGGAAGCCCCGGGACAAACGCCACCTCTGCCACTTGCCCCTAGGCCTTGGTTTCCTCCTCCACAAAGTAGCCCCCTTCAGGGGTGCTATCGGGGTCCAGCGGCCTCATCCGTGCAACTTAGGCTCGGGAAACGCCAGCTACCCGTCTGCCGAAGCTTCCAGAGCCCTCCTACAGAACCAAACATGGCTCGGGAAGGTCTTGGCGGACATCTAGGGAGTCTGCCTGAACCAGGGGCGGAAACTCCAAAAGCTTGACAAGGTCCAGGCAGGTAACGCAAGCGAAGGAAATAACAGGCCAGATGTGAGGCCGATCTGGAGGGAGACGTGAAAGATACTCGGCTTTTAACTCCATGAAACAAAAAAAACGCCAGTGTCAGCCCGATAATAAATGGTAGCAGCCCCTCAGCCAAGTCCTGGGGATTGTGATGGAAGGCTCACATCCCATCCATTCAGCCCTAGCCATCTGTTGCCACCCGGAAGCGAGGACCCAGCATTGTCAGAGGGACAGATTTTTTTTCAAGAGAAGCCAGAAATCCAGATTTCAATGTGAAAATCTGATGTCTAAAGGCTGGCAACAGATTCTTTTTTTTTTTTTTTCTTTTTTAAAGAAAACCTTGTGGCTCAACAAAATGCCAAATGAGGGGTAGGACAGGGGCTGCCCACTGGTGACCCCTAAAACACATGCTCTTGAAGGTCCTCTGCAGCCCTGGGATCCAGGAGAAGCGCCAGGGAAGTTCTGTGCCAAGATAAAGAGAATCTTCAAGATTTTCTACCCCCGCCCCCCGAAACCTCTTGCCCATCACAGCCGTGAGGAGTGAGGGCACAACTCAGAGTCTTAGGGAACCCCGTTTCTCACCTGCCTGCTCCTCCCAGGCCTCGGTCACCTGCAGGCTGTCTATGAGATAAAGGAGAAGCAGACAGAGGGGCCGGGAGGGGCCCCACAAACACCAGAGAGAGGGCAAGGAGTAGCGAAAGAGGCATCATTTTCCTCGGTTTATTTCAAGAGAACAAAGAATCAACCATCAATTCTGTACAAAAATGTGGCTGTTGAGCCACAGTGACCCTCAGGCCAACCCCCTTTACCAGGCCCGGCCCCTCGCCCCCGCTACATTGTCAAAAAAATGAGGACAAGACCAAAAAACCCAAACTCTGGAAAAAAATTATATTGAAAAATCAGGGAGATCGTCCCTCCCCTCCTCCCTCTCCCCAGTCCTGAACTTTGGGGGGTTGGGGGTTGGCGGGGAGGCTGTGTTCTTGGCCACGGTGGGAGGTCAGACAGGTGGGCGTGTACAGATTTAGTGTTTGGCAACTGGCGGGGCTGGGGGTAGGATCTGGAAGGGAGCTGAGGGGCTTGGGAGAGGGAAATGATCTCCGACCCTGCCCCGTCCCACAGGACACTCAAAAACAGTTTATAAAAATCGGGGGCCAGACAGTAGAAGAGAAAGGAGTCATCAGAATCAAAAACTAAATAGTGGAAAGATTTTTTTCTTCTCTAAAAGGCAAAAAACTACAAACACCCAAGTCCTGAGCTCCCCAAGACTTGGGTCCTCCACCGCCCCCCTGAAACCCGGCAGGAGGGGGGCTGGGAAGTGCAGAGAGGTTGGTTCTTTAAAAAGTCACCCCTGGACGGGAAGGCTCTTCGTCTTTCGCTGCCTTCCTCCGCCTCTCGCGGACCGCCGAGGAGAGGGACGGCCGGGCCCAGGGCTACGCCGGCAAACTCAGCTTCTTCCCTTTGAGGACTGCGAGGAGACAGGGCGGGTGGGCATTACCAGGGGGCCCTGTGGAGGGGACGGCCTCCCATGCCCAGGGGTGGGCTGAGCAATGCAGGCAAGAGGCACCTGGAGGTCTCAGAAGAACAGGGTCCAAGGCCCGGTGCCACCCCCCAACCTCCCAGCCTCAGTCCGGAGGGGCCAGAGGCTGCCTCCACGCTCTGCCCTTACTGTCCCCTCTTTCCTTCACACTGACCGGCTCCTCATTTCTCAGCTCCCTGCTTCCGTCGTCACCTCCTCAGACCACTGTCCGTGTAAAGCAGCCCCTTCACCCTCCCCGGTTGTTCACTGACTCATCCCTGGTTTCTTTCTCTCCTGCTGTTTGCAACCATCTCTCTCTCCTTGTTCATTCACCATCACCCCCGACTAGAATACAGGGGAGGGGAGGGAAAAAAACTTTTTTCCTTCTGCCTCATCCCCAGAGCCTAGCCCTGGCCAGGGACACAGAAAGGGCTCAACACATTTGTTGGATGGTTGAATGAATGAATGAATGAATGAATGAATGAATGAATGAATGAATCTTGGTGGGCCTGAGTCCCTGAGGGTGAGGACAGAGGCCAAGCATCAGAGAGGAGGCCCTGCCTTCTCTGAGCGCTGCTGGGGCCGGGGAGGTAGGAATTCTGATTTTTTATGGGATTTAGAACCCGAGGGCGGGAGCAGGGCCTAGGACAGATTCTGAGAGAGGAAAAGTCAGAGGCCACTCCTGCGCTCTCTTTGTCCTCTAAAGGCCCAGGGGCTGGGGAGAGGGATGCCTGCTCTTTGTGGGGCCAGGGGAGGACACCGCTCTGCAAGCAAGCAGCACCCCCCGCCCCCCGCCCCCGCTGCCTCGCTGCTCTTTCCTCGGGGACGCAGGGGCTAGGAGAATGACGCCTTGGTCCTTAGATAGGCAGGGGCTGGTGGTCCGCATTCCTAGGAGGACGGTGAGCCTGGGACCCCAGAAGCTGGGAGACGAAGCCTGCCATCCCTCGAGGGCTACAGGGCTGGGGAGACAGAGCCTGCGCCCCAGGGAGGGCCCCCACAGCCGGCCCTCCGCGCTGCCTACCTTTGGTGATGTAGAGGTAGAAGAAATCGCAGTAGAGGACAGTCTGGACTAGGCCCGCCACGATGGCGATGAGGTCGAAGAAGCCCTCGAAGTGGTAGCGCCAGATCCAGTTGAAGAGATAGAGCGTGCGGTAGACACCCAGCGCGAACAGGTAGTGGCTGGTGATGGTCTCGGCCTCCCCGGTCTTGCTCACCATGAACAGCTGGGGCAGGATGGCTACCGACTCCAGGTAGATGGAGAAGGTCCAGAGGATCTGTGGGGAGCCCGAGAAGCAGGGGTAGAGAGCAGCGTGAGGCGGGAGGGGACAGGGTGGGTGAGCAGGCGGCAGACGGCCTCGCGGTCACTGGCGCAGGGATGGTGGAGAGAGAACGGGAACAGCGATGCTGACCGGGCACTCACCGTGTACCCCACACCGCTCTGCCTGCGTCACTCAACTCCCATTCAATCCTCACCGCCACCAGCCCGTCAGGGAGATCCTGTCACTGGCATTCCCATTCTACGGATGCAGAAACTGAGGCCCAAAGATTTGCCCAGGACCACATGGCCAGGAAGCAGCACAGCTGGGATGCGAAGCAAGGGTTTGGAGGCCGTGCTCGTGAGTGCTTTGCAGTCATGCCCCTCCAAGAGGCAGACCAGGCTGGAATCTTGGCTCTGAGACCTCCCTTCTGTGAAACCTTGGGCAAGAGACCCAGATTCTCTAAGCCTCCACTTCCTTATTTCTAAAATGGGGCTGATTTTCCCACCCTCCCTGGCTTAAAGTCCTCCAGTCGCTGCTTCTTATCACAACCAGCATAAATTCCAAATTCCTAACGGTGGCCTTCAAGGCCCATTCCAGCCTCATCCCTTACTCCTTCCTTTACTCTCCGGGATGCAGCCTTCTGGTCGGTCCTCATTCCTGCCCCGGGGCCTTTGCACTTGCTGTTCCCTCAGCTCTTTCCCCAGATTGTCACATTTGGCCTCTTCTACCTCCTTGCAGCCTCACTCACCTCTGAGAGAGGCCTCCCCTGACCAGTCCTACCCCCAGGACTGTCACATCACCCACTCCGTTCTCCTTCCTGGCAGCTCTCACCAGAACAAGAGCGAGCTCCATGAGGCTCAGGATCCTACACCTTGTTCGCTCCTGGGCCACAGAGCCAGGCACACAGTCGATGCCTGAATGAGTGAGCGAGTGGGAGCAAGCTCCCCGTGTGCTTGTGTGTCGCCGGCCACCATTCAGAAAGCAGTGACAGTCATCATTTGTGAGCAGGACAGGGCATCGGAGGAGGGGGAAGGAGAGACTGCAGACATCTGTCAGCTTCTTCTCAGTCCCCAGCAGCCTGAAAGTGCCACCTGGGGTAACTTCTGGTCTGCAGACCCACCGAAACCTCCCCTGAGAGAACAAGGCCAGGTGGCAGGTGGGGCTCTTCCTCAGTTGTTTTGGTTTGTGGAAGAAAAGTGGGGAACACAAGACTGCATTCGTAACAACTCACGCTTATGTAGCTTTTACCGTATCCAAGGATCTGCTCTACCAACTTATGGGTATTAACTGGCTGATGTCTTCATCCCCGGAGGTGAAGCCTATTGTTATCCCCACTATACAGATAAGAAGACTGAGGCCCCAGGTCACACAGCTACAATATGGGCAGAAATAGATTCCTACCCAGGCACTGGACTCCAGCATTTGCTCCCATAATCACTCAGAATCCTCCAGCACGGCTCTTAGCAAGTCAGGTTTATTGAGGCTCTCAAAAATCGTACCCATTAAATTGATGCACGCCCAACTGTTACCCCTGGGGTCACCCTTGGGGAAGAGAATTATGACATTAGAGGAGACGGAAGGTCACCATTTTCATCGTGTGAATTTCTCTAATCGTAATGTGTGAATTCTTAGAGTAATTTTCTTCTAGGATTCAAAAATAAATTTTTTTAGCATGCACCAATTAACAGCATGGGCTTTGCAAGCAGGTGGACCTGGGTTCAAATCCTGTGAGCTCTCCCCTCTGAGCCTCACCTTAGTGCTCCAAGAAACAGGGATGAGGATGTCTGCGCCCTCGGTGGCCAAGGGTCAGACAGCATGATGACGTATCAAGAACAGCCAGCGCAGAGCTGGACACACAGTGGGTGCCAATACGTTGCACAAGTGACCTCCCCACTCTGAATGAGGGAACTGCAAAAGCTGGAGTCGAGGGTCCTGGATTCTGGTCTGGCCACCTCTACCTAGAGCAAGCCCCAGTGCTTTCCTCCAGCCTCTGTTTCCTCATCTGCAAAATGGGTAAGTGCTCCGGAAAAGTGGTGAGGACCGTATGTTTGCAAAGACCAGGGCCTACAGCCAAGCCCAGGGTTCCTGCCACAGCACGGTACGGCCTCCCTCTGACACTCCTGGGGCCCGTGAGCCGAAGTCGCCCTCGGTCAAATCCGGCCTACACAGTGCTTTTGGAAATGTATTTCGAGGGGCGCCCGGCTGGCTCGGTCCGAAGAGCATGCCAATGACCTTGGACAAGTCATCTCGGGGTCGTGAGTTTGAGCCTCACATGGGGTGTAGGGATTACAAAAAAAAAAAAACTTAAAAATAAAAAAAATATATATTTTGAATATGTGGCCAAATTTGTAAAGCATGATCTTTCGGTAAAATTCCTGAACGGTGGCCTCTGTTACAAACATCAGCACATGTGGCCACTCAGGGACAGCTTCCTGCAAGGCCGGAGGGGGTCTGGGGGAGGGAAGGCCGCTCTGATTTTCTGATACCCACCGGGCCTTAAGAGGCATTGGCCCTCTCAAAATTCTTCCCAGGAATTTGTACAGGTGCTACCAAAATACCATGGAATAAAAACCACGACTTTTAGGAGAAAGTTATCAACACAGTATTAAACTTCAGTCATTATACTAACATTGACAGGGGCGCCTGGGTGGCTCAGCCGTTAAGCGTCTGCCTTCGGCTCAGGTCACAATCCCAGGGTCCTGGGATCAAGCCCCGCATCGGGCTCCCTGCTCAGCGGGAAGCCTGCTTCTTCCTCTCCCACTCCCCCTGCTTGTGTTCCCTCTCTCGCTGTCTCTCTCTGTCAAATAAATAAAATCTTAAAACAACAACAACAACAAAAAAAACATTGACACAGTACTTGCTACCTAGGGCCAGACGCTGTGCTTTACCAATATGAACCTCTCCTTAGAACCCTATGAACTAGGAATTGATGATCCCCATTTTACAGACAAGGAGACTGAGGCACAGAAAAATGACAGACTTGCCCAAAGTCCCACAGCTGCTGAGTAGAAGCTGGCTTTGAATCGCCCCGGTTCTCTGGCTCCACAGTCTCTGTGTTTAACCACGAGACCTTGCTACATGATCCGTAAATCCTCACCATGACCTGATCAGGACATTACAGATAGAGAAACTGAGGCACAGAGAGGTCAAGTCACATGCCCAAGGGACATCGGATTCAAATCCAAGTAGCCTGGCTCCAGAGGCCCCCTTCCCAATTTCTGAGCTACTCATTAAGCCAATGACCTTGGACAAGCCATTTCAGCTCCCTAAGCCTCAGCTGCCTCATCTGTAAAATGGGGCTGCTATACAAACAAACGCTTAGAGCAGCACCTGGAAGGAGTGCTGCTGCTGTTTCATTAATACCGTCCGACTCCCGAAACTGTGTGCTGAACTCGTATGTCCTAAAATAAGGAAGTCTCGGGGCGCCTGGGGGGCTCTGTCGGTGAAGCGTCTGCCTTCGGCTCAGGTCATGATCCCGGGGTTCTGGGATCGAGTCCCGCATCCGGGGAGCCTGCATCTCCCTCTGACCCTCCCCCTGCTTGTGCTCCCTCTCCCTCTCTCTCTCAAATAAATACAATCTTTTAAAAAAAAATAAAATAAAATAAGGAAGTCTGAGCAAACCCTGCACAAGGAAGCCTCTGAGAGGGTCCACCGTCGACAGCTGTTCCGACACCCACCACGACAGCGACCCTGCCAGGTAGCCTACCTCCAGAGGGGTAAAGTCATGGTTGACCAGGAACGCCAGGATGGCCGTGGGAACAACGAGGAACTCCACCCGGAATGTGTCGTGGTTCCCGTCATAAGTGGCTTTGAACTTGCTGTAAATCATCCAGACTGTGGTGAAGGAACAGGCAATGTAGACCACCTGCCAAGGGGGATGAGGACAAGGGCGCTTCAGTTCAAAGCACAGGGCCTGAGCCTCCAAGAGACTGGGGTCTGACAACCTAGGAGTCTGGAACCCCAGCCCCCTCCTCCCTCAGACCCAGGAGTCCTCACCCCCCACCCCTCCTCCCTCAGACCCTGGAGTCCTCATCTCCAGCCCCCTCCTCCCTCAGATCCAGGAGTCCTCACCCCTGGCCCCTCCTCCCTCAGACCCTGGAGTCCTCATCTCCAGCCCCCTCCTCCCTTAGACCCAGGAGTTTGGAACCCCAGCCCCTTCCTCCCTTGGGCCCAGGAAGTCTGGGATCCATACTCCCTCCTCCCTAGGCCTCTCCCTTGGCTCCCCCCCCCCCGCACCCCCCCCCCGCAGGAGGGGCCAGCAGGTAGGGCAAAGCCTTTACCTTCATGCACGTGTTGTATAGTGAGATGTAGTTGGTGAAGAGGTCCAGGTATCGGGCAGTGAACACCACAGCAAACAGGACCTGGCTCTTCCCTGAAATCCCTGTGGTCCAAAGAGAGAGTGGGGGGTAGGCTGGGAGTGGGCTGCACGGGGAATAAACCAAGGCCCAAGCTCCTGGGACAAGCCCACGGTCCGCTCCAGAGTGCAGCTGTCCCTGGAGGCCTCCCCAGCCCTCCCGCCTGAGCAGGGCCCTTTCCCACGGCCCACAGCCAGGGGGCAGCCCGGCCCCGAAGCTACTCCAGCCCGAGGCTCTGTCCCAGGCTAGGCCTCACGGCCACTCCCGGCCCCCTTAGGGTCCTCCCACAGTCCGGACACAAGGTGGGGCCTCGGAAGGACCCCCCTTGACCTCAGCCCCCTGGAACCGGTCGCCGCTCTCCCGCTCCCTTCCTGACCGCCACGGTCCACGTCACCAACTCCCAGCCACCTCCCTGCCTGCCACCGCTCCCCGTTCCCAGCCCTGAAATCCCGGGGCCACCGGAGAAGGGCCCGGGGGAGCTGAATTGGGTGCCTGGAGCCACCCCCACCCAACTGTATGCACCCCTACTCTGGGGAAGAGAACTGACCCCCCGGTGACCCCGGACCTGGAAGGGGGATCCCCAGCAAGCAGTGGGGGGATGGGTGGGGAGACCCGTCCCCCTAGTGCCTCCAAACCCTTCCCCGAGTCCTGGGATGTTCCCCGTACTCTCCCCCTTCTCCCGCCCCGGTGGGCGTCTCACCGGCACAAGAGCGGGACTTCCAGATTTTGAGCAGTAGCAAGATGATGGCTAGGAGGTGGGAGAGGTCTCCCAGGAATCGGAAGAGATTCATGCTTTGGGGGAGTCTGGCAGGGCTGGGCTGGTGGGAGGCAGGCTGGAGGGGGGGTCTGCCCCCCGGGGCTGATGTTCTGGCCGGGTGGCTGGGCTGGGGGGTGGGAGAGGGGCCCTCGAGTGGGCTCCGCTCCGGGGAGGGGGCTCTGGGAGGGGGAGCCGAGGCCGGAGCTGGTGGCCGAGCAGGAGCTGGGAAGAGGGAGGAGGGCGGGAGGGGGAGGAGTCCGGAGGGAGGCTCCGCCCCCGAGGGCGGAGTTCCGGCTCTCCGGCGCCCCCTATCCCGCACCTCCCGGCTTGCAGAATCCGCGCTGAAGGCACCCCCAAGGCTGCCTGCTAGGAATTTATGGGGTCGATGGGATCTGAAACTCCCAAATCCGGCGCCTGCTCCTCCAGGCGGTCTGTGCCTCTGAGAGGGTGGCATTTCAGCCGCCCAGCCTCTGCCATTGTCAGGGATTCAGAAGGCTGGTCTGTGAGTTTTAAAAATCCTAGACAGGGCCCCAGACCCTGGCCTTTTAGGGGCCTCCAGCTCCAATCCACCCAAAAGACAAGAAAGCAGCCCCCAGCCCCTCCCTCGGGCCCAAGAGCGTGGCCCCCCTTCCTTGAGACTTAGGGTCCCACCTCAAGCGACTTGTGTCTCCAGCATCCTGGCCCAGGAACCCTAAATGCACAATCCCTTCCTCCTCCTGGGACCCACGGATTCAGGTCCCCAGCCTCTTCTTTTTCAGGAATGTGAGCCTTCACCCGTGCTCTCCCAGACCCTGGAGTCAGCCACCCACAGCCCTGCCCCCTCACAGGCGTATACACACTCTCCTGGGCTCTGCCCTCAGGGGCCCAGGTGTCCTGCGCTCCACCCCACCCCAGCACTTTAGAGAACGCTGGGCCCTACCGATCGAGCAGGAGGGGCACGAGCTGGGCAGCTGGCCGGAGGGCTCGTTCGGGGGCCAGGCTGTGTCTAGGAGGCAGCAGACAGTGCTTTTCTCTTGGATGTGTGAGTACCCATGGGTGACAGAGACCAGGGTGCCACAGTAGCAGAAGTGGTATTGGTTTCCTTAGAGGCCTGGAGGGATTGGGGTCCATGAGTCTTGGACTTGTGGGCCCCTGAGGACGGTCTGTGCTGGGGGGTTGGGTTGTCTGAGTGGCCAACAGGGACGGGGCCTGGAGGAGGGGCCCAGAGGCCTGGACTACTGGATCCGAGGGAGAAGGCACTGGGGGCCCGGACTTTAGGGTCTCAGGGAGGAGGGGGTTGGGGACTTGAATTTCTGGATCTGAGAAAGGAGGGGGCTGGGAGCCTGGACTCCTGGCTTCGTGATGGAGACCTAGTTTGCAAGCCTGGTCTTCTGGGGCAAGAGAAGCCAAACGATGGGTCCTAGCACGGTAGAGACTGAAGTCTGGGGATGGCCTCTGGCTTCTCAAGCCTCAAAGTGGGGAGGGGGCAGAGGGCAGCAGCCCCCAGGCCCTGGAGTCCCGGCCGAAGCTGCTGTGTCAAGTGGGTTCTGAGTCCCTGCCTCCCCCCACCCCCCACTCAACACACACTTCCTCCCTTTTTATTGGCGACCCCTCATTCTCTTGTCCCAGGAGGAAGGTAGAGGCTGGAAGCTGGGGGTGGGGGGCGGCCCCCTCCCCCAGCCCCGGCAGGAGGAGGGGTCCCCAGGGAGGCCAAGAGGGGGGGCTGTGGGTCTCCCGGCAGGGGCGGACGGGGACTGAATGTTAATCGCATCCCGAGTGAGTGTGTGTGTGCGAGAACAGAGCGAGTGTGCGAGTCCCTCCCGCTCCAGCTCCTCCAAGCAGCGGCTGCCGCCGCCACCCTCCGCCCGCAGCCGCCCTCGGCCACCAGTGCCCAGCTGGGGGGTGTTGGCCTGGGTGGGTCCGCCCGGCCCCCAGGGGTCTCTCGTGCGTCTGCCATCTGCCCGGTGAGGATCTGTGTGTTAGGGTGTCTGGGGCTGGGCTGAGGAAGGGGGGGTGTGTCTGTAAGGGCTGCGGCGGCCGAGGCAGGGAGGGAGGGGTCTGTCTGTCTGTACCGACTCTGAGCCTCCTGCCTGGGTGTCGTGGGCCCCCCAGTTTCCTCCCTCCCCCAGCCCCCCCAAACCCGGATGGATGGTGTGTACCTGGACTCTGTGCCTCCTGCCTGCGTCCGGCCGGGTGTCTGGCGTCCCCAGCTGCCTGTGTCCTCCTGTCTGTCCGAACAGCCCCGGACGGCAGTGGCAGCCCGGCCCCCACTGGACCCCCTGTGTGTGTGTGTGTGTGTGTGTGTGTGTGTGTGTGTCTCCCTCCTCAAGCTCCGGGGGTGTTGAGGGGGAATCCCAGGGAAGTGAGGTCGTGCGTGTGTGCGTGTGTGTATGTGTGTGTTTCTGCCTGGGTTTGAGTGTGGGGGTGCTGAGGGGGGGTCTGGAGGTGGCCAAGCGAGCAAGGGGCGAGCAGTTCCCCAGACAGGCAGCCTCCGGCCCCTCACACAAACACACACACCAGCCACTGGCTTCAGAGGTGACCCAGACAGACAGACAGACACAGACGCTGGAGGGGGGGCGCTGAGGGCACAAAGGGTGGGGGTGCGAATGAGCCAGGGAGAGGCGGGACCGGACACATGGACGGGGGGGAGGAGCCGGGGCTGAAGCGGCAGAGGGGGGCACCCCAGGTGGGCGGAGGGGGGATCCCCATGGGGTCGGGGCGGCGAGAGGACACCCCGACAGCCTCCGCAATGTCCGGGGCCCAACTTCCAGCGCAACATGTGTAGCAGCGTCCTCGCCTAGTTGGGGTGGCCGCAACCTTGGGGGACAGACAGGGCAGGACAGGACCGAAGAGGAGGAGGGAGAGCCGGAGCCGGGGCCAGGCAGGAGGTCCCCACCGCCACCGCCGCCACCGCCGCCGCCCCAGGGCCTGGCCCCCCAGCGGTTCCCTGAGCCCTCCACGGAATCTTCGGGTCGCTGGACTCTGGGTTCCGGTCCTGCCCCCCCGCAATACCCCCCACAGAACAGGGTCATGAAAAGGTAAGGCTGGGGTACGGGATGCAGGGGTGGGGGTGGGAACATGGACCCCAGATCTAGGACAGGGAAAGTTGGCCAGGGGCCTCGGGGAAGGAGGGGGGTTGCATGGAGAGCAGGGGTCTTCGCCCCTCGCCAGCTCCCTTGTCTGTCTCCTGGAGACTCTCCTCCGCCCCCTCTCTTTCTCCCTCTCTGAGCCCCTTTTTCCTGGGTCTCTACTCCTCAGACCTCCTAACCCCCCATTTCTGTCACTTTGCACCCTCTCCCCAGCCCTGCATACCTGACACCCCATCTCTCTATCGCCCATCTCTCCATCCCATCTTTCCTCTGCATCCCCCTGCCCGCATCGGTCTCCCCCCTTCGCTGGCCGTCCCTCTCCCTCTCTCCTCTCGCTCTCCCCTCCCTTCTCAGAGCTATGAGTCTGCTATTAATACCCCCGCCAAGGACCTTGAGGGCATCCAGGCCCCAAGCACCCCTCGTCCCAAGCTACCACCCCTTCCTCAAGGTTCTGGAATACCCTTCCAGCCTGTTCTGAGCACCAGGATTAGGGTGGGGAGAGAACGGTGTTGGAAGTGGGGGGGGGGGGACGGGATGCCGTCTGCAGCACGACGCGAGGGGGGGGCGGGCTGTTGATCAAAGTGGCCTCTCCTCTCTTCTGTGATGGATTGGGGGGGAGTGATGGAGACAGGGACACCCCAGGAATCTCTGGCACCCTCCTCCTTCTTAGCTGGGGGACAGCCTGTGCTGTGTATAGGACCTGAGTGGGGTGACAGGAGGCTGGAGCTGGCGGGGAATGGGGGGGCTCCCAGGATGTTGGGACTGGTGGGGTTTGAGGCAAAAAAGGGGTTCTTAAGGGAGGAGAGGGCTATGGGCCTGGATTCCTGGTTTCTGGGCATAGGGGAAGCTGGGCACCCAGTTTAGGGGCCGGAGGGGGCCAAGACTCCTGGGTCCTGGGAAAAGGCAGAACTGAGCACCTGGACTCCTGGGTCCCCGGGGAGAAGGGTGCTGAGAGCCAAGATTCTTGAGTCTTTATGGGAGAAGTTAGAGCTTCTGTGTTTGTGGGAAGAGGGGACTGGAGGCCCAGTCTCCTGAGTCTCTGACAGGGCAGGGGGCGAGGACGGTCCCGCTCTTGGGCAGGTGGGAATGGATCTGGCGACTGAGACTTATGAGGTGGAGATTTGGGGCCTGGGCAACGCGATCCCTGAGGGCATAGGTTCTGGGAATTGGGCCTCTGGAGTCCCCCCGCGGCTGGGGGTGCCACTACTCAGACTCTGGAGGGGTGGGAGACTGCCCTCCCCACGAGAGGACTGGGCATCCAGCTTCCTAAGAAGGGTGGGGCTGGAGTTGCCCTCCTGGGCCTCAGCAGGGAGCAGGACCCTGGGGTCCCCAAGGACAGAGGCCAAGCAGGGGTGGGTCTGAGAGAGGCAGAGGAGGGTCTGAGGGACGTGAAGCCACGGGAAGGGAGGAGAGAGTGAGTGTTAACCCCGCGGGGGCCAGGCCACAGCTGTGGGTTATTTTGGGGCGGGGGGGGGGGCTATTCTAAGCGCTGATTGAGCCAGCTGCTTGGGGAAGGGCAGAGGAGAGGAGGGGCCAGGGGAGCCAGGATTTGGGAGGGCCGGCAAGCTAGGAGTCCCCACCCCCATCCCTGGGGAGACAGTGGCCCAGGATCCCTGGGAAGGCAGGTGTGTGTGTGTGTGTGTGTGTGTGTGTGTGTGTGTGTGTGTGTAGGGTGGGGGGGAGCAAGGCCTCTAGGCAGGGGAAGGGGTGTGGGCCTTTCCCCCACCCTGGCTATCTGTGGGGTAGAGGAGGCCTGCGCTACCATGGCAACCGGACAGGAGCCTGATTGACAGCCAAGAAAGAACTCTTCCCCATCTGGACCCTCACCCCTTTAGGAAGCCCCTAGTGCAGGCTCTAATCTCTCTCTGGGAACCAGGAGTCCAGGCCCCCAGTGCCCTCCTCCTTCAGACCCGGGAGCCAGGAGTCTGGGCTCCCAGCCCGACCACCCCAGGCAGCTAGTATTCAACAGGGGACACAGGAAGAGATGCTGTATTTCCTCTAATTTACTAAATTGCTCTGGGCTGGGAGCCAGGGACCCCCGCCCCCCAGCTTTCCACAGCTGTGCCCCCCAACCCTGCAACCCAGCCTGGGCCACGACTCTCTTTCTAGCTCTCATTGAGAATGGGGGGATAGGGACAGAGTAAGGGGACAAAAACAGGTTGGGGGTTGTGGTCGAGGTCGGGGGTAAGGTCCTGGGGGTGTTTTCTCTCCTTGGGATGCCCTGCTCATTTCTTTTTCTCTCTTCTGTCTCTCCCCCCACACACCTGACCCCTTTTCCCTTTCTCATTTTTTCCCCTCACTGTTTCTTCCTTTTATTTTTGATCCCTCCTGCCACCCGCCTTCCCGGCCTTCCTTTCATGTCTGTGCCGGGCACCTCCCTGGTGGGGGTCTTGATCTTTGCCTTGGTTCGCTATTTCTGTCTTCCTATGTTTTCTGTCTGCTCTGCCTGCCTCCTCCCTCAATCTGTTCTGCCTGTTTCTCCATCTCTTGTGTGTCCATGTCTCTTGGTGGCCGTGGGGTCCGTCTCCGTCTTTCTGGGCTTCTTTCCATCTTCCTCTCTCTGTCCAACTTTCTCGTCTCTCTTATCTCTCCCACGTTCCTCGTCTATCTCTGCATCTCTCCCTGCCTCCCTATCATTCTCTCCCTATTTCTGTCACTCTGTCTTATCTCTCTCTGCCTCCTTCCTCTCTCCCTGTCTCTGTCACTCTGAGCATCTCTATCCTGGTCTCTGTTTCTCCTTCCATCTCTCTCCTTATTCCTGGCCATGTGTCTCTCCGACCATCTCTCTGTGACTGTGTTCATCTCTCTTCTCATCTCCCTCGGTCTCTCTCCGCTCCTATTCTGATCCCATCTCTGCGGGTCTGTGACCCATCTATCCTGTCTCATTGTCCTCCCCATTCCTGCCTCCCTATCTCTGTATCTTCTCTGTCCCCATTACCCACCTCCACTTGCCCTGTCTCTGTGTCTCTCCCTTTGCCTCGCTCTCTCTGTCTCTGGCTCTCCCTTTGCCTGTGTGTGTCTCTCTCTCTGTCGCTCCCTGTCTCTATTACCCGAACCTTTCCCTCTCCTTCCTATCTCTGGGTCTCTTCCTCTGTGTGTCTCCTCCTCTCCGTGTCTCTCGGTAATCTTGTCCCCTGTCTCTGTCTCCCCATCTCCGTGTCTTCCTCTCATTTGTGTCCCTCTCCGCTCCCGGGGTCGCCCCGGCTCTGTGCGCCCGCTCTCCTGTGCCAGAGGCCGCCCGGAGGGGCCCGCAGGCGATGCGCGGCGCCGGTGGCCCCCGCGGCCCTCGGGGCCCCGCTAAGATGCTGCTGCTGCTGGCGCTCGCCTGCGCCAGCCCGTTCCCGGAGGAGGCGCCGGGACCGGGCGGGGCGGCCGGGCCCGGCGGGGGCCCCGGCGGGGCGCGGCCGCTCAACGTGGCGCTCGTGTTCTCGGGGCCCGCGTACGCGACCGAGGCGGCACGCCTGGGCCCGGCCGTGGCGGCGGCCGTGCGCAGCCCGGGCCTGGACGTGCGACCGGTGGCGCTGGTGCTCAACGGCTCGGACCCGCGCAGCCTCGTGCTGCAGCTCTGCGACCTGCTGTCGGGGCTGCGCGTGCACGGCGTCGTGTTCGAGGACGACTCGCGCGCGCCCGCCGTCGCGCCCATCCTCGACTTCCTGTCGGCGCAGACCTCGCTGCCCATCGTGGCCGTGCACGGCGGCGCCGCGCTCGTGCTCACGCCCAAGGTGCGCGCGACCTGCGGGGGGCGGGGCCAGCCGCGGGGGGCGGGGCCAAGCCTGAGGGTCGGCCTCGCGGACGGAGTGGGGTCCGAGGGTAGAGTCGGGTCTGGGTGAGGGGTGGGGCTGACTTGAAGGGGCGTGGCCTATAGGACGAGTGGCGCCTGCCGGGGGACTGACCTAGGAGCAGGGTGAGAGAGGTGCAAGCCAGTTATGGTCAGAATATGCGGAGGCTTGAGGGTCTCCGGGAGGAGGGAGTCAGGGGAGGGAATGGACTCTGGGCAAGGGGCGGGGACTGGGAACAAAAAGGGACCCACCAGAGGGGGCCAGCTCTGAGGGTGGAGTGGGATCTGGGGGTCAGCAAGGGAGGACGGAATGGGGTTCAGGAAGGGGTGAGGTCTGGTGAGAAGGCAGGAGCCAGGAAGGCAGGGAGAGGGCCAAGAAAGAGGGTACGCGGAGGTCCGGGTACTGAAGGACAGGGAGGTGTTCAGCCAGCTGAGCAAGGTCTCTAGAGGTCTAGGTAGGAGGACAGAGCCATCCGGTGATAGGAGGTGTGGAAGAAGGGGAGGGGTCGTGGGTGGGTTGGGGAAGAGTAGGAACCATGCACCCAGGAAGTGGGGGTGAGGGCAGTCAGGGAAGGGGAGAGCTAACCGGTGAGGTGGCGCGGAGGCAGGCCAGGAGGGTGGCAGAGCCTACGCTCTGGACTAAAGAGGCGGGATCTAGAGTGGGAAATAGTCCCGGGAGTGGGATTTGGGCAGAGGCATGCCCCAGGTGTAAGGCGTGGGAAGTGAGAATCCGGAGGGTGGGCCTGGGAGGATGAAGGCCCACCAGAAAAGCAGACCCAGCCAATGAGAAGTCAAACCCAGGAGCCTGCAGGAGAGAGGGCGCAGAGGCTGGAGCCGGCTGTGGCCTGGAAAGAGGCCTTCCGCCCGAGGGCACAGGGGGACCAGCCGGAGTGGACTTCTGGTAGGAAAGGACAGAACTGGACCAAGCCTGGTGTACGCATTGAGAAGAGATCCGCTAGCAGGAGGTGTCTGAGAAGGGGCGGGGCCTGTTTAGGGGTGGAGCCAGTGTAACAGAGGCGGTACTGGGGCGAATGGGGCCATCTGAGTGGGTGGAGCCTAAGTCTCCACCAGTTCCCTGCTGTGAAGACCTGTGGCTTCGTGACTAGGTCATAATTACATCCTGGGACTCGTAGTTCTCTCCTGTCCAGAGCACTCTGGGAAGGGCCTCTGGCCAACTTTCTTCTTCTGGACGGGAGTTGTCCAGAGATTTGCAAGCGGGTCACCTTCGAGGTGAACTTACCACTCCCTGGCTGCCACCTTTATGACCTACCCAGAGATGTGGTTCCTGCTGCCTTCGTTGCTGCTGAGAAATGTGGATCACTGTTTATTGTGACCTGGGAACTGTGGCCCGCAGTGTATTCTCGTTGCCTTTTGGGAAATGTAGTCCCTTCAGTATCTCTGGATGGAAGAAAGACGTGTCCTCACAGGGCCGTCGTGCCTCCATTGAATACTGGGAAAGTGATGCCCTCACCATATCTCCTCTCGCCAAGGATGAGGTCCTCCCAGGATTCTCATTGCATGCTGGGAGACCTCATCCGCTCAGGACAACTGCCCTATCTCCTACACATAGAACCACAGGCACACGCCTAGGAAGAAAATCCACTTTCTCTTCTCACTGAGGGCTGACTCCGTGCCGGGGCTGTTGTAGGTTCCGGGGAATACAGTTGTGAAAAGGAAAAAAAAAAAAAAAGACAAGACAAGATCCCTGCTCTTAATGGTGCTTGCATTCTAATGGAGAGACAGAAAGCAAATAACAGATCACGAAATCTGTCCTGGAGGAAAGGCAGGAGGACAGTCAGGAGAGGCCCCCCTGAGGAGGTGACAACCGAGCTAGACCTGAGGAATGAGAAGTGGTAGGTCCCGCATGGAGGAGCTGGGGGAGAGTGTCCCCGGGAGAGGCAACAGCTAAGGGCTGAAGCTGGAAGGAACTTGATGTGTTTGAGGAAGAACAGAGAGGTGGGGGTGGCGGGAGATGAGGTCACAGAGGCAACAAGGGCCAGTTCATGCAGGGCCTGTGGGCCAAAGTGAGGCCTTTGGCTTTGACTCTAAGGTAGAAGTGTTGGAAAATTTTCAACCAAGAAGGGATGTGATCCAATTAATATTTTGAAAAGATGACTCTGGCTGCTCATGGAGAATGGACTGGAAGATGCAAAAATGTTAGCAGAGAGGGGTCAGGAAGCTGTTACAGCTGTCTAAGTAAGATAGTGGTCAACGTCGGTTGTGATGGTGCTGTAGTGAAGAATGGGGCTCTGTTTTGAACAGAATGCCGAGAAGACTAGAAGATGGCCTGGATTGGGCATGAGGGAAAGAGAGGGAAAGGATGATTTAGCTTTGGGAGCTGAGCAGCTGGGTGAATAAAGAAAGGAAGACCAGGAAGAGGTTTGCGACTGGAAGAGTGGGGGCGGGGGAGACAAGAGTTCTGTTTTTGACATGCTAATTTTGTGATGCCTCTTGGAATTCCAAGAGGAGATGTTGAGTAGAAAGGGGGATAGGTCTGTCCGGAGTTCAGGAGAGAGGTACCGTGACTGGAGAGGAGCCATCGACATACTCAATGCCAGGTAATAGAACTTTCTGCAATGAAGAAGATGGTCTATATCTGCTCTGTCCACTACAATGGCCACTAGCCACATGTGGCTCTTGAGCACTTGACATATGGTTAGTGCAGCCAGGGAACTAAATGTTATTTAATTTTAATTCATTTAAATGGGTGGCTACTGGCTACCATATTGGATAGCATAGAAGGCAGTATTTAAACACAGGGGTGTAGATGAGATCACCAAGGAGGGAGGACAGAGAAGAAAAGAGAAGACTAGATTCCGCATTTAGAATTCTGACTGAGTCCAACAAAGGAAACAGAAGAAGTCAGGGAGGTAGGAGGAAAACCAGAGAAGGGCAAATCCACTCAGCAAAGCCGCTTCCTGCTGGGAGAGGCGGTACCTTCAGCACCCTCATTGCATTCTGGGAGATGTAGTCCCTCTCAGTGGTTGCTGGGGACTGTAGTTCCCTCCCTGGATGCTGTGTGTTTCTAGGGCAATGTTAGCTGCTGTAACAGATAAACCCCCAAGTCTCAGTGGCTCAACCCAATAGGAGGCTGTTTCTCACTCCTATAAAATCCAAACAGGTCTTCCTGACTAGAGGTGGCTCTCCTCCACGTGTTGACTCAGGGACTCAGGCTTCTCCCTCTTGTGGCTCTGCAATCCCCTAGGACTTCAGAGTTTTCTTCTGGGGCCTCTGCATCTGTTCTCAGACAGGGAAGAGAGTAAGGTGCATGGGGGAGAGCTTTTCTGGATGAGTCTAGAACTCAGTCACATGGCTAACCCTAACCCAGGCCTAGCTCTGTGCACAAGCAGGGAAAGGAGAGGGGTTTGGTGAACAGCTGGTCAGTTGCCATATTGAGAGCCGTAACATACTGGTGGCCACTGGGAGCTGGGAGGCCCTCATCAGTTGCTGGGAGATGAAGTCTGGCTTGACCACTGGAAACTGAAGGCTCCTACTGGTTGCTGGGAGCTGTGGTCTCCACATCAGGAGGCTTGACATCCTCCTCCTCCCCCACAGGAGAAGGGCTCCACCTTCCTGCAGCTGGGCTCCTCCACAGAGCAGCAGCTCCAGGTCATCTTTGAGGTGCTGGAGGAGTACGACTGGACATCCTTTGTAGCGGTGACCACGCGTGCCCCCGGCCACCGGGCCTTCCTGTCCTACATCGAGGTGCTGACTGATGGCAGCATGGTGGGCTGGGAGCACCGCGGGGCACTGACACTGGACCCTGGAGCAGGCGAGGCTGTGCTGGGCGCCCAGCTCCGCAGCGTCAGCGCACAGATCCGCCTGCTCTTCTGTGCCCGCGAAGAAGCCGAGCCCGTGTTCCGGGCAGCTGAGGAGGCCGGCCTCACTGGGCCTGGCTACGTCTGGTTCATGGTGGGGCCCCAGCTGGCTGGAGGCGGAGGCTCAGGAGCTCCTGGAGAGCCCCCACTTCTGCCAGGAGGCGCCCCACTGCCTGCCGGCCTGTTTGCAGTGCGCTCGGCTGGCTGGCGGGATGACCTGGCCCGGCGTGTGGCCGCTGGTGTGGCCGTCGTGGCCAGAGGTGCCCAGGCTCTGCTGCGTGACTATGGCTTCCTGCCCGAGCTCGGCCATGACTGTCGTGCCCAGAACCGCACCCACCGAGGGGAGAGTCTACACAGGTGAGTGGGGTCGGTGTAGAAGGGCTGTGGGAAGGCTCCAGAGCCTGACTACCTGGGATTCTCACTGACTGAGCAGCTTCAAATGGGTCACGTCCCCTCTCAGAGCCTCAGTTTACTTTTCTGTAAAATGGAGATAGCTGGGTCTCCTGCCTGGGGTTAAATCGGGTAATTTGGAAAAAGCACCCAAGACAGAGTGAGTGTATTATGATATTTCCTGGTTTTAATATGAATTTTTCCCCCACAGTTTAATGTCTTTGAAATCAAGCTATACCTTACGATTGATGGCTTATCATGGCTTAATTGGCAGCACTTTTTTCTTTCTTTGTGGTACATAAAACCAGAGATACACCCTATACTTGATGGCACCTCAGGTATGATGAGATTCCCTAGAGTATAAGCTGAATTTCAGTAACAAAACGACCCAACAATTGAGTGGCCTAAACGAGATTGAAGTTGTTCTTCCTCATTTTGCAATCCAGAAATAGGGGCCCCTGGCTGGCTTAGTCGGTGCAGTGTACCACTCTCCAACTCGGGACTGTGAGTTTGTGTCCCACGTAGGGGTGTATAGATCACTTTTTTTTTTTTTTTTTTTTAAGATTTTATTTATTAGAGGGAGAGAGAGCACAAGCAGAGGGACTGGCAGGCAGAGGGAGAAGCAGGCTCCCCGCTGAGCAGGGAGCCCGATGCGGGGCTCAA
The DNA here is from genome assembly GCF_023065955.2 of Ursus arctos. Classification (NCBI taxonomy): domain Eukaryota; kingdom Metazoa; phylum Chordata; class Mammalia; order Carnivora; family Ursidae; genus Ursus; species Ursus arctos. The sequence continues at coordinate 49,979,573 of NW_026622863.1, forward strand.
TCCCACGACCCCGGGATCATGACCTGAGCCGAAGGCAGAGGCTTAACCGACTGAGCCACCCAGGGAGCCCCTAGATCACTTACAAATAAAATCTTAAAAAAAAAAAAAAAAAAATTCCAGAAATGAGTGTTCCAGGTTATCTGCTGGCTCTGTGGCTCCACGTGATCAGTCAGGGACCCAGGACCCTCCCACCTTGTTGCTCCACCACTTTCTTGCGCAGTGGAAGCGGGGTCGGCCGCACGTCTGAATTCTAGCTCGTGGGAAAGTGGGAAAGAGAGAAAGTGGGGAGCAAGCAGTTTCCTTCCGGGCAAGTGAGACAGCGGGGATGTCGCGGGGCGGCCAGGGCTGCCTTATTGGTCGTTTACAGGCGCACGCGGGGCGGCCAGGGCTGCCTTATTGGTTGTTTACGGGCGCGTCGATGCAAATTGGTTAGACGTCGATTCTGATTGGCTAGCGCCTGCGCAATGCCAATTGTTAAGAGTGAAGGTTTCACCTGCGTGGGGCCTGGGATAGCTGCAGCGAGGACTGGGAAGAGAGGACTCTAGCTGGACAGGTGTGTGCCCGGCTTACACACTGTTGTTTTAGAAGAGAACAGGGTTTGGTGGGAAACAGCATCACCACCATGGGAAGCGTTGGCAGTGAGAAATTGATGAATTTGGGGACGGCACCGTGGAAGGAGAGGCGTTTGAGTCCGAAATGAGGCCGAGCTGAGCCTGGGAAGAGGTGACGGGTGGAGAAGAAAACCAAGGGGAGGAAAATTAAAGAATCGGGGACTTGGGGGACAGGATCTGGGGACAAGAGGGTGAGAAAAGCATCCCTCGTTCATAAATACTTACTGAGCGCCCGCTAGGAACTAGGGCTCATGCTGGGCGCTGGGAACACGGAGATGAATAAGACCGAGGACTTCTCTTCAAAGAACACAGGGTCCTGTAGGGGTGGCAGACAGGGACGGGATAATGACAACACAGTGTGATGCTTGCAATCATGGAGGTGGCCCGGGCATTGTGGGAGCACCAGCAGGAGTACTGTCGGCGCCAGGACATTTCTGGTTGCCAGAAGCAGAGGCTCATTCAAGTTTCCTAAGGGAGAAGGGGGTTTATTGGGAAGATAAACACGCACAGAAACCCAGATGCCAGGAATTCAGGCCAAGCCTGGGGACCAGCTACTCTTTCATCGCTTTCTGATTGTCTCTGTCTTACTCTCTCCGCCCTGGCCTCTCCCTCTCTCTCTCTCTGTCTGACCTGCCCCTCCCAGAGGCTGTCCAATTCTTCTCTTAGCACTCACTGTTTACCCGGAATTTCTGCTGTCTGCTGATACTCATAATTTCATCGCATCCTGTCTACCACCACCACCACCACCCAATTCTCACAGCCAACATCTTCCCAAAAGATGAATTTCATTGGCCCCAATCAGCCTTCCAAACTAGGCTACTCAGTCACGGATCAGCCTGTGGGGTCAGGGAGGTCTCCAAGAGGAGGAGACATCTAAGCTGAGACCTGACGGATGAATGGCTCATTCATTCATTTATTGAATGAGACTTTATGAGAGTCTGCTATGTGCCAAGCACCGCTTTGGGCCCAGGGGTACATGGTGTTGAACAGGGTCCCTGCTCTCATAGAGCCGACAATCTCATAGGGGAGACAAACAGTGAACAAACAAGATGATGAAGCAGAAATACCAGCAGGTGATAAAACAGGTAGAATGTGATAAGAAATGCCCAGGGTGCTAGGTTAGGTGAGGTCGTCTGGAAAGGTCTTTCTGAGCAGGTGAGATCTGGAGGTAAGAAAAAAAAAAAAAAAAAGGACAAAGAAAAAGAGCCAAGTGTTGGAAGATGTGAATGAAGAGAAGGGAGGGGGGAAAGCAGGTGCAGAGGCGCTCGCTCGGGCTGGAATTGCCTTTTTGGGAGCCTGAAACAAAGCCATTGTGGCAGGAGCTTAGTGAGCAAGGCTGGGGACAGGGCATTATGGAGAAACAAGTGAGGCCCATGTAGGCCCGAGCTCATGTATGGCATTCTGGCCAGGCTAAGGGATTTGGATTTGATTCTAAGAGTGGTTAGGAGTTCTCCAAAAATAGTATTCCAGGCAGGGGGAACAGTGTCGCACAAAGGCCCAGAGGGGAGAAAACTCAGGCAGGTTGGTGGGACCACAACAGCTCAGGGTGGATGAAGGTGGGAGAATTGGGATCGGGGGTGATGAGGCTGCAGGTGGCGGTAGACAGGGCCAGGCCACAAAGGCCTGGAATGCCAGGCTGAGAGGCTGGATTTTGTTGTAGAGCACTGGGGAGCCATGGGTGGTTTATGAGCAGGAAAGAAGTGGAGTCAGTTTTGCGTACAGAAAGACCCCTCTGGGGTGGAGTGTAGAACAGACTGGAGGAGAGAGAATGGAAGTTGGGGGCCAGGCAGGGGGCTGGGGCAAAGGTCCAGGGGGTCTGTGGTGATGGGGAGGAGGGATGACATGGAGAGATCCTGGGGGCAGGAAGGTGGCACTTGGGGACTGAGGGTGGGGGGGGTGAGGAGGGAGGATGGCAGTTGAGGGTCTGGTGCAGTGACCAGGGCCTGGGGACAGGCATTCACGGTACAGGTACCGTTGCATCAGGAAGATTGTCTGGGAGTCCAGAGACCTTCTGGGGCTTCTCCCAGAGGAAGGGACACTTGAGCTGAATCTTGAAGACATAAGAATCAATCCGGGTGAGAAGGGACAGAAAAGCATTTTTCAGGCACAGAGTACAGGCACGTACAATGGTCAAGAGATAGGAAACCGCTAGATATGTTTTGGGGACACTTTGCATTCAATGTTGGTGGGGTACAGAAAGGGCTTGGGGTGGAAGGAGTTTGAGGGGAGGCAGAGATCAGAGATGGGGCTGCACAGGCAGGCGGGGCCAGGACACACAGGGTCTCCAGGAGGGCCTCAAACTCAGGCTGACGGTCTGCAACCTTGTTCAGGGGGGCTGGGTCGTGAGCAGAGAGTGCTGAACAAAGAAGAGGAATATTTGGGTGTCCAGGATCTTGGGGGAGAGATTCCAGCTAGGGGGCAGGACTGGTCAGTAGAAAGGCCTTCAGCCACTTAGGTCCAGTCCAGGAACCCACATGTCCCCTCCCTTCCTCCCGGCCAGGTACTTCATGAATATTACCTGGGACAACCGGGATTATTCCTTCAATGAGGACGGGTTCTTGGTGAACCCCTCTCTGGTGGTCATCTCCCTCACCAGAGACAGGACTTGGGAGGTGGTGAGTCCCAGCCCCAACCTTGGGCACGAGAGAGGGCCTGGACTCCTGGGTGCTGAGGGAGAGGGTGTGGGGACCAGACCCCTGGGTCCTGACAGAGATGAGGGTTGAGGCCCTGGACTCTGGCCTCTGAGGGAGGAAGGAGCCCAGACTTCTAGGTCCTGGGGGAAGTAATTGGGGGCCCAGACCCGTGGGTTCCTAGGGGTAGGAGGGAAATGGGGCCTAGACTCCTGGATCTAAGGGAGAAGCTGCTGAGAGCCCGGGGTTTTGAGGAAGGAGGGCCACGATGGCCAAAGTCCCCGCCCCGGAGCCTGAAGCCCCTTGTCTTGGCCAAGGTGGGCAGCTGGGAGCAGCAGACTCTCCGCCTGAAGTACCCGCTGTGGTCCCGCTACGGCCGCTTCCTGCAGCCAGTGGATGACACGCAGCACCTCACCGTGGCCACGCTGGAGGAGAGGCCCTTTGTCATTGTGGAGCCCGCCGACCCCATCAGCGGCACTTGCATCCGAGACTCCGTGCCTTGCCGGAGCCAGCTCAACCGCACCCACAGGTGACAGCCCCGGCTCCAGGAGTTCCGGCTTCAAAATCCCTTGAAGCCCAGCAGTCCTGGCCCCCGCCCCCTTCTCCCTTGGAACTCAGAACCCGCAGAGCCTTCCAGCTTAGTCACCTTGGATAAGTCACGGAACTCCTTTGAGCCTCAGTTTCCCCAGAAAGCGCTCGCCATAGTTTTAGCTGCTGCTTGTCTCTCCCTCCATACCCTCATCTCACGGGAGAGTCTGAAGTGGGGGGTCCCCAGCATCCCCAAGCCTGCTCGCTCCCCGCAGCCCTCCTCCGGACGCCCCCCGCCCGGAAAAGCGGTGCTGCAAGGGCTTCTGCATCGACATTCTGAAGCGGCTGGCGCAGACCATCGGCTTCAGCTACGACCTCTACCTGGTCACCAACGGCAAGCACGGGAAGAAGATCGATGGCGTCTGGAACGGCATGATCGGCGAGGTGGGGCGCGCCGCCACCAGATGGGGGGGATGGAGGGGGGCTGGGGCAGGGCCACGCCGCTGGAGCTCTCTGGGTGGAGGGGCGTGGCCAAGAGGAGTGAAGCCCGGGCTTTGGAGGGGTGGGGCCACCCCCAGACCCGCCTTTGCTGGGGGGGGGGGCTCAAGGAGGGACCTGGGGCGGGGGCGGGGCCAGGAGAGTGGCCCTCTTACACGAAGGGGGCGGGGCCGAGAGGATGGAGCCCACACATCCAGAGAGCTTATTCTGGGAGCTTGACGGGTCCTGGGGATACCTCTTCCCGCCCTGGCTCCCCGACTCTCACCTCCTCCTTTCCTGCCCCACTCTTGAGTGCCCCTCCGCCACCCCGTCACCCTCCTAGCCTTCCCTCTCACCCTGTCATTGGTCTCGGGACTTTGGCCACCGTCCGCTTCTATGCGCTTGAGCCAGCCAGGTTCCTTCACCCCCTCCTCGCCCTCCCCCTAGGTGTTCTACCAGCGCGCGGACATGGCCATCGGCTCCCTCACCATCAACGAGGAGCGGTCCGAGATCGTGGACTTTTCTGTGCCCTTCGTGGAGACGGGCATCAGCGTCATGGTGGCGCGCAGCAACGGCACCGTGTCCCCCTCGGCCTTCCTCGGTGAGCCCGGGCCCCTGGGACGGCAACACTGGGCCAGCTGTGTGCCCAGTTCCCATCCTGGTATTGCCTGTCCCCGCGGTGTGACTGGTGAGGTGGCATCACTCCTGACCTTAGGTTTCCCGGTCTGTAAAATGGGAGAAGCCATTTTACCATGAGGCCAAGGAAACTGAAGCTTCAGGAACCTTCTCTTGCACATTCTCTTCAAGGCCCTGTACCTTGTGTCCTCGTATTCATCATTTTGTCTTTTTTTCTTAAAGACAACCCTCCACATGGTATAAGCTTCAGGCCCCAGAAACCCCAAGTCTTCCCCTGTATATGAGTTGAGGAAAAGAGATTAGCATGATAGGGGCCCATGGTAAGGGCTCCACTCACTGCTCAGTGTTTACTGAGCGCCTGTCATGTGCCACGCTCTGCGCTGTGCACACAAGCCCCTCTCCTCTAAGAGCTCTTGGCTTCATGGGGAAGACAGAAAATAATCTCTTAAGGCGATATGTGGACAAGATCACTTGAGGTGGTGATCAATAGTATGAGAAATTAAGCCGGGGTGGGAGGTGGAGAGGAATGGGGTTGGTGCTGCCAGGAGAGGGCAGGAAGGCCCCTTTGGAGATTGGGCCGGAGAACCGTTCTAGGCAGAGGAAACAGCAAGGGCAAAGACCCCAAGGCAGGAATGTGTGTGGGGTATTTGGGAAATGGCCGAAGTCTGTATGGCTGGAGGGGGCAGTGAGTGATCGTGAGGGGGTGGGAGACAAGGGCTGAGAGGAAATCGGGGGGTGGGGGGAAGGTGCAGGGCCTTGGTGGGTCTGGTAGGAAAGCTGGGTTTTACTCTATGGCAATGGCCAAGGTTTTAACTGTAGCTGGTGGGGGGGGGGGGTATAGGATCAGATCCAGGCTTTTAAAATACCCCACTGGAGGCAGTGGAGGCAGGAGGCCCGTGAGAAGGCAGAGGTCCGTGCAGAGAGGAGGTGGGGGTGGGATAGGAAGACGGCAGTGAGGACGAGGCGAGTAACCAGACTTGGGGTATGGTTAGGAAGCTGGCCCCCGATGGGTTGGTGGCCATGAGGTGGATTGGGTAGGGATCTCACTGAACTTGGAGACAAGAGAAGGAGCAGTGCATATCAGGCCAAGGGCAGTCGTTCATGTCAGTTCCCTCTTGCTCTCTGAAGTCCGGGCAAAGCTCCTGGGAGCGGGAAGGCTGGGACAAGGTGCATCTCTTCCTTTGCATTTGGTTTCTGTGTATTTCACCGAGCGCTTCTCTGTGGCTGTCTCTTGGCACCCAGGTCTCTGCAGGGCACCCTGAGATGCACCACATGGGGCCCCTGCCTTCAGCAGGGAAGTGACAAGGTCATACTTATGCCCCACCACGTTGCCCAGCAGAGGCAACAGGAGTGTCCCCAGATGCCGCAGTGACAGTCCGGGCTGGTGACCCTGCTGTGACAGGGGCAGTCCTGGCCGCTTGCGCTTGGCCCGGGGAGGGCAGATCACCTGGTACGAATCTCAAGGAAGTGGTGACTTGGGTGTATTGTCGGTGAACTCCCGGCGGCAGTGTGAGGAGGAGACACGTGGGTGCGAGTGTGTCTGGTAGATGGGTTAGGGTGGTGCCCCTGGTAGGGGAGCGGTGGAAACAAGGCAGAGAGGGTGAGGCTCATTCTGGAGCTGTGAGTTCTGGCTGGTTAAAGCAGTGGGTTGTTGAGAGAGTGATCAGGCCAGGGAGGAGGGCGGAAGCAAGGCGGAGGGCAGTGACTTTGTCATGGAGGCGCTGGGGAGCCACAGGAGGCTGTGAGCAGGGGAGAGGCCAGGTCACCTCTGGGTGCAGAAGCGCGGGGGTGGCGATGGTCCAGGGGAGAGGATGAGGCCTGAGCCCATTGGCTGAGAGAATGGGAGAAAGGCCGAGGTGGGGGGCAGGGGTGGGGGGACAGGCTGTGGCTGGTGAGGGAGAGGGAAGGAAGGAGGGGGTGAGGCTGGCAAATGGGGGGGTTGAACTGTGATTAGATGGAAGGTGGGGCTCTCAGGATGGGGAGCCTGGGCGTCGGTGCTGGCCTCAGTGTGGAACATGGTGAGTGGCCAGGTGGAGACTCGGGTCTGGGGCTCAGGAAACATTTAGGATATATCTGGTGACTGAACCCACAGAAATGGTTGAGTTGGCTGTCTTTGAGAGAGACTGTCTCCCAGGGGTCTGTTCCTGAGATGTGGAGCCTGGGACGGGGACAGAGTAGGACAAGGTCCAGTCCGCGATGCACCATGTTCACATGCCTGTGACCCCCCCCCCAGTCCTTTGCTTGGCCAAGCCGTGACCCCGCACCCCCTTGCCCCCAGAGCCCTACAGCCCTGCCGTGTGGGTGATGATGTTCGTCATGTGCCTCACTGTGGTCGCCGTCACCGTTTTCATCTTCGAGTACCTCAGTCCCGTCGGCTACAACCGCAGCTTGGCCACGGGCAAGCGTGAGTCCCCTTCCTCCATCACCTCAGAGCACCCGGACCACAGATAGAACTACATTTCCCAACAGACCCTGGGGTAGAGCAGTGGCCTCTGGAGACACCAGAGGCCTTGGGGGCTGCTGGGAATCGTAGTTCTTTCTGCTCCCTCATGGAGTAGAAGGGATTTGGGGTCCATGTCCCCCTCCTGGCCCCCTGCAGGGCCTGGCGGCTCAACCTTCACCATTGGGAAATCCATCTGGCTGCTCTGGGCCCTGGTGTTCAATAACTCCGTGCCCGTGGAGAACCCCCGGGGGACCACCAGCAAAATCATGGTGCTGGTGTGGGCCTTCTTCGCCGTCATCTTCCTCGCCAGCTACACAGCCAACCTGGCCGCCTTCATGATCCAGGAGGAGTACGTGGACACCGTGTCTGGACTCAGCGATCGAAAGGTGTGTGTGTGTGTGTTCGGGGAGGTGGGGAGCTGGCTGGGGTTGGAGGTCAGGCCAGAAATTGGCACATGGGAGGTCAGAAAAGGATTCCCAGGGGTCTTTTCCCAGGGAAAGAACTGTGGTAGAGTTCCAAAATGGTAGAATAGAATGTTCTGGAAGAGAAAGGTTCTGTTTCACAATGAACTGTTTAAATATTCCGGGAAAAGAGAGTGACCCCAAATGTCCTGGGGGGCAGTAGTGCCAAATGGGATATTTTAGACGAGTGCTTCTCTCAAGTGTGATGAAGGGCTCATCTCTGAATTTTGTCCAGTGGCGATCAATGCTTTTGTAAAATACAATAGAAATGAATTACGAGAAAAGAAACTTAAAATTGAAAACCAAGACATGCACAATTCAAACCCAGATTTTTATGTAGTTTCGACAGACAAAATTATTCTGTCAAATTGCTCCAAATGTGCGGCGCCTGGCTGGCTCAGTTGGTAGAACATGTGACTCTTGATCTCGGGGTCATAAGTTCGAGTCCCACATTGGGTGTAAAGTTTACTTTAAAAATAAACAAATTTTTAAAATCTTTTTTAAAAAATTGCTCTAAGTGCTCATTCTCTCGATTTCTGTACTTACCTCATCACAGATCACTGTTTGGGGACGGGTGGTTTGCACAGCACACTTCGAGACTAAAGTGGTTAACTGGGTATCATGACCTATTAGAAGGTTGAGAAATCAGTTCAGTGGACTGCAACAAGCATTTTTTTTTTAAGATTTTATTCATTTATTCGACAGAGATAGAGACAGCCAGCGAGAGAGGGAACACAAGCAGGGGGAGTGGGAGAGGAAGAAGCAGGCTCATAGCAGAGGAGCCTGATGTGGGGCTCGATCCCAGAACGCCAGGATCACGCCCTGAGCCGAAGGCAGACGCTTAACCGCTGTGCCACCCAGGCGCCCCAATGAGCATTTTTTTAAATGGAATAGAATAGAAAATATGTCTGCATCTTTGTTTCAATCATATACACACTTGACATTGAGCCAGCACACGCCGGTATAGCTCTGTCTGTTGTTAAAAGAGTCAACTTTTGGGGCGCCTGGGCGTCTGACTCTTGGTTTTTGGCTCAGGTCATGTTCTCAGAGTTGTGAGATCGAGCCCCGCGTTGGGCTCACGCTGAGCCTGGAGGCTGTTTAGGATTCTCTCTTTCCCTCTGCCCCCTACACACACCCACCCCCCAGTCTTGCATGTGCACGAGTTCTCTCTCTCTCTCTCTTAAAAAAAAATAAATAAATAAGAGTGAACTATTTCTGAATGGATTGGTAAATAGCAATTGCCTCCAGCCCCCACCTGGGACCTCCCATGATCCAGCAAGTTAAGGGTTAACGCCTGGTCCCTCAGCGGCCACTGCAACCCTTCTGGAACGCTATAGCCAGTGACTTTTCTGATTGCCGGGTGTTAAATATTTCAGTGTTGCTCCCAACCGCATGTCCGTATGTCTGGTGTACTTGTCTGCACGCACAGGTGTGGCTGTCTGCACGTGGATCTGCTGGGGAGGGGGGAGTAGAAAAGGGTCGCGGTGAGCACGTCGGAGAAACGCTTCTGGGCTGGGGCACCTGCCAGGTGGCAGGTGTCCCCCAGAACAGAGCATCTGGGTCAAGGCTATTCTTGACCCAGACGGCCCCAGGGGGGCGCCCTAATAACTTCCCATTCTGCCCCAGTTCCAGCGGCCCCAGGAGCAGTACCCGCCCCTGAAGTTTGGGACGGTGCCCAACGGGTCCACGGAGAAGAACATCCGCAGCAACTACCCCGACATGCACAGCTATATGGTGCGCTACAACCAGCCCCGCGTAGAGGAAGCGCTCACTCAGCTCAAGGCAGGGTCAGCGCAGACTCGGGCTGGGGGGGGGGGGGGGGGCCGCTGGGGGCCCTGCGGACGCTCGGAGGAGAGAGCCAGGGGCCACTCCTCAGCCTCGGAGGTCGGCTTGGAAGGCAGACATAGGTCATTGCGGGTGGGAGGGAAACCCCCCCCCCCCTTCCAGACCCAGGGTCCTCGTGATGTGTCTTCAGAGAGCCAGGAGTTATAGATTCCGGAGCCGGACTGCCAGGGTTCAAATCCTGGCTCTGGCTCTTCGTGGCTGTGTGACCTTGGGCAAGTTACTCCACCACTCTGAGCCTTCGTTTCGCCCTCTGTAAAATGCAGATAGCAAAAGGACCCACCTCATAAGGTTGTTGTAAGAATTAGTGTAACTGTTATTATTGGTTCGTATATATATTATTCGGTGTAGCGGTGCTGGCTCGCTGTGGGTGTTTGTAGCTCTACTATTATTTTCATTAGATCATTAGATCTGAACTCACTGGAATGGATACTTGGATGAGGTTGTTTTTTGGTTTGGGGTGTTTTGTTTTGTTTTGTTTTTTTTTTTTTTTAACGTCAGTTTCCCAAATCGTGGGGGTAAAGTGAAGTTCCGGCTCCAAAGTACAGACCGGGGGACAAAGCTGAGCACAGGAACTCTCTCCCTGTCCCTCCTTGATTTCATCACTCAACACGCATTTATTTTCTTAGCGCCTAGTCTATGCCAGGCAGTGAACAAACAGACCAGAGTCCCTGCTTTCAAGGGAGCTTAGGGTCCAGAGGTGGGACGTGAATAAGAAACGTGCAAATGGAAGAATCACCGTGATCCAGAAAGTGGCGGTGAGCCAGGGCCTGACTGAGCTGGGCTATATTCACCAAGGTGTTCAGGGTGGGCCTTTCGGAGGTGACTGGAGCAGAGCCCTGAGGGAGGTGAGGGCCAGCTAGCCACGTGGGCTTGTGGAGGCAGAGCCTGGCAGGCAGAGGAAAGAGGGTGTGCAAACGGCCTGAGGTAGGAGTGGTCCTGGATGACTGGAGGAACGGCAAGAAGGCCAATGTGGCCGAAGGGCACAGAGCTGACGTTAGAGGGGAGATGAGAATAGGACATGGGTGTGCGCCCTGAGGCTGAGGTCAGGGCTGGGTTTTCTTCAAAGGGCAGTAAGAAGCCACAAGGAGGGGAGATTTTAAGTAGGGGAGGGGTGTGATCTGATTTCTGTTTTCAAATGCCCCCTCTGGCTGCCAAGTGGAGAATGGATGGACAGGTATCAGTGGGACCGGTGTGGAGGCTCTCATGTCCTCTGGATCGCCTTCCCCAAGTAGCCACTCCTTTTTACCCCTCTGTCTTGATTGGAATTATTGAGCTGCAAGAAAAGAAACCCAATCGACCTGTAAGGAAGGAAGATGGTTGGGTAAGCATCGCGATGCCCGGGAGGCTCTCAGAACCAGTAGCAGAAAAGAAACCTAGGCTTTGTGGGAACATGAATGTCCTTCATTCCTCTTTAAATGTTTTAAAGAGCACCAACTCTGTGCCAGGCACAGTTCCTGCACTGGATACCAATAGTCAATAAAAGAGGTAAGTTGCCTGGATCCTAAGGAGTACTTAGACAGAAGTTTCTTTTTCTCTTTCAGTAACAAGTCCAAGGCCGGCATGATAGCTCAAAGATACCATCAATGATCAAAGCTCTTTCCATGTATTCGTTCTGCTAACCTTGGCGCATAGACCTTCTTGCTCATTGTGATTGCCTCATGGTCACAAGATGGCTGCTGCCCCGCCGTGGGGCATATCTTGGTTCCAGGCAAGAAGGAGGAGGAAGAGTGAAACAGTGGAGGATTTCCTCCTGGCAAGGCCTTGCCTTTTTATTGGGGGAAAGTATGCCTTTCTGAGGAACTTGTGGCATTTCAGTGCGTGTTGGATGGTCACTCCCAGTTGCAGAGGAAGCTGGGAAATTGAGTGTGTTAGCCTTCCAGACTCCGTTGTAGACAATGGCAGCTTCCAGGCAGCCTCTCTCTTGCCTCTTTTCCTTCTCCGGGGCTCTACTTCCACCAGGCAGCCTCTCTCTTGCCTCTTTCCCTTCCCCAGGGCCCTACTTCCTCTCTCTCGACTTCTGGGGGTCACAGGGTCTCTCGTCTCCGTCTCTCCCTGTGTCCTCTCTGTGCCTTCTTTCCCTGCAGACATCTCATTTCAGATACTGAGGACGTCGGCCCCTTCTCGTTAGTCACCTCTTTTTTTCTCTCTGGCCCACTTCACCTCCTGCAGAGAACTGCCCCTTTCTATTCTACCCTCCCCCTTAAAGCACCATGAACTCGAGGCATTTTGAGTCACAGGCTTTTCTTTTTCAACCAAGACTTGGAGCAGCCCGATCGCGAACGCTTGCAGAAGAGCACTCAAGGAGGCTCGCATACCTTATGTCGAACTATTGAAACGTTATTGATCATGCTAGCCGACCATTCACTACATTGGGTCCTCCTGCCTCGGTGAATAGACCTTAACAAACAGAAAGGCTAAACGAGTTCAAGTTCAGAATTCTGCCTTCCATGAGAGCACCTGATTCCTTGACCTCCCACCTGAATCTGTCTCCTTGCTTCTCGCAGCTTCTCAAGGCTGCCCGCATTCCTTGGCTCATGGCCCTGGATCCTTGAAACTCTGCTGGTATTGTCAAAGCTTCTTCTCTGACTGACCCTCCCCCCTTGCTCTTGAAAGGACCTTGTGATGACATTGGGTCCACCCATAGAATCCAGGCTAATCTCCCCGTCTCGAGATCCTTCATTTATTCACATCTGCAAAGTCTCTTTTCCAGTGTAAGATAACAATATTCATGGGTTCCAGGTATTAGGGTGTGGATATCTTTGGGGAACCATTATTCTACCTACCCCAGGTTCCCAGAGCATGATCTCCAACCCAGGCTTGGAATCTGGGTGGGCACAACTTCGTGGCCCCAGGGACTCCTCTGGGAATGGGGGGGAGAGTGGGGAGAGTCCTCAAGAACACGGGGTCCAGAGCAGCACTCCCTTGCCAGAGGTCCAAGGTGGGTACTGAGTTTGGAGAATCCTGGGCAGGGGTGCTAGGACACAGCACAGAACAGGAAAAACCAGTTTTTAAATTGTCCATCCATCCATCCATCCATCCATCTATTCTTTTCTCTAAAGACCACTTGTCCAGATCTTCCCATAGAATGTGGGGGTGCTGGTGTCCCCCGTGGCCCGGGCGTTCCCAGCAGAATCCTGGGGGTGTTTAACAACAGATTTTTAAACTGGATGGTCCGGGGTTGGGATGGGAGCTACTTCTTGCTGAGGGCCCTGGGCCAGCGAATTGAGCTTCTGAGACTTAAATTTTTGCCTGCACAATAGGGCGTCAACAATCCCACCGGGTTACAAAGCGGCTCTGGGAAATGAAACATCAGGAGCCAACGTTCCTTTCTTGCTTCGCTGTCTCTTCCTCTCAGGGGCCACTGGCTGTCATCTCTGTCTCTGTGCACATTATCTTGGCTTCAGCTATAGCCAGGGATGTCCTATGGCCCCCAGCTTCCTTGCAGCCTTTCAGCTCCGGGGTCCAGTGTGAGCTCGAGCTCGGGCACGCCTGGGTTCAATTTCACATCCCCGCTAGAGAGAATCCAGTTGGTCCCCCAGGAGTGAGGTGTCCATGCTGGGGCCAATCAGCGGCGGGCGGGGCGGGGCCTGGTCACATGGATTCTGGGCTGCCACGCCCCTACACCACGCAGGTTCTCAAAGATGAACCTGTTGGGACTGATGGGCAAACAAAGTCTTGTGCTCCTTTCCAGAACACCCCTCTTCCACTGGCCTTCTTCAGCTGCCAGCCTGGACCCCTTTGCCCCCTCCCCAGGGCTACCCCTCCTGGAGGACACCCCCTTTCTCTGTGCCTGGCGCCCTTCACCTTCACATTCCCAAACCTCTGGAGCAAAGTTTCCCTTCCCGCAAATGTCTTTTAACCTGTCTGTAGCGGTTTTACTTGCATAACACTTCCTTGTTGTTAAAAATAATAAGGTAAAAAGAGAAGCTCTCAACCCCTACCCTCCTTATCCGTTGTTCATGATTCCAGGAGTTTCCTCCAGCCTTTTTTTTTTTTTTTCCTAGAGCAAGCTGGGGAGCCATATATGTAATTTAAAATTTTCTATTGGCCACACTCAAAGAAACAGGTGATATTAATCTTATTGACATATTGTGTTTACCCCAATATCTGCAATATATGATTTCGATATGTAATAGAAAAATTAATGAGTTGGGGTTTTGGTTTTGGTTTTGGGGGTTTTTTTGTTTGTGTTTGTAGTATGTTATACTCACAGCACATCTCAGTTTGGACTCTCCCGCTCCAAGGGCCCAAGAGCCACACCTGACTAGTGGCTGCCATTGTGGACAGCGTCAATCCAGAACTCTGTCTTTTTACTTCCTTTTTTAAAAAAGTTTATTTATTTATTTTTAATCTTTACATCCAGCTTGGGGCTGGAACTCACAACCCCCAGATCAAGAGTCGTCGGCTCTTCCGACTGAGCCAGCCAGAGCCTCTTTTTAGCTCTTTTTTTTTTTTTTTTTAAGATTTTATTTATTTATTTGACAGAGATAGACACAGCCAGCGAGAGAGGGAACACAAGCAGGGGGAGTGGGAGAGGAAGAAGCAGGCTCCTAGCAGAGGAGCCTGATGTGGGGCTCGATCCCAGAATGCCAGGATCACGCCCTGAGCCCAAGGCAGACGCTTAACGACTGCGCTACCCAGGCGCCCCTCTTTTTAGCTCTTTTGTTGTTCCTTTTTCTTCCCTTCCTTCTTTTCCCTTCGTTTCCTCCTTCGTATCATCTTCCTCCTCCTCTTCTTCTCTTACTTGGACTTCTTCCCCTTCCTGATCTTCTTTGCTTGCCCCACCCCCAGATGTCATACAGGGTCTCCCTGCCCCTGAGGCTCGCTATAACATTGCCTCCAAACTCCCCTCCCAAGAAGTCTGCAAATCCCTGTGCTTCTCAGGCTCACTCTGGCTTCAGGCTCCTCTTTGCCGCATCTAATTCGCTTTCTGGAGCATCTCACTGGCCCCCAGTGTGTCTTCCCAGCCCCACAGCTATTAACCAGAATCGAAGCCCACCCCTCCCTTAATCCCCATAAAAGCCTCTCCGCTGGGCTCAGACCTGAGTGCCCAGTGCTGGGACTGGGAGTGAGCCTGGGGAGCCGCTGTCCGCCGGAACGCAGCGCACGCTGCAGCGCGATTCCCAAGTTTTTTAGTGGCCACGTTAAAAGACGTGAAAAGAAGCGGGTGAAATTAATTTTAACAGTGCATTTTACTTAACCCAGTGTATCCAGAATATTATTGCAACATGTAATCAGTATAAAAATGGTTGAGACCTTTTACATACCCCCCCCCCAGTACGAAGTCGGGTGTGCATTGTACACTCAGCACATCTCTTCAGACTCACCGCATTCAAGTGCTCGGCATAGCCACGTGGTGTGTAGCTACCCTATTGGGCAGCTGGGTCTACATCAGGTATATGCAAATTTTCCTAATGAACATTAGGAACAGCCCTGGCCCCCACCCCCAGCCCCCTGGGACTTTTTCACTTGCTTGCTCACCCCCAGAGTACCCTCCCCAGGCAACCAGCTGACTCATCTCTCCCCCTTCCCTCTTCTTCCGGTTTGTCCTCAGCCCCTCCCTCCAAGAAGGCCCCTGGGAATTCCAGAACTTCTCCCTCTGTTCTGCAAAGCAGGGCAGCTTCCCCAGGCTCTGCCCACCCACCCCTACTACACGAGCAGGACACGCTCTTCCTTGGGAGGCAGGGAATTGTCTTCCTCTGTACTTCCAAAGGTGTGCGTCACCTTCTCGGTCTATTTTCTCACCTTCAGAGAGCAAAAATTCAGACACTCGGGGGGACCCCATGTCCCGAATCCACTTGGTTCCTGAGTTTTAGAGAGCAGCCCCATCGCAAATAATGAATTCAAATCTCTCCCGCCCCTGACTTCAGAGAACGTTGGAGATAGATAGATAGATAGATAGATAGATAGATAGTTTTTTTTTTTTTTCCATCCAAAGGTCAGCCACAACCCCCGCCCTTAGGAAGTAAAAATTGCTTGAGGCTTCATCTGTGTCTTGTTTGTTGTAAATGCACATTTAAGTGTGAAGCTCATCGATTGTCTATATAACATGCAGATATGTTCGTATGACCAGATTAGGGCGTGGACCATTTCCAGTTCCCCTCTGTCCCACCAGTCACCGCAGATGATTGCCGCAAATCAGTGTTGCCTGGTTCTGAGTATCACGTGGACGGGCGTGGACCATCTCCAGTTCCCGTCTGTCCCACCAGTCACCGCAGATGATCACCGCAAATCAGTGTTGCCTGGTTCTGAGTATCACGTGGACAGAATCAAACAGTGTAGGTAGCAGCTTTTGTGTCTGGCTGCTTTTACCGGGTTCGTTCTTCGCTGTACCCCATTAGCACACTGCTCTACGAATATACCAGAATTCTGTCCGTTCTCCTGTCGGTGAACATGTGGACTGTTACCAGTGTTTGGCCATTATGAATGCTCTACTGTGAACATTCTTGTACAAGTCTTGGGGGACGTCCACATTCATTTTTCTTGGGTAAATCCCCATGGGCAGAACGGCAGGATCATAGGGAGATAGAGGCTTGGCTTCAAAAGATGCTGCCAGACACCTTCCAAAGCGGTCGTGCCAACTTACACGCCAGCAGTACAAAGTTCCACGCGTCTCCTATCCTTGCCAAGGCTTGGATCATTCCCGTATCTTTTTAATTTACTCTAGTGTTTATTATATAGCAAGTTCTGCTCTAACTCATTTAATTAGTTCATTATTTGTTTTCTGGGGCTACTGTAAATTTGTTGCCTCATGGACCTGGAGGCTAGAAGTCCTCCGGGTTCCTTCTCAGGGCAAGGGAAGGAACTCTCGTTGGCTTGCGATGGGCATCTTCCCCACTGTCTCCCATTTATGCGTCTCTGTGTCCAAATTCCCCCTTTTTGTAAGGACACCTGTCTTAGTGGATGAGGGCGCACCCTAATTACCTTATTTTAACTTGATTACCTCTGTAAAGACCCTATCTCCAACGAAGGTAGGACCTCAGTATACAATTGTTGGGAGAGGCAGTTCAAACCATAATACTTCAGAGGTGAATATTCTCATTCCCATTTTATAGATGAGGAAATTGAGGCACAGCCAGATCCCACAGCTACTGAGTGGCAGAGCTGGGATTTGAACTCTGGCTATCGGATTCTGAGCCGGGCCCCTAAACCACTACACTATATTGCCTCAGGTGGGTGGTGAAAATTCCAGAATTATCCTCTTTGCGCCCCTCCCCAGCATCCTCTTGGATTCACAAAGGATACCATGCTTTCTCACTGTCACCTCTTGCTCTGATTTTCTGCTTCTGCTGAATTCTTTTTCTCCCCAGTATTCCTTTTTACATTTTTTCCCCTAACTTTTAGTTCTATTTTTATCAGAGTTATACAGCCACATAGTTGGGAAAGTCAAATACAAGTTTTTTTTTTTTTTAAATGAAAACCCACGGTCTTCCATCTGCTTACCCCTCCATTTCCCCCACCCCAGAGGAATCTGCTTTTACCTTATTTATTGTATCATCTTGCTATTTGTGTCCCTGTGTCTAAATACCGTGTTTGTGTGGCTACCTCTTGATCTTCCAATTTTAGGTATTTTCCATTCACTGCTTACTATGGAAGACACATACTCATACTCTTATTTAAATTACTCCAGCCTCCCACACTGTGGTTCTGGCTAGATGAATATGCAGTGTTTACATGTTATGACTGTGTAAATGCTCCCACAGCTGCCACAAGTAGTAAACCGTGATTACTTTCCTCTCCCACACGATTCTTTGTTTTTCCTGGAGTTAATAATTGTCTTTTTTTTTTTTTTCAGTTGCCTAGCGGCTGAGTTTTCTTTGTTAATTCAAAATTCGCTGTTAACTATATGAATCGTTTCTTCACATATTCATTCGCCTCAGGTACTCTATTACTTTCATCATATTGAAGAAGTTTTTCTCTTGGGCCTCTGGCCTGCTCCAGTCTGCTGAATAGCTACCATCTCAATCCCTTCACCTGCCCCTGGTTTGGTTCCTGTCATATCCTAATTCTCACTCTTCCTGGGTTTTTCTCTTGTGTTCCTTTGAGCCTCCTGACAAAAAGCACATGGTGGGGGGGAGTGTAAAATTTTAGAGACACTGCGTATCTGAAAACATCTTTAGTCTTGATAGGCCTTCTGGATGGGTATAAAATTCTGGGCTGGAGATCATTTTCTTTAGAATTTTGAAGGCTTCATTCTGTTGTCTTCTAATTTCCAGTATTAGTCTTAAAATTCCAGAGTCATTCTGATCCATAAGCCTGTGTGTCACCTGTTTTTCTTTTCCCTGTGCTTAGTGTGCTGACATTTCTCAGCAACATCTTCATTTATTTTCATTACTGGATCTTTCAGTTGTACCCTCACGGCATTCATTCTGGGGAACTTCCTTGATTTCTTTCAATTATGATTTCCCCCTTCTCTCCATTTCTCTCTGTAACTCTCATCCTTTCTTTTTAGAACTCTTATTAATTTGATATTGGGCTTCCTGAACTGGCTCTTTCTTTTATCCTCTCTTATTTTTCCATCTCTTTATCTGTCTTCCCTACTTCCTGAGAGCTTTTCTTTTTTCTTTTTTTTTCTTTTTTTAAAGATTTTATTTATTTATTTGACAGAGATAGAGACACTCAGCGAGAGGGAACACAAGCAGGGGGAGTGGGAGAGGAAGAAGCAGGCTCCCAGCAGAGGAGCCTGATGTGGGGCCCGATCCCAGAACGCCGGGATCACGCCCTGAGCCGAAGGCAGGCGCTGTGCCACCCAGGCGCCCCTGAGAGTTTTTCTTAACCTTATCTTCCACTCTTTTCTTAAGCTTTTCATTTCTGCTAGTATATTTTCAATTTCTAAGAACTCTTTTTTTTTTTAAGGTTTTTTTTTTTAAGTAATCTTTACACCCAACACAGGACTTGAACTCACGACCCTGAGATCAAGAGTCACATGTTCTTCCGACTGAGCCGGCCAGGCACCCTGCTAAGAACTCTTTTTCTGATCTCTGAATTTTCATAGTATTTTGTAAATGTTATGGTATTATTTGATAGTATCCTATATCCTATATATATCCTGATATGCTATTCAGAGTTCAAAGTTGAATACCTTGTCTTGTTTCTCTGATGATATTGGTAGTTGTAGGGTTTTTTGCACTTTTTCCTCTCTGCATAATCTGTTTCCTCCAAGCCCCCTCTTCCCATTTGTTGGTTTCGTTTCTATCTTTCTTACTGAGACTTTACTGAGGTCTAGAAATCCTCAGTAGTCTCTTCATGTTTGGGAGTGGAAGTCCAAAACTCTGGAAGTGGGGGGGGGGGGGGCTGTGATTACATGTGCAGGCTTGTTGACTGAACTTCACCATAGGTGATCTGTCTGGACCATTTTTGTTGTGGAATTCCCAATGTCAGTATTTTTTTGTATTTTATCTTTGTCTTATCTTTCGTCTTTTATCTTAGTCATATATAGGTCTATAATACATATGTATTATACATGTATGTGTACATGTATCATATATTATATATGTAATGTTTTTAATATACAGAGGAACAAGGAAAACAAATACTGAATCATGATCCCCCTGACAAAGTAACCCTTAGTGATATGAAAGTTAAAAGACATTCGTTCAGGGGCGCCTGGCTGGCTCAGTTGAGAGAGCATCTGACTCTTGATCTCAGGGTCATGAGTTTGAGTCCCATGTTAGGTGTAGATTACTTAAATAAGTAAATAAACCTAAAAAAAAAAAAAGACATTCTTTCATTCATCCAATAAGTATTTATTACGATTTTCTTGCACCAGGCACTGGGCTAGGCACTGAGGATACAGCAGTGAACAAACCCAAGTCTTGCTCTCTTGGACCGTCCATTCCAGTCTGGGAGACAGACACATGTGTGTTCCTAGAACATCGGTCTCCAGTAGCCCTCTCTGCAATGAGAGAATGTTCTAGATCTGTGCAGTCCAATGTGGTAGCCACAAGTTCCTGATGGTCTGAAATGCGGTTGGTGTGACTAACGAACTGAATTTTTAAATTTTTTTGAATTTCTAAATTTTAATTAAAAATTCAAGTTCAAATAGCTCTGTGTGGCTAGTGGTTACCACCATGGACAGCACTAGAAAATTCCATCCTTACAGAGGGGTACGAGAGAATTGGCAGCCTCGCATGCTTTTGGCTGGCTCACATCCCAAATGTGGTCTCACCCTACCACAGAGGGCAAACAGGCTCACAAGAAGAGAAAGGAAATACATCTCTTAAGAAGAAATACAGAAACATTGCTTCTCCTCCCAGCCATTTGTGGAAGCCCATCTGGTGAGAGATGTTTAATTTGTCACTCACACAGGAAGGGCAAAAGAGGAAACCTCAAGTCCCCTTTCCGTAAAGTAAGGATTATTATTATTATTTTTTTAAAGATTTTATTTATTTATGTGACAGAGAGACAGCCAGCAAGAGAGGGAACACAGCAGGGGAGTGGGAGAGGAAGAAGCAGGCTCCAAGTGGAGGAGCCCGATGTGGGGCTCGATCCCAGAATGCCAGGATCACGCCCTGAGCCGAAGGCAGACGCTTAACGACTGCGCCACCCAGGCGCCCCCTATTATTATTTTTTTAAATTTCTCTCCCATCACTTACACTATGTGTGCATACACACCTTTTTATGCATTCCTGACTGAGGGCACACGTTGTTCTCGCCTTGCTTTTTCCCTGGAGAAAAACCTCTTGGCATCTCTTCCATATGAATGAAGTCTTGCCTCCCAGCTCCATGCCTGGCCCGCGGAATGCCCATCTCGCACAAGCCTGAATTCATTCATCAAGCTCTACTTTATGAAACACTTGTTGTATGCCAGGTGCGGTTCTAGACCCTGTGGATACAGCAGTGAACCAGACAGACAAGACCTGTTCCCCTTGCGGAATTTAAATCCCAGTGGGAGGAGATGGACAATAAACCTAATAATCAAGAACGTATAATAGTTACAAGGGGATACGTGCTATGGACAAAAATACGGCCGGGTGAGTGAATTTGGGAGACCTGGGGAGGAGGCTACGGGTTGCAGTATTAAATAAGGTGCTCAGGAAGCTGTCTTTTAAGCAAACACTTGAAGGAAGTGAAGGACAGAGCCAGGTGGCTATCTGGAAGAATGGTCCAGCAGAGGGAACAGTCAGTGCAAAGGCCCTGAGGCAGGAGGGTGTTGGAGCCATCCGGGAACTGCGCATGAGGGCCAGGGTGGCCGGAGCAGGGTGAGCAAGGAAGGTATGGGCGGAAGATGACGGCAGAGGAGTAGGAGGGATCCAGGGGTGTTTGGTGCTGTAGGGCCTTGTCATCAAGGTAACTCCAGTGACCAAGTGAAGTTGGGAGCTAGGGGAGGATAATGAGCAGCAGAGGGACCGGAAGCTGACTCAAATGTTAAGATCCCTGTGGCGACAGGGCAGGAGGAAACAGGAAAGCAAAGACTCCCAACAAAGATGCTGGGGTTTTTAATTTTTCCCAAACCGAAGCCTAAACAAAGGCTGTGGAACGTGGCTGAGTCTCAGCAGAGGTTTGGGGGCAATGGCAGGAGATAGGGAGTAGGGGTGGGGGAAGGGAGGTAGGCATTACATTGCATAAGGACTGAGCAAAGGATTAGAAGTGAAGGCTCTTTAGATCCCCTCTTCCTGAAAGCCCCTCAAACCTCCCACCACTGGAAAGCCTTGGTTTTTGGCTCTGTCTGCAGTGCCCCCAGGTGTCTCCCCCTACCCCGCACACCTCTCCCTCGTGCCCCTCAAGGACCTCTTGGACACCCTCCTTCCGTTTTATCCTAGTCCTCAGCCCCTCCATCCCTCCTCTTCAGCCTGACTCTGGAAACCCCCCGCTCTTTCCACTTAAACCAGGGAAGAGAGTCACCTTTCTCTCCCAGGGGCATTTTCCCAAACAAAGAGAAACCCAGAGAGAAATTACAGTTTGCCTACAAGGCAGCGGTGCCCGAAGGCAGTTGTGGTATTTTTCTTCATCTACATAGATAGATAGATAGATAGATAGATAGATAGATATAGAGATA
Organism: Ursus arctos; assembly: GCF_023065955.2. NCBI lineage: Eukaryota > Metazoa > Chordata > Mammalia > Carnivora > Ursidae > Ursus > Ursus arctos. The sequence continues at coordinate 50,001,202 of NW_026622863.1, forward strand.
TAATCTCCAGATGTCAGCTGGGATCTCCCGGCCTGGTAGGAGCCCCATAAAATTAATTCAAACCCCATTCTCCAACTGTGGGATGCTGACTGGCCTCCCCAAGTCCTGCTCCTTCTCCAGATCCTCAAATTCTCTGCCCCACCCCCCAGGTTTTTGCTTCGGCTGCAGTCCACTCAGTGTGGACTGTCTCCCCATTTGGGGACCATGGACTAATTCTGTCCTTTTCCTTCATTTCTCTGCAACCAGTCATGTTGCATAAATGCAACAAGGCATTTATGTCCTCATGTGTGAGAGCGTGGACAGGGCTTTACTGAAGATTTGGGGTCCCAGAGGCATTTACATGCACAGATAGGCAAACAGCTCCAAAACTCCTTTGCCTTCTCCACGACCCAGTGTCCAGCCACACGGCTTGATCCGTCTTGTTTTCCTCAGACCTGCTCTGTTCAATGCTATTTAAATTTAAATTAATTAAAATTAAATCAGATTGAAAGTTCCATCCCTGGGGCTCATTGGAGGCCGCCATGTTGGGCTCCCATCACTGCAGAGCGTTCTTTTGGACAATGCTGGGCAAGACGGGTACCTCCCTCTAAGAACTGGTCTGGTATCTGCAGTTGAGATGACCAAAATTGTACCCCACAAAAATGCATCATTTAAAAAAAATTAATGTGGAGTTATGCTCTATATGGGATTCTGGGACTCTTTTTTTTTTTTTTTTCCTCATGAATACACCCTGGACATCATGTCGGATCATAGGCATGTATCTTGTCTCATAGAATAGTTATCCAGTGTTCCCCACCGCGGATTTATTTATTCATTGATTCACTTATTCCACAAATATTTACAACCACCTTGCATGCGCCAGGAAGTGTGCTGGGTCACAGTGTGGAATGTGTCCTAGCTGGATCCTGCTCGAGTGGAGCTCACAGTCTAATGGGAGAGGCTGAGATTAATCATATAATCACAGAACTAGGTGTGAAGGAAGTGACCCGTGGCGTGAGCCACAATGTATCCGTCTGTGAGCACTCATTCTATCTCCCTGCTTGTCTTTCCATCAAGGTTTAGAAATTAGGGTCTAGTGGGAGAACCCAAGCACAGTAAGATGCATGTCTGGGCCTGCATTTCCCATCTGAATGATGGAGATAACGGTTTCTACCTCACAGGAACGTTGAGAGGGTTGAATGAGTTATTACAGTAGCTGGAACAGCGCCTCGCACGATATAAGTGATCGTTAGCATTATTACCCTGCGTATGAGTCCCCTTTCTGAGCCTCAGTCCTCCCCTGTAAAATAGAAGAGTATGCAGAACCTTCTGGGGAGGGCTTCCGCGAAGAGTGAACTTAACCAATCACAGCTAACATGTCTCCAGCACTTTCTTGGCACCAAGCACCGTCTTACCTTTGCCACGACCCGGAAGGGAGGTATTGCTGTTATCCCCACTTTACAGATCGAAACCGAGGCACCAAGAGGTTCAGTGACTTGCTCAAGAGTTCACCACCGGTCAGGATTTGGAGCAACTGGAGGTTAGGGGTGAGGGGGGTTCCGGGTTGGGCCATGAGCGCATCTGGGTGGGACTGACGCTGTCTTTCATGCCCCCCTGCCCCCAGGAAGCTGGATGCCTTCATCTATGATGCAGCTGTGCTCAACTACATGGCCCGCAAGGATGAGGGCTGCAAGCTCGTCACCATCGGCTCAGGCAAGGTCTTTGCCACAACGGGCTATGGCATCGCCCTGCACAAGGGCTCCCGCTGGAAGCGGCCCATCGACCTGGCGCTGCTGCAGTTCCTGGGGGATGGTGCGCTGCACATCGGGATGCCTCGGGGGTGGGGCGTGAGGGACCAGAGCCCTGGGTCCTGGGCGAGGGATGGGCTGAGGATCGGGACACTAGGGTCTGAGGAAAGAGGGGGCTGGAGGCTAGACTCCTAAATCATTGAAAATGATCCTCCGACCGTGCTGTGGAAGGTAACCTATGACAGCCCCGCGCCCCCTTTCTCCAGATGAGATCGAGATGCTGGAGCGGCTGTGGCTCTCTGGGATCTGCCACAATGACAAAATCGAGGTGATGAGCAGTAAGCTGGACATCGACAACATGGCGGGGGTCTTCTACATGCTCCTGGTGGCCATGGGCCTCTCCCTGCTCGTCTTCGCCTGGGAGCACCTGGTGTACTGGCGCCTGCGGCACTGCCTGGGGCCCACCCACCGCATGGACTTCCTCCTGGCCTTCTCCAGGGTAGGGGGGAGACAGGGAGGCAGAAGGGCGGAAATGGGGGAAGGCCGGCGGGGATGCCTACAAGTGCAAGAGACTTGGGTCGAGGTGCGCAAGAGGTGGGAGGGACGGAGGCAAGGCCGGCGGTCCCGGGCACCGCGCGCTGACCCTGCTTCTCTCGCGGCCCCTGCAGGGCATGTACAGCTGCTGCAGCGCGGAGGCCGCCCCGCCGCCGGCCAAGCCCCCGCCGCCGCCGCAGCCACTGCCCAGCCCCGCGTACCCGGCGGCGCGGCCCGCGCCCGGCCCCGCGCCTTTCGTGCCCCGCGAGCGCGCAGCGGTGGACCGCTGGCGTCGCGCCAAAGGTGCGGGGCCCCCGGGGGCCGCGGGCCTGGCCGACGGCTTCCACCGCTACTACGGCCCCATCGAGCCGCAGGGCCTGGGCGTGGGCGAAGCGCGCGCAGCGCCCCGAGGCGCAGCCGGGCGTCCGCTGTCCCCGCCGGCCGCGCAGCCGCCGCAGAAGCCGCCGCCCTCTTACTTCGCCATCGTGCGCGACAAGGAGCCGGCCGAGCCCCCTTCTGGCGCCTTCCCCGGCTTCCCGTCGCCGCCCGCACCCCCCGCCGCCGCTGCCACAGCCGTCGGGCCGCCGCTCTGCCGCCTGGCCTTCGAGGACGAGAGCCCGCCGGCGCCCGCGCGCTGGCCGCGCTCCGACCCCGAGAGCCAGCCCCTGCTGGGGCCCGGCGCCGGCGGCGCGGGGGGCCCCGGGGGCGCAGGCGGCGGGGCACAGGCCCCGCCTCCCCCGTGCCGCGCCGCGCCGCCACCATGCCCCTACCTGGACCTCGAGCCGTCGCCGTCTGACTCGGAGGACTCGGAGAGCCTGGGCGGCGCGTCGCTGGGCGGCCTGGAGCCCTGGTGGTTCGCCGACTTCCCCTACCCGTACGCTGAGCGCCTCGGGCCGCCGCCCGGCCGCTACTGGTCGGTCGACAAGCTCGGGGGCTGGCGCGCCGGCAGCTGGGACTACCTGCCCCCGCGCAGCGGTCCGGCCGCCTGGCACTGCCGTCACTGCGCCAGCCTGGAGCTGCTGCCGCCGCCGCGCCATCTCAGCTGCTCGCACGACGGCCTGGACGGCGGCTGGTGGGCGCCGCCGCCCCCGCCCTGGGCCGCGGGACCCCCGCCCCGGCGCCGAGCCCGCTGCGGGTGTCCGCGGCCGCATCCTCACCGCCCGCGGGCCTCGCACCGCGCGCCCGCCGCCGCCGCACCGCACCACCACCGGCACCGGCGCGCTGCGGGGGGCTGGGACCTCCCGCCGCCGGCGCCCACCTCGCGCTCGCTCGAGGACCTCAGCTCGTGCCCCCGCGCCGCCCCCACGCGCAGGCTCACCGGGCCCTCCCGCCACGCGCGCCGGTGCCCGCACGCCGCGCACTGGGGGCCGCCGCTGCCCGCCGCGCCCCACCGGAGACACCGGGGCGGGGACCTGGGTACCCGCAGGGGCTCGGCGCACTTTTCCAGCCTCGAGTCGGAGGTATGACGCGGCCCCGGGGGCCCCAGCGCCCCCTCGGTCAGCGCAGGCCACGGCCCGAGGGGGCACGCGCAATGAACAGGACCCGCGTGGGTTGGGAAGGAAAAAAATGGACCTGGCCGGACCCCGCCTGGAGCAGCGTCCTGCGCCCCCTCGCTTTGGGGGCACCGCGAGCCGAAAGGGATTCGGTCCCCCCAAATCTCACCCAGCCTGAAAGGTGGGGGTCTCGGAGCCCACTGGAGTTTTGTTTTGTTTTTTTTTTAACCCGACAAGGGCTTTTTAACGTCACCAGATGGGGCGGGAGGTGGGGAGTCACGCCACGCCCGCATCCCACCCCCACGCCCGGGGCCGTGGCCCCCTCATCACTGTGCAGCTCCCCGGCCCCAGCCACGCCTCCGGGGAAGCCCGTTTTTAACCTTTCATCCATTGGGACTCAAAACTGTGAGACGCGTTCGCCAAACTGTGACCCCAGACCTTGGCCCCGCCACACAGAAACCCCTGACCCCAGACTGTGACTTCCGACCCCTAAAAATGGTCATCCGACCCCAGACTGTGACCCCCGACCCCAAACTGTGACCCGAATCCCAGACTGTACCCCGACCAGACTGTGACCCTTGACGTCAAACCTTGACACGCCCTCCTCCTTTTCCACCCTCTGTCGCTTTTCCTTATTTTGACCTAGGACACTCCCAACGGAAGCCCGGCCTCCCGCTGCCCCAGCGTTGATCCCAACCAACGTTGGGCCACAACTTCCCACCCTGTCGCACCTCACTACCAGCCCCATGTCCCACCAACCACAGCCTCACCAAATCCAGCCCTTATTTGTGACCCTCCCATGATGACCTGCAGACCCCCCCCCCCAAAGCCTCTTCTTCCTAGATCTCCAGCCGGGTCTGGAGCTGGGTTGTGGAGGGGACAGTCTGGGACTCCACACCCACCACCAACCTCCCCTCCCACTCTCCTGTTACACATTGCAGTGTTTGGAATAAACCATGTTTTTATGCCTCCTCAGTCCAAGTGTGAGATCCGTGCTTGTCTCAGCCACCCTCAAACTTCTCTGGAGGAAACAGAAACAGAAAAGTCCCACAGAGGAAGAGAGGGCAGAAAGAAAAATGATATTGAGAACACTGACCCTGGAGGGAGGTGGGAGACAAAGACCCAGAAGGAAGCTGTGAGAAAAGATCCTAAGAAGAGAAGGAATGAGAAGGAGTGAGGGCGGACAGAGACCTAGAAAGAAGGAGGAACAGCGAACTCAACAAAGATCCAGGATCAAAACATTTTAGGATTAAGTCTAGAGTCCCATTCCTATGGCTGCAAGCAAGCGGTTTGCTAGATTCTTCATATCCTGTTCTTGCAAGCGAGGGAAGAGTCTAGTATATCCTAGCCAATGCACCTATCTTGAATGCCGTTAATCTCACCAGTGAGAATCTATTTCCAGCATTTCATTATACCAATTAGCCAAACCTCTGGTGCTGATGAGCGATAAAGAGAGCCGAAGCACTTGTAATAGTGGTCTCCAGGGGGCTGACTTTCTGATTAAGTGCTCGCTGACCATAGCTGCAATGTGAACGCCTGGTTAGGCAATTGACTGCCCCAAGAGGGTTGATTCGACCGACTAACTTACACATATCATCCTGTCTACACTAAAGCATTTTGAAGTGAATTATAGCCATCATAACAAGGAGGAAAAAGGAAACGGGCTTTATGGGTCCTCAGGGAGCAAAAACCCAGTCTACTTGCAGTAAGAACTCTTATTTGCATAAATGAATAATGTAGCGGAAAGGAAGCAATAAGAGTCAAAGGTGGAAGATGGAGTCGGGACTCCTCCAGTAGAAGGAGAAAACTGGCCTTGTACAGAACTACAACTCCCAGGAGGCCTTGCCGCTGCTCTGCGGAAAAGCGCCGCAAAGTCACGCGAAGGGTGTAGTTTCTCCGTACCCGCAGGCCTCGGTCGCTAGGCTGGGACGCCGTTACCTGAGCTCTCCTTCACCCTCTCCCCACCGCCCTCTCAAATTGGTGAGCTGGGAGGTTTCCAAGGCAACCGTCCAGCCGGGCGGATCTCCGAAGGAGGAAAACGCAACCCGGAAGTGACGTCCTTACATCGCGCCCGCGGTGAGAGGGTTCGAAGATGGCGGCGCGCAAGGGAAGGCGGCGCACGTGTGAAACCGGGGAACCCATGGAGGCCGAGTCCAGCGACGCAGGGACCGAAGGCCGGGCCCAGGTCTACCTGCCCGGCCGCGGACCGCCGCTGCGCGAAGGAGAGGAGCTGGTCATGGACGAGGAGGCCTACGTGCTGTACCACCGAGCGCAGACTGGTAGGGCTGGGCACCAGGACTCCTGGGTCCTGAGTTAGGAGGGGACAGGAATCCTGAGTCCTGATAGGGGCTAGTCCTGAGTCTTTAACTTACGAGGCACTCTGAGAGAGAAGACTGGTGTCTAAGATGGGTGAAAACATCACACGCGAGGGGGCTGAGATCTCTGTCCCATCCTAATTTTCCAACCCCTTCTTCTATCCTCAGGAGCCCCCTGTCTTAGCTTCGACATAGTCCGGGATCACCTGGGAGACAACCGGACAGAGCTTCCTCTTACACTTTACCTGTGTGCTGGGACCCAAGCCGAGAGCGCCCAGAGCAACAGGTGAGTGAGACCTGAGGTTTTATCCAAGACCAGGAATCTGAGCCCCCAGCCCCCCCCCCCCACCCGCACCAGGACCTAGAAGTCAGGGTTTCCAGCTTCTCTCCTCCCTCCTTCCTAAGGATCCTGGCATCCAGTGCCTCACTCACCCCACACTTTCCCCCAGACTGATGATGCTTCGGATGCATAATCTGCATGGGACAAAGCCCCCGCCATCGGAGGGCAGTGAGGAGGAGGAAGAGGAGGAAGATGAAGAGGATGAAGAAGAGCGGAAGCCTCAGCTGGAGCTGGCTATGGTGCCCCACTATGGTGGCATCAACCGAGTCCGGGTAGATACAGTCCCAGGAGCCTTCTCTACATTCTCTGACCTCCCCCCACAACCCCCTTGTCAGTGCCTTTCAGCTTTTAGAAAACTACCTGGCACATGATTTTTATATATTCGTTTACACATGTCTTAGCTATTGTCATCATTGTCACAGTGTGCTAGAAGCAATAGGGGGCTGTTTTTTGCGTTCTTTCCTCTTGGTGAAAATTGCAAAGCTTGCCAGAGGAGCTGACAGGAGAGTGAAGTGGAATAACGTGCAGTTATTTTGGGTGTCTAGAGACAGCACTTGGTTGTAGTGTAGCGATGTGTGTTTTCTGTTACTGCTCAAGAACCGTCCTGGGCTGTGGGGTCACTTTTGCGCTGCTGAGTTTATAGCGCCTTCAGAGCAGGCTGATGTGTGGATTAAAATGAGATGATGTGTGAACAGCATTCAGGGCAGTGCTTGGCCCACAGCCCTTGCTGTGTGTTCCCATGCAGGGGTTGCCATGTTTCAGGCACTGTTCTGTGCCTTGGAGATTTAACAGAGAGCAACAGGTTTCTGGTTTTGTGAAACTTACGTGCTAGCGGGGAAGGGAACAAGCAAGAACTGGGTAAATGTGCGTGGATCCAGAGGGGCCGGGTGTTGTGGAGAAGAGTCAAAGTAAGGGAAGGGAATTAGGATGTTCCTAGAGTGGATTTGCTATTTTAAATAGTACCGTCGGGGAAGTATTATGATGAGGTGCCATTTGAACAGACAGCCACAGGGAATGAGCCAAAGATCTCTGTTGGGAAAGGGTTGATAGGCAGAGGAAAGGCAAGTGCAAAGGCCCTGGGACAAACGTGGCATGTCTGAGGAGGTTCAGGGGAAGGCAGAGAGACCAATGCATTTACTAGAGGAGATGGACGAAGGAGAGAGTGACAGCATTTAGGGGGTGGGAGGTGATGGATTATGTGGGGCTTGTAGGCTGACTTGGCTTTTACCTGGGGAGAAATTGGAGGGTTTCCATTGGAGGGTTTAGAGCAGAGGGCAAATGGGATCTGACTTGTGGGGTTTGTTTTTTTGTTGTTTTTTTTTGTTTTTGAGAGAGGGAGAGAGAGACTCTTAAGCAGGCTCCACGCCCAGCATGGAGTCCAACATAGGGCTTGATCCCAGGACCCTGAGATCATGACCTGCGCCGAAATCAACAGTCAGACGCTCAAGCGACTGAGCCACTCAGGCGCCCCAGAATCTGACTTGTGTTTTAAAGAGATTCCTCTGTCCGCTGTATTGAGAACAGACTGCAGGGAGGCCATAATTCAAGGGCGAGGATGACAGGGGTAGCGGGAATGCTGACGGTAGAGGTTGAGAAGAGTTGGAAGTGGTGTGTTTTGAGTGTAGCCAGCTCAGGGTGGGTGTGAGGAGGAAAAGACAAGTCCATGTGTCCCACAGTTTGGGGCCTGAGGCGGGGAGCCCCAGGGAGGAGGAAGTTGCTGATGGCAAGTAGGAGCCTGGCTTTGGTCGTGTTTGAACACTCGGTGTCATAGGAGTCGAGTTGAGGAGAGAGGTCAGGGCTAGGGGCTACTGGAAACCTTGAGGCCGAATGGGATCTCCTGGCGAACAGTCGTTAAGGGCAGAGGGACCAAAGGACGGAGGCCTGTGACCCACCAACATTTAGAGGGTCGCAGACACTGGTAGTCTGAACCCCCTCCCAAGGGTTAGTGGAGTTACAGCCTCCGTTCCTGGGGGTCTGGAAGGCGTTTTCCGTCTCACATCGCTTCCCCTACACAGTGTGGAAGGTTGTCCCAGGTACCATGCTGGTCTTACAGGCTGTGATTCCGTCCCTACAAAGGCTTCTGGGAGCCGGAGTCCCAGCCCTGGGGCGGTAGGAGTCCTGAGAAACTGCAGTTCTGGTTCTCAGCGATGCTGGGAGCGGTGGTCACCACCCTGAGCCTCCTGTCCCTCCCACGTCCCTCTCCGTTCTCCGTCCCCCTGCAGGTGTCGTGGCTGGGCGAGGAGCCGGTGGCTGGCGTATGGTCAGAGAAGGGCCAGGTGGAGGTGTTCGCGCTGCGGCGGCTTCTGCAGGCGGTGGATGACCCCCAGGCATTGGCGACCTTCCTCCGGGACGAGCAGGCCCGTGTGAAGCCCATCTTCGCCTTCGCTGGCCACATGGGCGAGGGCTTTGCACTTGACTGGTCCCCCCGTGTGTCTGGTGAGTCCCGGGGGTGCACGCTAGGTCGTGGGGGGCGAGAGGGAGCAGGGTCTGTAGGAAGAGCGGGGGCTAAGAGTGCAGGGAGAGGAGGGAGCTGTGGCCAGCTGGGCCCGGTGGTTTCGTGACTCCCGTTCCCAGGGCGCCTGCTGACCGGTGACTGTCAGAAGAACATCCACCTGTGGACGCCCACGGACGGCGGCTCCTGGCACGTGGACCAGCGGCCCTTTGTGGGCCACACGCGCTCTGTGGAGGACCTGCAGTGGTCCCCGACGGAGGACACAGTGAGGGCGGGCTGGGGCGCCGGGCTCCTGGGTCTTGGGGGGGACGGGGACTGGGGCTGGGTCCCAGAGAGGGGGACACTAAAGAAGAGGGCAGCCCACCACTCGTCCCTGGTCTCCGGGTTGGGGTGGCAGGCACCCCGGGGTCACTCAGACGCCGCCTCGTCCAGGTGTTCGCCTCCTGCTCAGCGGATGCCTCCGTTCGCATCTGGGACATCCGGGCCGCCCCCAGCAAGGCCTGCATGCTCACCACCGCCGCCGCCCACGACGGCGATGTCAACGTCATCAGCTGGAGCCGCCGGGAACCCTTCCTGCTCAGCGGCGGGGACGACGGCGCCCTCAAGATTTGGGACCTGCGGCAGTTCAAGGTATCTTCCCAGCCGGACGTTGCCCCAGCAGCCGCCGGGGTTTACCGGGTTCCCTCCTCCGGTGCTTGTCTGTGCCAGAGCTGGGAAGGCCCGGCGAGTTGGGGTCCAGCCCTGCCGGGGTGCAGGTGAGGAAGCGGGCCGAGCGGGAGGAAGGCTGTGACTGGTGTGGGGTCGCTTGCTCCCCCAGCTGGAGAGGTGGCAGGAGACAGACAAGAGGCCGAGTGACAGCTGAGACTCCCAACTCCCATCTGCCTGCTGGCGAGCCGGGCAGCTGGCTTTGCAGCCGGTGCTTCAGGCACCTTGGAGTTGTAGACTTCTTGTTAGCGAACTTTGTGGAATCAGCTGAGAGTGGGAACCCACGTCGTTCATTACAGGAGAGGAAACAGGTACAGAAAGGACAGGAGCAGCTGTGACGTCACCACCCAGCTAAGAATTGACTTCATAGAGCCGAGCAGGGCTCTGGGCAGGAGGATTGCAACTCTGGCGTCCCTCCGGCCAAAGCCATCACTAAATACGGCTCTGTGCCTTCCCGGGACCCCCATGATGTAATCTTTTCTCCCCTCCGATATGATGAGTTCTCTAGCGTCAGCTCTGAGGAAGCTTCTAGAAACGGGTTCCAGCCCCCAAGACAGGTATATGGCTAGGTTCCGTGGCCAAGTTGATTGGAACTTTGGAACCACTTGTCCAATTTAGAGACACTCCGGTCCCCAGCAGCACCTTCGCTGTAGTAAAAGTGCTGTTTTTCTTTTCCTCGGCTGCCTCTGGAGCCTGGGAGCTGTGCTTCTGCCCTCTTTAAGGCGTTCATAGAATCAGCAGGTTTGAGAACCATCCCCTCCTTTTTTTAAGATTTATTTATTTAGAGAGAGAGAGAGAGTGCACGCGTGGGCGAGAGGAGGGGCAGAGGGAGGGGGGGAGAGAATCTCGAGCCGACTCCCTGCTGAGCGTGGACCCCCCCCCCCGCCCCGCCCATGCAGGGCTCAATCCCATAACCCTGAGATCATGACCTGAGCTGAAACCAAGAGTCAGCACTCAACCAACTGAGCCACCCTGGGGCCCTGAGAACCACCCCTTCTTATAGGAAGGGAAAGTGAGGCATGCCCAGGCGGGACTAGCGGCGGGGATTTTATGATCTAGAGCTGGAAGGGGCTTCTTTGCAGGTGAAACCACAGTTCCCAGCAGCTCCTAGGATATTAGGCCCCTGTCACCAGTTGTACTTGGCCCTCCGTCCCTTTCTGAGAACGTGGGCCTGTGGGGGCCCCAGAGGTGGCGCCCTGGTGGAACCCTGCAGCCGGAGAGCGGTGAGGGCTCGGCCTGGGTCACCCCGGGGAGTCGGGCTGAGGTGCTCAGAGCCCCGGCCTCCCTTCTTCCCGCAGTCTGGCTCCCCAGTGGCCACCTTCAAGCAGCACGTGGCCCCCGTGACCTCGGTCGAGTGGCACCCCCAGGACAGCGGGGTCTTCGCGGCCTCGGGTGCAGACAACCAGATCACACAGTGGGACCTGGCCGTGGAGCGCGACCCCGAGGCGGGCGACGCGGAGACCGCCGACCCCGGGCTGGCGGACCTGCCCCAGCAGCTGCTGTTTGTGCACCAGGGCGAGACGGACCTGAAGGAGCTGCACTGGCACCCGCAGTGCCCCGGGCTCCTGGTCAGCACCGCGCTGTCGGGCTTCACCGTCTTCCGCACCATCAGCGTCTGAGGAGGCCCGCCGCCCCCCGGTCTGGCCTGGCCGTTCCCTCAGCCACCGAGCTCGACGCTGCTTCCGCCGCTAGGGACTCCTTCGGCTCTGCTGACCAGCCCTCCTCCCATAGAAGGACTTAGCTTGGCCCGTAGCTGCCACGACGGATTCTGTTTGATGTTTTGTTTGGTGTCACGAACCCCTCTTGCCAAAGGATCTGGTTTGACCCATGACTGTACAACTGTTTGGTTTGGTCCAGGGAGCCTTCCAACCACAGGGCTCTGTTTGACGCCGGGGACCCCTCCCGTGGAAAGACTTGGTTTGGCCCAGGCTGCCCCCCCCGCCCCGTCCCCCACCTGTGCGAGGACCTGCTGGCCCGTTTCCCAGGTGGGCCTGGTGTGGCCGGTGTCGCTGTGGATATTTTGTGAGCTCTGGCACCTGGCTTGACCCTTTGACCTCCCTGTCCCGGGACCCGGTTGTGGCCACTGGTCTCCCCCAGGGAACTCGAGGACTTTACAGTGGGTGGACCGAAGTTGGGGCGTGGGTTCCTCCAGCAGAATCCGGTGTTGCCCTTTGTCTTCCTGCCAAACAGGGTTTGGCCCGGACTTCCCAGTGGGGGGTTGTGTGGGTCTTCTTCCCCTCCCGCCCGCATCCAAGCCAGGCGCTGTGCAGGGAGGAAGGTCAGGGGTTCCTGAGGCAGTAAAGGACGAGAACGGGGTCTGATGTGTGTGGGACTCATCTGCAGGCTGCTTCCCTGTGAAGAAACGGGAGGAGGCCGCGGGAACCGGGCCCCCAGCTGTCCAGAGGCCACCGAGCTGGGAGAGGCCACTGGGAATCCCTGCTTCGTGTGATCGCTCAGCCCCCCATCGGGTGCTGTTCAGATCCACCTGCCCTAAATTGTATCCATGTGGAGCTCAGTCCAGGTCTCTGGAAGGGTACCTCACCTGTGTCCCCTGACTCCTTAAGGCTTCATCTCAGAACCAGGCAGCCCCCCATTTCTCTGTCCTTCCACCACTGTCCCCTTTATCTCTCTTTGTTCCCTCATCTGTGTCCCCACCTCCCTGTGCCTCCCTGCCCCCTCCCCCTTCTGTGTCTGCCACCACGTCTCCTCTCCAGCCTGCTTGGGCTGCGGCCCAGCCGCCCTGCCTGGCCGTCCTCCCTGGCTCCCCCTCTGCGGCTCTGAGCTGGCCCCACCCCCTGCCCCCCCTCGGCCGGGCCTCTGATCCGCCTGTGGACACACGGGTCGGGCACCCGGCACAAGGCCCCCGGGGCCCCGGACACATCGCTGCCCCCTCAGCGCCCACAGAGACCTCCCCGCGGCCCTAGCAGAGGATCCCCCAGCGGAGGGCATGGGGGTGGGCTGCCCCACCAGGTATGTGCCTCCATACAGAGATCCCGGGGCGGGGGGCAGTCCTGGGCTGAAACTATCCCACCTTCCCCCACGACCCCCCTGCACCCTCCTTGCTTCGGCCCTTCTGCCCCACATTCCTTGTCCTCGCTGTTCCCCCAGGAAGGTCCTTCCTCACCCTTGGTGACCAGTTCCAGCCCCAGAACAACCTCTCCCCCCCTGGTCGGTTGCCTCCGTCTCTGACCCCATCTCCATCTGCTTACTGCCCCCTCATCCCTGTCATCACGAGCTTCTGTCGCCCTTCTCTGTCCACAACTCCAGCTCCCCGGCTTTCCATTTCTGGACACATCCTCTCCCCTTCCCAACTGCTCCTGGTCTGCCTGTCTCTCCTGTCCCCTCCCACCATGTCTCTGTCTCCATTCTCTAGGTCTCTGACAACCCCCCGAGGTCTCTGTGTACCCCACCACCGCCTGGTCTCTGTCCCCCTCCCTCTGGGTCCCTGTACCCCATGCAGGGTCTGTCTTTCCCTCTTTCTAGGCTCCGTCTCTCAGCACCCTTCCTGTCCACTCTGAGCCTCTGTCTTTGCTCAGTCTGTGTCCCCTCACACCCCAGCCCCCACCCCGTCAATCTCTGCCCTCCAACCTGCTGTTCAGACCCTGTTGGTAGGTGGGGGAAAAGCAGGGGGTGGGGGTGACACCCAGGGTCTCCGGAAGTGTGAAAGTGCTGCTTTTTGAGGGGGAGGGAGGTTGGGGCCTGGGGGGCGGAGCTTCTTGGCCTCAGATTAGACAGTGACTTTGACACCAAGTTGACACACCTTAAGCCCCATGTCTCCTTTATATGGAAACATTAAGCTGCTCTGGCAGGTCAGGGGGAGGATGGGGGAGGACTTGAGGCTCCGGATCCCTTTCCCTCCTGTCCTGCCTTCACGGGGGGGGGGGGGGGGGGGGGGGGCTTGAACCTGTGTCCCATCCACCCTCTGTGAGCGGGCCATGTTGGATGCCAACAGGGCCCTCTGGAGGCGAAGGTCCCCATCGACTTTGTGAAACGGACACGGTCACTTTCACCTCACAGGGCTGAGGGGGGATTTACGAGGCAGACGCCTGCCTTGGAAAGGCTCAGGACCCAAACCAGCACCCCACCCTCAGCACTGCGTGGGTCTGGCCGGGTCCCCGAGCCTACTCCCCAACCCGGGAAGTGGGGCAGTGATCTTGACCTCCTGGCATCCTGGACAGTGGAGGTGAGGTGAGCAGTGGGGTCTGGCGGAGTCCAGCGGGCGGGCCGCGGGCATCCCCTGAGCTCATACAAGGCCCAGGACTCAGAAAACAAGAGCGCCCCTGATATCCATGGTTCGTCGCTCAGGCTTTGAGGCTGAGAAGCCTGGATGGGAGCCTGAGACGACAGACCTCGGTGCCTCAGTGTGCTTTACTGTGAAAAAACGAAGGCCCCCCCGCCCCGATCCGAGGGTTGTAGTTAGAGATGGGTCAGCCGGTGTGGGAGGGCCCGGCCTGGGGCCCACCTCCCCTACCCTGTCAGCAGCTCCCGATGGGACCAGCACATAGTGGGGACTTCTGGGCAGGAAAGGGCTGCAAATGCAGAGGTCAGAGCCTGGATTCAAACCTGGCGCCTTCAGCCATTAGCCTCAGTTAACCCCGTTTTGGAAGAACGATCTCCCAACTCCCAAAGTTGTTGAGGGTGAGAAAAGAGTCAAGGTTGGGGTATGTCGTCGACACAGCCAGGCCCAGTCCACTCTGACCTGAGCTGCAACTCTGCGTCCTTAGAATGCAACAATGGCAGAGCTCAGTGAGGGGGGTGGAGGGTAGTGCAGGGACCCACAGGGGTTGAACTTGCCATCGACTAACAGCCCTCTCGGTTTGAGCACCCCTGGCCCTGCCAAGAAGCCCATGAGGTTCGCAGAGCTTGGTGCAGGGGCCACACGGTACATAGGTGTTTAGTAGGCATTGATGGGACTGCCTGCCAAGTATCTAACCTCTAGCCTCCTCCACAGCTGCTGGGGTGGCGGGTGTGAAGTCCCCAGGTCCATGCCCCGCGCTTTCCCTCCTCTCCCCTCCACCCTGTTGAGCAGCTGAGATCCCACTTCCCAGATGAGGGAGCTGAGCCCAGGCTGGGATGTGACTTGCCTCCAGCCCTATAGCGAGTAAGGGACAGAGCTCGGATTCAGCCTAGAACCGCCTGACTCAAAAACGCAGGCTCTTTCCACAGACGAGGCTCCAGAAGAGGAAATCAGTGGTCCCAAGGCATGTAGTGGGTCAGCAACCGAGCCAGGACTGCGCCCTTGATTTAGATGACTGGGAGACCCTTCCTGACCTTGAAGGAGTCCAGTTTCCCCATTTTGCAGTTAAAGAAATGCTTAGATTTACCCAAGATCAGACGGTCAGGACTGGGCTTGGGTTTGTGTTTTTTGTTTTTGTTGTTTTTGGTAACATTTCATTAAAATAGAAGTTAGAAAAAGAGGCACCTGGCTAGCTCAGTGCGTGGAACATGTGACTCTTGATCCTGAGGTCATGAGTTCGAGCCCCACATTGGGTGTAGAGATAACTTAAAATTTGAAAAAAAAATACATAATTCAGTAAAATACAACCCCCACACTAAAGTGTACAGTTCAGTGTTTTTTAGTATTTTCACGTAGTTGTGCCACCATCACCACAATCAATTTTCGAATATTTTCATCACCCCAACAGGAAAACCTGTTTCCTCTGGCTGTCACTCCCCACCCCCCATCTCCCCAGCCCTAGGTACCACTAGTCTCCTTTCTCAATGTACAGATTTGCCCATCTGGACATACAGATGAAAGTATACAATATGTGGTCTTTTTTTTTTTTTTTTTAAGATTTATTTATTTGAGAGACATGGGGGAGAGGGAGAGAGAGTCTGAAGCAGACGCCGTGCTCAGAGCGGAGCCCGATGTGGGACTCACTCTCACGACCCTTGAGATCAGACCTGAGCCAAAACCAAGAGTCAGACGCTTAACCGGCTGACTCACCCAGGTGCCCCAATATGTGGTCTTCGGTATCTGGCTTCCTTCACTTGGCACGATGTTTTCAAGGTTCAGCCATGTTGTCGCATGTCGGTGCTTTGTTTTCCTGCTGAGAAGCACGTCGTTGTGTGGACCCATCACATCCAGTTATCCGTTCGTCAGTTGATGGCTATGTGGGTTGTTTCCATCTGTGGGCTATCTCAACACGGTCAGGAATGTCTGTGTGCAAGTGGTTTGTGCGGATGTTGGTTTTGTCCTGAGTGGACACCCAGAAGTGGAATTGTTGGGTCCTAGGGGAGCCGTGTTGAACCATTTAGGGAACTGCCAGACTGTTTCTCTCAGCAGCTGCACCATTCCACCAGTAGTGTACAAGGATGCCAATTTCTGCACATCCTCGTCAACACGGGTTATCTTACCCAGTGGACGGAAAATGGCGTCTCATGGTTTTGATTTGCATTTCCCTGATGGCTAATGACGTTAAGCATCTTTTTAGGTGCTGTATGAGCTTATCTTATGGACTATTCGATTTTTTTTTCTTAGAGAAATGTCCCTTTGGATACTTTGCCTATTTTTTTAAAGATTCATTTTATGTATTTATTTTTTAATTTGAGAGAGAGACACAGAGCACAGGGGGGAGGGACGGAGGGAGAGGGAGTCTTAAGCAGGCTCCACGCTGAGCGTGGAGCCCGACACAGGGCTCGATCTCAAGACCCCTGAGATCACAACCTGAGCAGAAACCAAGAGTTGGTGCTTAACCAACTGAGCCACCCAAGCGTCCCTCGTTTGCCTATTTTTAAATTGTGTCTTTTTATTATTGATTTGTAAGGGGTGTTTAGATATTTATTTTAAGATTTTAAACAGTTTATTTGAGAGAGGAAGCGAGCACGAGTGGGAGCAGAGGGAGAGGGAGGAGACACCCCACTGAGCAGGGAGCCTGAATTGGGCCTCGATCCCAGGACCCCCAGATCATGACCAGAGCTGAAGGCAGATGCTTAACCAACTGAGCCACCCAGGCGCCCCTGTTTAGATATTTTAGATAAAAACTTTTTACATATCAACTATTTTTTCCTGTTGGTGGGTTGTCTTCACTTTCTTGATAATGTCCTTTGAAGCACAAAAGTTTGTGTTTTTCTTTTAACGATTTTATTTTTAAGCAATCTCTGTACCTTATGTGGGGCTTGAATTCACAACCCCAAGATCAAGAATGGCACGATCCACAGACTGAGCCAGCCAGGAGCCCCTTGAAAGTTCTTAATTTCGATGAAGTTCAATCCATCCACCATTTTTGCTTTTGTTGCTTCTGCTTTCTAAGCCTGTTTTTGAGCCATAGGTGACCTAGAGCCTTGGCTTATCTCTCCATGCAGATTCCATGTTGGGAACGGTCACCACTCTGTGGCCTCCTGATTGGTGACCCTCAAGTCCTAGTTTACTCAGCTCTGACCGTGGGCAAGTTAAACGATTTGTGCCTCCGTTTTCTCATCTATAAGATGGGGATAATAACGTCTACGTTGGTGTTAGGCTCAAATATGTAAATTCATGTAAAGTGCTCACAACAGTGTCCGGCGCTGTACGGAGAGATGTTTGCTCTAATTACTGTGTGTACTTGCTTGCTGTACTATTGTCTTTGTTGTACTATTGACTTTGCTATGACTTTGTTGCTGTTGTTACTATACAAGCGTCCCCTATAATATTGTCCTCGATGCTGTACTGTTCCGACTTTCAGGGTGAGTAACGTGCCACCCGTCTGCCAGATGAGGCCACCAGGGCCCAGGGAGCATGCCTGGCCGCAGAGACCCCCCCCCTTCCTGGCACCCCTGACACTGCTGCCCGTTTCTTGTCTCCGCAGGTTCGGGGCGCCCGCCCCCCACTAGGACAAGTGGAGGGGGTGCCCCCGCCCAATGGGCCTGGCCAGGGCCCTGCGCCGCCTTAGCGGCGCCCTGGAGCCAGGGGAGGGCCGCGCCGGCGATGAGGAGGAGGCCGGGCCGGGGCTGTGCCGCAATGGGTGGGCGCCGTCGCCGGCGGGGCGGCGCCGCGGGCGCTTTGTCAAGAAGGACGGGCATTGCAACGTGCGCTTCGTGAACCTGGGTGGCCAGGGCGCGCGCTACCTGAGCGACCTGTTCACCACGTGCGTGGACGTGCGCTGGCGCTGGATGTGCCTGCTCTTCTCCTGCTCCTTCCTCGCCTCCTGGCTGCTCTTCGGCCTGGCCTTCTGGCTCATCGCCTCGCTGCACGGCGACCTGGCCGCCCCGCCGCCGCCGGCGCCCTGCTTCTCCCAGGTGGCCAGCTTCCTGGCCGCCTTCCTCTTCGCGCTGGAGACGCAGACGTCCATCGGCTACGGCGTGCGCAGCGTCACCGAGGAGTGCCCGGCCGCCGTGGCCGCCGTGGTGCTGCAGTGCATCGCCGGCTGCGTACTCGACGCCTTCGTCGTGGGCGCCGTCATGGCCAAGATGGCCAAGCCCAAGAAGCGCAACGAGACGCTAGTGTTCAGCGAGAACGCCGTCGTGGCGCTGCGCGACCGCCGCCTCTGCCTCATGTGGCGCGTCGGCAACCTCCGCCGCAGCCACCTGGTCGAGGCCCACGTGCGGGCCCAGCTGCTGCAGGTGCGCGCCGCCCCGCGGGGGTGGAAGGGACAGGCGGGGCAAGAGGGAGGGACCCGTCCTGGGGAACTGTGAGAGATGTAGGCCTGAGGGTGAGGTGAGTGGCGGGCCTGGAGGGCGCGTGGACTACAATTCCCAGCAGTCTCGCGGGCAGGAACCCTGCCGCCGCACCACCACCCCCCGTCCCCCCTCCCCCCCCCCCCCCCCCCCCCCCCCGTCCCCCGTCCCCACCTCCGCCCCGTCCCCCGCCTTGTGGACTGAGGCTCCTTCCCGGATCACTTGCAGGAGATGGAAACCCAAGAGGGAGGTCTGTGACCAGTGCTAACTGGAGCCCTAGGCTTGAAACAGATCTTGAGACATAAAGAGCTTCCCGTGGCTTGAGGATGGGCCCCCAATGGGGTGTGGGATATCTAGACCTGAGAAGGCCGCATCTGGCCTGTGAAGGCGCTGAACTACAATTCCCAGAAGCCTCTGTGGGCGGGGACCGTGCCCCGAAGGGATGGTCTGAGCAGAGGTCGTAGTTTTGTGGGTGGTGTAAACCATGGCTGAGGTTTACAATTACCAGCCCACACAGTGGTACCGAGAGCGGCCCGTGACTTGAGGCTAGGCCCCTGTGGGATTGTGGGAGATGTAGGCCCAAGAACGCCGTGCAGTTCATACCTGCAGAAGAGCTGTGGAACGCAATTCTCCGTGGCCTCTGGGCATGGGGTCCTATAGCGTTTGTGGGAGACTTCATTCCCCAACTCAGTGGCCCAGTCGGCCCCACCAGCCTCCTGCTCAGAGGAGAACAGTGCTGGAAAAGAGCCCTGAACTGTACCTTATCACCAAAACAAACAAAGCAACTATGACCTCCTTTGGCTCCTGGGGTAGCGGCTCCCTCCAGTGACCTGAAGAAGGCGCCTTAGTGTTTCTTTAGAATTGTGGTCAAACTGCCCAAATTCTAGAGCAGTTGTTGTCCTTGACAAAGTAAAGGCTTTGTCACTTACGAACCCTGGGGTGAGGCTGGACTTTGGTGAGAGGAGGACAGAATGGTGGTGGGAACTACAACTCCCAGCAGCATCTGGGGGGGGGGGTCTTGATTCATGACTAGGATTCATGAGTAGGAGAGAGCCTCTCTCCCCCAGAAGTCTGTGGGGCGCTGACATGGCTTGGGAGGTTGGGTATGGAACCAATGGGGAGAGGTGAGGGGAAACTACCAATACATGGCCTGAGGACTGCATTGTCCCCTACATACACACACACACACACACACACACACACACACACACACACACACAATGGGACAGAGGGGCTTGTAGATAACCCAGAGGCTAGCCTGAGGCAGTGGTAGAATACGAAGTGTGGGACCTAGGTTGTCATCCTTATTTATCCCTCTATGCATATATTAAAAACCATTTTTCTATCCCTCTCCTCCTTCTCCAATGCTGCTTGGACATGACTCTGCCCTTCTGTTGTCTCTTTAACTTCGTCTCTGCCTTGCTGATTTCTGTGACTCAATGCCAATATCATTCTGCCCCTCTGTCCCCTCTTTTTCTCTCTTGCGTTTCTATCCCCAAACCCTTTGAGTGTCTGTCCCTCGCTCTTTATCTCTGGTTCTGTCCCTCCCTTTCTCTGGGCCTCCATCCTCCCCTCTCTGGGCCTCCATTCCCCTCTCTCTGGGTCCATGTTCTCACCCCACCACCCCTGCCTGTTTCTGCTCTCCTCTTCCTTGGCATCTCCATTCCTTTATCTCATCGCCTCTGTCTCCATTCATCTCTGTGCTCCCTGCCGGCTGTCTTTGTCCCCTCCCCTCTTGCTGCAGCCTCGTGTGACCCCGGAGGGTGAGTACATACCACTGGATCACCAAGATGTGGATGTGGGCTTTGATGGTGGCACCGATCGAATCTTCCTTGTGTCTCCCATCACCATCGTGCACGAGATCGACTCTGCCAGCCCTCTGTATGAACTAGGACGTGCCGAGCTGGCCCGGGCTGACTTTGAGCTGGTGGTCATTCTTGAGGGCATGGTTGAGGCCACGGCCATGACCACACAGTGTCGCTCCTCCTACCTCCCTGGTGAGCTGCTCTGGGGCCATCGTTTTGAGCCGGTCCTCTTCCAGCGTGGCTCCCAGTACGAGGTTGACTATCGTCACTTCCACCGCACTTATGAGGTCCCAGGGACACCAGTCTGCAGCGCCAAGGAGCTGGATGAACAGGCAGAGCGGGCTTCCCACAGCCCCAAGTCTAGTTTCCCTGGCTCTCTGGCTGCATTTTGTTATGAGAATGAACTCGCACTGAGCTGCTGCCAGGAGGAAGAGGAGGACGAGGAGGCCAACGAGGGGGATGGGGTGGAGGCAGAAGATGGGACTGCCAGCCCCCAAGTACTCACACCAACACTGGCACTGACCCTGCCCCCGTGATGCCAGCTGGTGGCTCCCTATTTGTACCCCCTTCCCAGAGATAGCAAGATGGAGAGTTAGGGCCCTCTCCTGGGATGGGGGCAAGTGTTTCCCAAGACTGACAGGCCTACTGGGTAAATTATTAGCTGGTGAAGTTCTGCCATGCCTAGTGGACCCACCACAGACATACTGGATCTTAATTCCTCTGCGGTCCATGCTCCCTCCCGAGACCCCTTTATCAGCCTGATTCCTGAGTCTTCCCAGAGCTGAGGGACCCAGGATTCTGGACCACCCAAGAGGCAAGGACTGGTGGTTCTAGATTCCTCTATATGGCTGGGTTGGGTTGTTGAGCAGGGTCAGGAACCAGTGATATATACTGCCTCCGGGGACAGCAACAGAGAGTAAGAGTTTGTAGGTCTGGGTTGACCTAAGATTCAAGGGACTGTTGCTTCTCCACTCAGCTAACCAAGTAGCAAATCATTTTTTTCTAGACCATGCAAGGAGGGAGGGTTACGGAAAATACCCCAAGAATTCAAGACTATCTTTTTTAACCGATGACAAAGATTATTGACTGCAGGTCAAGAAAAGACCTTGTGGTTCCAGAGGGCCCAAGAGTTAAGATTCTGTGAATCTAGATTGACCACAGAGACGAGCACTGGTGGTTCTAGAACACGTTGAAGCGAGAATGTTGAGCTACTGAGGAAACTAAAGAGTCATGTTTCTAGAATGCACAAAACAACAGAGTGTCTGTGGGTCTGGAAGGGCTACAGTGACAGCTTGGGAGGTCTCGATATTAGGTAACTCCAGACCACTGGCCGTAGAACAGCAAACCAAGGGGATTGTTGTGCGTTTTTTTTTAAGTGCCATTCTAGATTGTCCAAAGGAATCCAGATTCTGTGGCTCTAGATTGATCACAGAGTCAAGGAACGATGATGATGCTAGATGGCTGAGATTTGCCGGTTCCAGTTTGCCCAATGGAGTTGGGAATCTTGATGATTCTTTGTGGGTCTGTAATGCCAAAAGGAATCAAGGCTCCAGGGATCCAGGGTTGTCCATTATTAAAACCCGGAAGGTCTAATCGGCTCCTAGAACTCGGCAGTTCTGGGAGGTGGACCCGGGACTTGATCGGCAGCATTTCTGGGCTGACCTAGAAAGGGCGGGCCCAAGCAAGACCCTGTGGATAACAGGGCTGGTCGTCGGGCAAGGGAAGGAGAGGCCCAAGGCTGATGAGTCTACGATACTCTGGAATCCTACACCTAGCGATGTGTGTCTATTTCTTAAAGACGTTATATATATGTGTATTATATATATATAATATAAATACAGATATCTATATTTTCCTGTGGTTCATACAAAAGGGTTAGAAACTGAGCTTGAGCTAATTGGAATGGAGTCCTTTACAAGGATCCAGGAAGCTTTGCTCTAAATCCCAACTCTGCCTCAACTTACGGCGTGGTTTTGGGCAAATCATTCCCCTCCTTTATGCCTCAATTTCCCCATCTGTAAAAATGGGGCCCTGGAACTTGAAGTTCTCCAAGGACCTTTCCACCAGAATGATTCCTCGCTTCACTGAAGGGGACAGCTGGGGGTTGGTGGGGGTGAAGGTCCTATAGATTTCCCAGCTCTCCCTGGTGCTGGAACGCATGGCCTTCCAGGGGCAACCGGGACGGGAGATGCTCTTGGGAGGCCAGCTCTGAACTTGGATGTGGGAACAACACGGCAGGCAAACGGTAGTGTGGACTGTGGCTAAGGGCCAGAATCTCCTCCCCTCTGTCCAGCTTAGGGGGCAGGGAAGGGAGAAGGTAGCTCTGAATGCCAGGAGAAAGTATGAGTTCAGGGGGAGAATTGTGCCCCAGATTAGATCACTGGGAGCCCTGGGTGGTGTGTCTATGAATGTGCTTCTGGGGCATGGTTCATCACGCCTATCCTCCAACCCCCACCATACTGCTATCTAACTAAGTGCCCCGCAGGCTGGAAGCCAACTGCAGAAAGAGCCAGTGCCAGGGAGGAGGACACATTCCCACCTGTGTCCCAGGACTGTGGGCAGCCATGTCATTGCCCATTAGCTTGCCTGAGTGCTGCAGCAACCCAGGTCCCCGCATCTGGCTTCCCCACCTCCCTTTATCCTTCAAAATCCCCACTTGATAACCGGATGGGATTAATTAGCTAGCTGTTCTCCTAGTGCAGGTGTCTGGGGTAGGGACAGGGGTAATGGAAACACAGGCATGGAGAAGGATGTTAAATTGGGGTTGAAGGGACAGGAAGAGGGTTCTGTTTGGAAGGAAAGAGAGTGGGGCAAAGCTGGGCACAGCCTAGCTTTCCACTGGGAAGGACAAGGCCTGGGCCACTCATAAAGGTCAGGGAGGGGATTAAGAGGCTCCGTGTCTAATCTGTCAGCTTAACCAGGTCCTGGCCTCGAATCTGTCCCCACCTGCCTAGCCCAGGGACGGCAAATGAGGACAAGGCCCAGACACCACCTGAGACCCAGTTAGGGACCCACCCATGATAGGGACGCCCAGGTACTCCATCCCAGCCAGTTGCCTGCACTTGTGAATGGAAATGAGAGGCTGGGGAGGAGCGGGGAGGGGAGAGAAGGGCATCATGTGGGGGGACTTCCAGAGGAGGGAGGAGTTTAAGAAGAGGGGGACCTTGGGGCGCCTGGGTGGCTCAGTCGTTAAGCATCTGCCTTCGGCTCAGGCCGTGATCCCAGAGTTCTGGGATCAAGCCCCGCATCAGGCTCCTCTGCTGGGAGCCTGCTTCTTCCTCTCCCACTTCCCCTGCTTGTGTTCCCGCTCTCGATGGCTATCTCTCTGTCAAATAAATAAATAAAATCTTAAAAAAAAAAAAAAAGAAGAAGAGGGGGGACCTGAAGTGAGGGGAGTCACAAAGGAGGGAAAGGACTTTGAGAGCGAGGAAGGAACCAGAGAGGTGGGAGAATGTTGAGGAAAAGGGAGTTGTTTTGGGGAGAGGACAACAAACCAGGGGAGGAGTTTGAGGGAGAGGGGGAGGAGCCTGAGAGGCGGAAGGCGCCCCGGAGGCGGAGACTTCACTATATTTGGTCTTCCCCTAATGTCCCATTCTCCAAGACAAACACCCAATAGCGCAGAAAGAATAAGTCTTTTGTTTCACCGCTCCTTGACTTTCAAGAGGCTGAACTGGATGGGAAAGTCCTGAGAGGGCTTAGGGAAAGGATCTGGAGATCAGAGGCGCCAGTACCGGGAAGACAGAGGCCAAAAGACCGGCCAAAGCTGCTCCCAGTTGCCTGGCAACAGCTGCGGTCAAAAGCCTGCCTGGCCCGCCAAGGAGGTGTGGCTCCCGGAAACAGCAGACAGTTGTGGCGCCGCCCCCTGGCAACGAGACTAACGAAGTACCTCTCCCCAGCAACCTATTACTAGAGGCGGGCCTCGATTGGACTAGCATCCTCCCAGAGCCCTTGCGCAGGCGCAGTCCTCTCTGCTCGCTCATAGTCCCACCTCCATGCAACTGCTGTCCGAGCCTTCTCATTGGCGGGCACACCAGCCTAATGCCTTCTTTTGTTTCGGAGGCGGGGCCCGGCTCCCTGGCCGCACTCCGATTGGCCCCACAGACCGTCTTCCTCCGGCCGGACAGTGCTACGTCTGCTCATTGTGTGCCTATTGGCCCTGGAGGACGATCCTACGGGGTCGAAGGCGGAGCAGACGAGAGGGCCCTCCGCGGATTGGACGGTGTCGAAACGAGGGGCGGTCCCTATTGGCGGGGCGGTTGGGAGGCGAAGGGAGAGTCTTTTCAGCGCTGAGCACTGGCGCTGAGGAGGCGGCGGTGGCTCCCGGGGCGTTTGAGCGGGCTCATCCGAGCCCGCGGGCCAACGCGGATCCAGGCCCGACCGGCGGGACCGCTCCGGACTCCCCGCGGGCCTTCCTAGCCGCCATGGAGGACGGTGTCTATGGTAGGTCAGGGAGGGGCGGGGCCGGCTGGGAGCGGATGGAGCGTTTCCACCCGAATGTTCCGCTGCGAACATTCCCCGGCGCGCGCCGCGCGGAGCCTTTGGGTCCCGTCGTCGCCCAGCTTTTGTGGGGCGCGGGACGGGCTTCCGGCGGGGCCCGAGAGCAGGGCGTTCCAGGCCATTGTTTGGGCCGAGCCTGTTTCCGGTGGCGGCGGGAGGGGGCGGGATGGAGCGGCGGAGGCGAGGCCGGGGCGGAACCATTCCCGCTGGAAGGGCCGGGCGAGCCCAGTGCTTGCTGGGAGCCGGGAGGGGGGCTTCTGGGGCGCTTGGGTGGGGAGAAATCTTGGGGGCTGCAGAGATCCCGCTAAGGCGGGGGCGGGGGCCTTCGATGCCCCGCCCCCTACCCCAACTCTTACAAGCTGTCAACAGCTTTCCCAGCCGTAGTTACTTTTCATGCACCCAGGAGTACGGACACCCAAGCTCCCAGTTACCTCGCCAGGAATGGAGGCAGAAAACCAAGGCCTCAGCCTCCTTCCAAGTAATGGACCCAGCAGTTCGGGCTCCCAGCCTTCTCCCTCAGACTCAGGAGTCCTGACCTCTAGCCTCCCCCATCCTCCCCCAGGACTTCAGAGTCTAGATCCGCAACCCTTCCTCCCCTGGGCTGAGGAATCTAAACCCCGCAGCCTCTCCTTCCAGCAGATAGTGGAGGTCCTACCCTCATCCTCATTTTCCCCGGCAAGCTAGCCCTGCCCGCCCCAGCCCTGTCCTCCCCCAGATTGCAGGAATCCAGGCTCCCAGTCCCAGAACTGACCTCCAACCCCTGACCCTACCCTCAGAGCCCCCAGACCTGACTCCGGAGGAGCGGATGGAGCTGGAGAACATCCGGCGGCGGAAGCAGGAGCTGCTGGTGGAGATCCAGCGCCTTCGGGAGGAGCTCAGTGAAGCCATGAGCGAGGTGGAGGGTCTGGAGGCCAATGAGGGCAGGTGAGGGCTGGAGTGGGGAACTTGGGGGTCATGGGGCCAGGTCAGGGAAGCCCAGGCATTGAGCCTCCATCCCCTGCTCTCTCCTGCAGTAAGACCTTGCAACGGAACCGGAAGATGGCAATGGGCAGGAAGAAGTTCAACATGGATCCCAAGAAGGTGCTTGGGCCACAGGGCTGGGATCCTCCAGGCAAACATCCAGGCAGGGGATTCTGGCACTTTTAGGTTCCAGAAGTGTGCTGGTTTAAAGATCTACTTAAGATGGACAGATGTGGTCCTAATCCCCAGATTCAGATATTGGCTGTCCATTTGTTCTCGGAACACTAACCAGGCATTCCAGCCTGCTGACCTTTGCACGTGCTGTGTCCTCTGCCTGGGAAGCTCTCTTCCCCTTTCTGTTCATATTTCTGGACCCTCTTGTGGTGCCACCTAGAGTCTCAGGAGGAGCTGGAGTCTGGTGGGAAATACGGACCGTGACACACACAAAGGAGAGTTGACCAGGGCCACTTCAGAGAGGGACCAGGGCTGTGGACCGTCACGGGGGGGGGGGGGGAAGCCTCGTAAAGTTAGGGAGGGCTTCCTTGAAGAGAGGACAGTCAGGTCCAGTTTGAAGGACGAGTCCGTGTTCCCCAGGTGGAGAAAGTTGTTTGTTCATTCGGTCATTCCCCTTCTCTGAGGCCCCCTTAGGCTTGCCCCTGTGCTAGGCAATGCTGGAGCCCCAGAGAGGAGTTGACCTTACCTTGCCCTCTGCGAGCCCCTAGACATGGATACCACACTCCAGAGTCACGTAGCTTCCATGACACACGGTGAGCCGGAGAAGGCCCTAACCAGCCTGCGGCTTGGCCCTCACAGCCTTCGACGTGCTGCTGTCTGCTGTCAGTTTCTGATGTTATTCTCCTGGCTCAAAGCAGCTGTAGTTTGTCAGACATTCAACAAACTCATTGGGCTCCTTGCAGGACCCTGCTCTTGGTGCTTGACTAACCAGGCAAGGGCAGAGGGAACAGTAGGTGCAAAGGCTCTGAGGTGGGAGGGATGGTATTTAAGGACCTGGTATTTAAGGACCTGGGTGAAGTCTGAAAACAGAGCCTGGCCCAGATCTGTTGAGGGCAGGGGTGGGGGTGGGGGCTGAGGTCCCTGGGGAGGTGGGGGGAGGCGGGGCTTTCTGGCTGTCAGGGCTGAGACCCGGCCCCCACCCACCAGGGGATCCAGTTCTTGGTGGAGAATGAACTTCTGCAGAACACACCCGAGGAGATCGCCCGCTTCCTGTACAAGGGCGAGGGCCTGAACAAGACGGCCATCGGGGACTACTTGGGGGAGAGGTGAGACCCCGCCCAGCTCCCATAGTCCCCTGCGCCCAGCTCCTTCCCTTACTGCTGACTTCCTCTCCTGAGGAGAGAACCTGATAGACCAGCCTTCTGACTGGATTGTGAAAGAATGGACCAATGGAGGGGTCGGTGGACTCCTGGGACTGTCTGGGGGAACCTGGGGCTGTCTGTGAGCATCTGGGGGGGCATGGGATCTCCTGTGGACACCTAGAAAGGCAAGGACCGTCCGTTTAGGTCTGGGGAAAGTGCGGAACAGCTGTGAGCGTTGGGGGGGTGTGGGAATCGTGTAGACAACTGACATGCATGGGAACTACACGGACAGCTAGGGAGTATGGGGACCGTCAGCAAGCATGGGGACCCATGGACATGTGGGGCATGAGGAGCGTCTGTGGACGTTTGAGGTACCTAGGGATGCGTGGATATCGGGGGTGATCTGAACATCCGAGGTGCACAGGACCATCAGGATGTCTGGGTTGCTTAGGGATTATGTGGCCATCTGGGATGTGTGGAACTTTCTGGACATTTGGCTTGTATCAGGACTGTCTGGTTGTCTGGGGATTATGGGGATCGTATGGACATCTGGAGATGTCTGGGGACCCTCTGTGGACATCTGGGGTGCAGGGGGATTGTTTCAGGAGCCTCTGGGGGGGGTGGGGACTGTCTGGGCATTGGGGGGAGGTGGTAGCCCTCTGGAGATGTCCAGGGGCCATCTGGGGACAGCTGGTGTTGTGGGGCTTGTTTTGCGGACAGCTGGGGCGCATGGGGACCATTTCGGGACACGTGCAGAACCTGGGGGTCAGCAGAGAGGTGATAGCAGGTGGAGCACAGGTTCGCTGCGCTGCTCTTGACTGTGGAGGCTCAGCCAGGCCAGGGATGTCTTGCAGCAGATGGTCTTCCCAAGAGCGTGTTCTGAGTGTTCCTGTCCTGGGGCCAGGCCTGTGATGGGGCCAGGCTCAAATTTCCACCCGCTCCAGAGGCAGCCACTCCACAGAAGAGGTGGCACAGACTCCCCGGCGTTGGCTTCCTGTCCGCTCCCCCCGCCAGCCTCCCCAGACCCCTTCCTGTGCATGACTCTGCCTCTGTCCGCCCCCCCCAGGGAAGAGCTGAACCTGGCAGTGCTGCACGCCTTTGTGGATCTGCACGAGTTCACGGACCTCAATCTGGTGCAGGCCCTCAGGTGAGAGGGATGGGGTTGGAAGGGCAGGAGTGTTACCTGTGCGGGCTCTCTTTACAACGGATGAACCCTGCTCAGAAGAAAAACAGGAACAAAAATTAGGGACTCAGTTTGTCTCAGGGAACACAGAAGTCCATGGTAGGGCCTCCTTCAGGCATAGCCGTATCCAGGTGCTCAGTTGGTGTCAGAAGGTCGTTTTTCTCTCTCTTTGGGTTGTGCCTGCCTCTGTGTTGGCATTGCTGTCTGTGGACTCTCCTCTCACGTGGCGACAGAAGCCCCTGGCGGACTTGCTTAGCAGACTTAGCAGAAAGAAAGAGGGATTTTTTTCTCATGTAAATCCACCAAAAGTCCCAGGGCCAGTGCTGCTGGGTCAGCTTGGAGCCATACCCGAGACAGCTGCGGAGGCCACAAGGCTGTTACTGGCTGGCTCCTGACGCAAGGACCGAGGGCGGGGAGGGGGTTCTGCCACTCCTGGCATCCACCCTGGCCGCTCGCGTCCACACCGGTTCCTCTCTAACCCAGGCAATTTCTCTGGAGCTTCCGCCTCCCCGGAGAGGCCCAGAAGATCGACCGGATGATGGAAGCCTTTGCCCAGCGATACTGCCTGTGCAATCCCGGGGTCTTCCAGTCCACAGGTGGGGGCCCGGACTCCGGGGGCCTGGGAAGGAGGGGCCGGGGGCCCACCTACCTGTGTCGTCACTCCCTGCCTGTCTGGTGCAGACACGTGCTACGTGCTGTCCTTCGCCGTGATCATGCTGAACACCAGCCTTCACAACCCCAACGTCCGCGACAAGCCGGGCCTGGAGCGCTTCGTGGCCATGAACCGGGGCATCAACGAGGGTGGGGACCTGCCCGAGGAGCTGCTCAGGGTCAGGCCCCCTCTTCCCCTCCCCTCAGCCCCCCAGTGCCGTCCCTGTCCCTGCTCCTCCCCGTGGGTCTCCCGGTGGCCGAGCTGGCCAGCGTGATCGTGCCAACCTGTCTGTTTCTTTTCTCTTCCCGTCTCCCGGGCCTGCCTCAGTTTTGGTCTCTCTGTTTCTCTTTTCTGTCTCTCTCTCTGGTCCTCTGGCTCTTTTGGGCTCTTGGTCTGTCTGATTGTCCGTCTGTCTCTCTCTCGAGAACTTTGCAAGCCGCTGCAACTCTGCGTCTTTCCTTCCTCTCCTCCTCCCTCTGCTCCCCGGGGCTCCCTCCATCCTTCTGCTTCCTCCCCGGGCCACTCCTCCCATGGTCCCATCACCTCCCTGGCTGTCAGAGCCCCCCGACCGTGGCCAGGTAACCCCGGGAGGGACCCCGGGGCCCGGAGTTGCTGACTGCACCTTCGCCCCTCAGAACCTTTACGACAGCATCCGAAACGAGCCCTTCAAGATTCCTGAGGATGATGGGAATGACCTGACCCACACCTTCTTCAACCCGGATCGGGAGGGCTGGCTCCTTAAGCTGGGTACGTCCCCTCCTGACCCCGCTGGCCGCCTCTGCAGGGGGTGTTAGGGGGCCCGGGCTCTGGACTTGGCTGCCATGTGCACCTGCTGTGCGATCTTGGGCAAATGATTTGACCTCTCTGAACCTCAAGTTGTCACATCAGCAAAATGAGGCTGAAAACAAGATTGGGCCTGTGTGCTGGGCCCGAGCACGGGCACAGAGGAGGGGCCCCATAAATATTTGTGGGTATAGGGTAGGTGTTAGGGAGCACTGAAGAAATGCTAGGCTCTGTGCTTACGAATACAGCATCCCCGGCTGGGATGGAATGGGTGGGGTGAGGCCAGTCCACCCGGAAACACGGGGCGCCAGCAAATTCTGGAGAAGTTAGCAGGGGTCAAGCACGTGCCCCCTTCGTGGGGGTGATCTGAGGATTGGAGGGGTTCCCATCTGCGGCCTCACGGGAAATTCACCTGGGAGCTCTTAAAACCCGGACGGCCAAGCCACAGACTCATGAAGCCAGGATTTCTGGGGCAGGATGGGCTGTCGGTCATGTTGAAAGCTCCCCAGCCGCCTTCCAAGGCAGAGGCCAGGCTTCGAGCTGCTGGCTGGGAGCCATGCGCAGGAATGGTAGGTGCTGGGCGGCCTAGGGGGAACCATAGCCCCGCGCGGGCCGTGGAGGCTGCTGGGGCAGCGGGAGGGCCCAGCACCGGGGGCCCAGGCAGGGTTCTGCTCCCCCCACCATGGAATTGTGCTCTTTGGCCAAGACCTCGCTTCTCCAGCAGCAAGCAGGGCCCTGACTGGGTGCGGAGGTGTCCTGATAGACATAAAAAGAGCTAACTGCTCCTTTCTAGCCGACAGTGGGGGGGACGGAGTCCGGCATCAGTTCCAGGGGAGGCAGACGGGTTGGGGGACACTTAGATTCTTTAGAGGCCTCTGGTGCCCCGAGCCGGGCGAAGACAGGAAAGAGGCAGGCGGGCCCAGAAACTAGTCCCCGGGCAGACCTTTCCATCCGCAGGGCTGCTTCCCATTTCCCGGAGGAGATCACTGAGGCTCAGTCACTGTGCTGTAGGCACAGGGCAGGCGTGGCCCTGCTCCCAGATCTGCGACCGGAGTGTAGCTTCCCAGTCGGCGCGGTCAGGGAGACAGCGGAAGGGTAGCAGAGGGTGGTTGGTGGCCGCGTCCGCAAAAATGCTTAATGAAAGCCGTTCTTGCCCTTACGGTCTAATCCCTCGGGGACCACAAGGAACCCCAAAGCAGGTCGTCTTGACGCAGGAAGGTGTGGGCGCAAGTGGGTCTGGGGACTGGAGTCCAGGGAGGGCAAGAGGTGGTCCTAAGGTCACACAGCCACCTCAGGCCAAGCAACGGGAGGTTTGGTCTTCTCCCTTTGGGGTGACGTGCAGGGGAGAGAGCTCTTCACTGTGGCTGTGGAGGGCCCTCCTGGCCGAGGACCTGTCCTGGGGGGCGGGCTGGAGCCGGGCACTGATCTTCGGCCTCCCCGGGAGGGAGGGTCATGTCGATGTAACTGGTTTTCTTCCCTCTCTTTCCCCCTCCCTCCCTCCCTCCATCTCTGCGTGTTCCTCTCTGCTCTTTCCGTGTCTGTCCCACCCCCTGTGCTTTCCTGCCCTTGCCCACCCTGTTTCTGTTGCCTGCGGCTCTTGGGGGCACCCCATTCTTCTGCCTTCCCTTCTCCTCGCCTGGTCCTGCCTGCTTTCTCGCTGTCTGCCCCAGGAGGTAGGTACGCTGCCCGTCCTTGCTCCCCGACCTGACATCAGGGGAGGGGGCTGGGGACTTGGACTCCGGGGGCCCCAGGCTGACAGACAGACAGGCTTAGAAAGTGTGCAGCCCCACGCTGGGGGTGGGCGGGATCCTGGGGCCCAAAAAACCGCCTGTCCCTGCTTGTCTCTCTTCCCACGCATCGCTTTGTCCCAGGCCCCGCCAGCCCCGCCTTCCCTGCGCTCACTCTGCCTTTCAGTCCCCTCCCTGCCCTCCCAGAGGCCCTGTCCCCCTGTTGAGCCCAGGCCCCCTCCCACCCCTTCCCTTTCAGGGGGCCGGGTGAAGACGTGGAAGCGGCGCTGGTTTATCCTCACAGACAACTGCCTCTACTATTTTGAGTACACCACGGTGAGGGCAGAGCTGGGCTTCGCTCTGGGGTGTGGGAGGAGGCGCTGGGGGCTCGGACTCCCGAGTCTGAGGGAGGAGGGGGCTGGGGGCAGGACTCCCGGGTCTGAGGGAGGAGGGGGCTGGGGGCTCGGACTCCCGGGTCTGAGGGAGGAGGGGGCTGGGGGCTCGGACTCCCGGGTCTGAGGGAGGAGGGGGCTGGGGGCTCGGACTCCCGGGTCTGAGGGAAGAGGGCTGTATCAGTGCACTAGAGCTGCTGTGGCTCAAACCACAGACATTGCTGGGGTTCTGGAGGAGGGGCTGGACAAGGACTGGGACGTCTGAGTTCTGTCCCACTTGCTTCTTCAGGACAAGGAACCCCGTGGAATTATCCCCCTGGAGAATCTGAGCATCCGAGAAGTAGATGACCCCCGAAAACCAGTAAGACCCCCTCTTACCCTTGCCTGCCGCAGTGGGGGCCTGCTCCGGTCCCAGGGCCGCTCCTACCCTCTGTTCTCTCGTGTCTCCCCAGAACTGCTTTGAGCTTTACATCCCCAACAACAAGGGGCAGCTCATCAAAGCGTGTAAAACGGAGGCGGACGGCCGGGTGGTTGAGGGGAACCACATGGTGTACCGGATCTCGGCCCCGACCCAGGAGGAGAAGGAGGAGTGGATCAAGTCCATCCAGTGAGCCCGGGCTCTGGGGTCCTCGGGCGGGGGATAGGTTGGGCTGGGCTCCTTGGCCCTCACCCTGGGACCCTCCCCTTCTGCAGGGCAGCTGTGAGTGTGGACCCCTTCTATGAGATGCTGGCCGCAAGGAAGAAGCGGATTTCTGTCAAGAAGAAGCAGGAGCAGCCCTGACCCCCTGACCCCCACCCCCATTATTTATTACGGAGCTGCCCCACCCGGGTGGCCGGACCCCTGGGCCCCGGGGCTGCGGATCCTGGTTCTCCAATCCTGGTTCTCTGTTTGGAAAATTCACCACCTCTAGCTCCTCTCTCATTATTTGTAATTAACACACTGTTGGTAATCGTATTAATTATTTAACCACTCGCGGCCTGGGACCCCTCCTTTCTCGGGGTTGGCAGGGCTAAGGTGCTTGGTGTAGCCAGCCGGGCAGCCCATGCATGAGCAGGGCCAGGAACGCCGGTGCGTGAGGGACGGATGCTGGCACAGGCCGAGTGGGGGCCTCCCGTGTCCGTCCTTTCTGGTTTCACCCCGAGCCTGCGGGGCTGGAATAAGGGAGAAGTTTGAGGTGGCAGCACTTGGCGTGGAGAATTGCATGGTGTCGAGGGTGCAGGCGGGCAGGGGTTCTGGCCTAGCGTTTATTCCAGACTCAACAAGCAGGAGCGGGGCAGGTGCTGGTCCTCTCTGTCGCTGTCACCCGGCCTGTGGTCTGGGAGGGGCGGCAGGTAGTATCTGATGGGGCTGTGGGGAGGGCCGGTGCTTTGAGAGGGAAAACTAGAGAGCTGGTCGAGCTGTGGGGGGACCTACTCTGGGAGCACGTGGGGCGGACGAGCGGGAAAAGAGGAGGAAGGCCCTGCTGATGGGCTGTCCCCAGGGCTCAGCAAGAGGTTGCTGGTGTCAGACGTGGGTTGGGTGGGAGTGGTGGAGAGGGGTGGGGTATCCCTGAGCCCCAGGTGCAGGCCTGTTCCCCTTGGCCCTCCAGCCTGGCATATGCTTGGCGTCCCCAAAGCACAAAGCACAGAGGTCTTGGGGGTGGATTGGCAGGGCGGGAGACCCCGTGTCACTCTCCTGTGCCCAAATCTGCAGTGGAGACTTGAGTGCGAGAAACCACAACTTTGGCCCGGCCCCAGGACCAGACCAGATCAGTTTGAACTGGAAGCCTGCCCCCGCAGGGGTGCCCCGTTGCATTTCTTCCTCCTACATGCTGTGTCTGCAAAGGGTCAAACCCCTCATTGAGTGCTCCTGGTGGTGTGGGAATCTTGGGCCTTGGGCCTGGCTCTGCCCTCGGCCACAGGCATTGGCCTGCTCCAAGCCCACTGCCCCATCTCCCACAGCGCTATGGCAACTGTCATCCTCCAAGGTGGAGACCTTCTCCCCACCCGCCCTCCCGCTAAGACCCTTGGACTACAATTCCCAGTGAGCTATGCAGCACTGGCTAACCCGCCAGCAGGAGAACTGGTCTCAAGGCCTCCGGGGAGTTGTAGTTTCCCAAAGCCTCCAATGTGGGGTTAACCTTAGCCTGGTCTCCTACCCTTGTGTGCAGGTTGAAAAAAGAGGCCCTGGCCACTTCATCCCCCAGGGAATG
The DNA here is from genome assembly GCF_023065955.2 of Ursus arctos. Taxonomy (NCBI): domain Eukaryota; kingdom Metazoa; phylum Chordata; class Mammalia; order Carnivora; family Ursidae; genus Ursus; species Ursus arctos. Next base: position 50,034,870 of record NW_026622863.1, read on the forward strand.
ATGGGAAATGGAGTTCCCAAATGAGGAGATGGGCTTCCCAATTCCAAAGGTTCCGGGGAAATGGGAGTCATCCGCCCAAGGAGAAATAAGGTCTCTGGGTCAATAGAGGGTCCCACCACTACCTCACCCTATTCTGCTCTCCTCCAGGGAGTGAACCCATAGGTACTGAGTGCCCACTAGTGGGGGGAGTAGTTGGCTTGGAAGAGATGCCCTGGAAGGGCATTGCAGGCACAGGGAACAGCATAAGCAGAGGCAGGAAAAGGCATGGTGTGTTGAGTATCGGACAGCAGGCTTGTGCCCCTGTACAGTGGGATTGAGGAGGGAAGTTGGTAAGAGGTGGGAGTCGGAGGGGACTCATAGGCCTAATCATTTGGAGCCTAATCTGCCATGGTAGGGACTTTGGATGTATTTTTAGTTAATGGAAGCCATCCAAGGGTGTGGAGAAGGCGAATGACGTATTTGGATTGAAGCTGTAGGAGGGGCCTCTGGCTGATGCAAGAGAATAATTTGGAAATGAGTGGGGGCAGCAGCGGGGAGGTGACTTAGGACGCTGTGCAGTTTTACCCTGGGGCTGAGGCGGTGGAGAGAAGTGGGCCCGGGGAAGAGGAGCCAAGTCTATCTCCTCCCCAAAGACTGAGGATTTTAGCTGCCAGCACCCACCTTTCCCAGGACCCCAAATCCCCAGCCTCCTTGTTACACGTTGAATTGTACGGGCCTGAAATCAGGACGTTGAAGTCCTAAGCCCCGGTTCCTCAGAATGTGGTCTTATTTAGAAATCGGATCATTGCAGCTACAATCAGGTAAGATGAGGTCATTAATGTGGGTGCTAATCCAATATGACTGGTGTCCTTATACAAAGAGAAATTTTGGACCCACAGACACACACACACGGGGAGAAATCTTGTGAAGGCGAAGGTGGAGATTGGGGCGATGCTTCTACACACCAAGGAGCAGCAAAGATGGCCAGCCGACCACCGGAAGCTAGGCGAGTCATCTAGCGGATTCTCCCACGCAGCCTAGAAGGAACCCGTCCCGTGGACACCTTGATCTTGGATACTAGGCTCCAGCGCTGAGGGGCTGTCTGTGGTTCAAGCCACCGATTTGTCGTACTTTGTTCACAGCAGCCCTAGTGAACTAATAATACAACCCTCCTCCCTCAGACCGGGAGTCCTGCCCCCAGCCCCTCCTCCCTCAGACCCAGGAGTCCTGCCCCCAGCCCCTCCTCAGTTACACCCTGAAGTCCTGGCTCTCACTACCCTGCCAGTCTTGGTTCCATCAGCACCCAGCCTGGGCAGGTGTGTCCTAAGATCAGCTCAGGCACCACCCTGCCTACCCACAGTGCCTCTGAGAAGAGGCACAATCTAATCCTCACTCTCCCTTTCTCCATCCCCCGGACTTAACAAGTGACCCTAATGCCTTCATCCCCTTAATTCTTAAGCCAGGAGTCCACAGCATCCCAGTTGGGGCCCCACTCCCAGCCCCTTCCCTCCGCTCTCATCCAAAGTGAGTCCTGCAAATATGCAAAGGAATGTGGTACCAAGGGGATGGGGGGACAGGTTGAAGCCAGGAGATCAGACACATGACACAGAGGAAAAAGGGAGGCCGAATCAGTCAGGAGCCCCGGAGAAATGGAGAAAAAGAAATCAGGACAAACAAAGGCAGAAAGACACACCCAGGCAGGTGTCAGGCACAGAGGAGAAACGTACAGATGGAGAAACTCAAAGAAATAGAATTAGGAAGAGGGTCCCAGAATTCAGGCCAGGTGGAGGGGTGGAGGGATGAGAATCTCCTGGGAGGTGGGCACTCACATGCAGACACAGGGAAACTGAGGTTCAGCCAGGTGGGCAGGGAGGTGGCGGCCGGCCGTGGAGGCTCAGGACAGCGCTGTTCTGAGGAGTGTGGGATGTGGCCAGAAGCCACGAGGGTGCTGGGAGGTCATTCCTGAGCACCCGGTCCCCAGCCCTGGCCCTCCAACGGCCTCTGGCCACCCCCGCAGCCGCCTTGGGGAAACACGGCTCTTCCGACTCCCCTGGCCATGCCCTGCGGCCTCAGCCCAAGTCAGTGCTGCCAGCGCCGACGGAGCGGGCAGCCAGAGAAGCAACGCTGTGGCCTCACCACTGCGCGGCGCTTCCGCCTTCCTGAGCCTCGATGTTCCCATCTGTGAAGTGGGCGGGGGACGGCGACTTCTTCCGGACCCTCCCCTCTTTGCCCCGAAACATACACAAGCCCCGCATTCCTCCAAAAAGTTGTTTTTGTCTTATTTAAATAATGTGAAAATGCCACGCGAAGGTTTGAACCAGAGGCCCCTCCAGGGGCCGGGCTGGGGCGGGGAGGGGAGACGCGAGATGGGGGGTCCAGGTCCCCGAAGCCTGCAGCCCCTCTCTGGGGCCAGGAGTGGGTGAGGAGGGGCCTCCGCTGTGCCGAGGGGCTCCAGGCCCGAAAGAGTTCAGTTCAGTTCCAAGAAAGGCGGCTCTCCAGGGAGGGATGAGGGGCTTCCTGCCTCATTTGGCACCGAGGGGGTCGGGGGGCTCAGGGGAGCCTTCCGGGGGGCTAGGGGGTGGGGGGCCAGGGCCTCCCGTTTGGCACATGGTGGGGGAGGGGGAGGGCCCAGCCTCAGGAGCCTCCCCAGAGGCGGTGTCTGTGGTGGTGGCAGTGGCTCCGTCGTCCACAGAGGATTCTACTCTCAACCCCTCTTCTAGGGGTGCAGGGGGGTGGGGTCGTCTGGGAGTCAGTTCTCCACGGGGCCTGAGGACAGAGGAAGTGAATTACTGGGCAGACAGGCTCATGGCTTCTGTCTCTCTCGGAGTGAAAGCAAAGCCCTCACCGGGGCCCACAGGGGCCCACATGATCTGCTCTGTCCCATTTCTGTGCTCACCTGCCCCCATCCCCCTCACTCCTTCCCCTCTGGCCACACTGGCCTCCTTGCTATTCCTCCTTGGTTCCTAGCACAGTCCTACCCCAGGGCCTTTGCATGGCGATTCCAACCACCTGGAAAGCCCTTTCCTTAGTCCTTCCCGTGTAAGGCAGCCCCCCTCGTCAGAGGCCTTCCCCGGCCCTTCTCAGTCAAGGAGTCACCCCCTCACGCTCCCACTCCCAGTCCCAGTCATTCTGTCTCATTGCACTATGGCTCTTCTTCATGCTTCTTCCCTGGGACAATCCCAGTCACCGTCTGCCAGCTTCCTGTCCACTTGCCTCTCTAGAACGTAAGCTCAGGGAGGACAGGACTGTGTTTGGTCACTGCTGCATCCCCAGCGTCCAGCACAGGGCCTGGCACAAAGCGCCCTCCCACCAAACTGCCCCATGACCCCTCCTATCCCAGTGGAAGAGAAGCCCCCACCCATTCCACAGATCCAGAAAACCAAGGTCTGTGGGCTGGAGGATCTCACCGTGGGCCACACAGTGGGCGCCAGGGTCGTGGGAGACAGAAAGGCTCACCAGCTTCCCTGCCCGGCTGTAGCAGGAGTCTGCCGCGGAGTGAAGGGATTTGGGGTTTTGCACGATGGGGCCCTCCCTCTCCTCTCCTAGTGATTGCAGGTGAAGTCATCTTGGCAAGCTGGCCCTGCTGGCCTCGGCCCTGACTCACCACTTGGCAGCATCCCCATGCCCTGGAACCCACCCCTCCCTGTCCTCACGCGGGCCTCAGAGAAGACCTCTGGGAGGAAATGACATTTGAAGTGGAATCTGAGGACAGAGCCAAGTGAAGAGTCTGCCCTCGGCCCTGTCCTTCCTGCCCCGAACCCCGTCTGTACTCTCCTCTCCGTCCTGGATGCTGGCGCCAGCCTCCCGTCCAGCCTCCCAGCCTCCAGTCGGACTCCTACACCAGCAGTGGCTGCTGCCCTTCCCCTGGTCACAGCTGGCCCACGGCTCCCTAGTGTCCCCAGGACAAAGTCCCTCTCTTCACCCTCAAGCCCTACATGGTCCACCCCCTTCCCCCCTCCATCCCCCCCACTCCTCAAGTAACCCCCAGACGCACCCGCCTCCCTTCTGTTCCCTGAACAGGCCAAGTTCTCTCCTGCCTCAGGGCTTGTGCAAGCTGTTCCCGTCTGCTAGCACGCCGTCCCCGTCCCCGTCCCCTTCACCTAGTTCACGACCAGCCCTTCAAGTACCTGATGAAGTGGCACTGCCAAACAGACGAAGCCCTTTCCCCTCGGCATCTGCTTCTCCAGCAGCCCTGGGTTTGCACCTACTTACTGCGAGACTGTGGGTCAGTGTCTGTGGGGGGGACAGGGTGGGCTGGGGCTCATGGATCTTGCTTAGCACAGAATCGCCCGTGCCCAGCACAGCACCTGCACTTAGCCAGTGCTCACTGAATACCTATTTCATCAAGCGCCGTAAGAGCTACCAGTTAGAGTCCACTGCGCCTGACCAGGCTGCGTGTGTGTGTGTGCGCGTGTGCGCGTGCGCAGGGTGAAACTATTCAATCCCCTCAAGAATCATTTATAAGTTAGATCCTGTGATCATCCCCATTCTACAGATGAGGACACTGGGGCACAGAGAGGGAAAGTGTCTTGCTCTAGGTCACAGAGCCGAGGAGGGGCAGGGCCAACAACTGGACTCGGACACGATTTGGGGGGGGCAGGAATGCAACCCTCCCTGAAAGGGGCGCATGGAACCTTCCACCTTCTCAGCTCTATCCTCTGGGAACACCTGTGCCCGCCCAGCCCCGCTCAAGCTCCGCATCCAGGGGTATTCTCTGGAGCGGCAGCAGGAGGCAGCAGAGAGCCCGAGTCGCAGCAGGATTCTCGGGGTTCAGATGGGCAAGCACAATGTAGGGCCCTCTGTAAGTGACTGTTACTATTACTAGTCATGCCGTTGTTGTTTTTGCTGTGGACTCCCTGACCATGTTCTCTCTGCTCTGGTTCAACTAAACAGCTCTGAGCTCACTGGTTTTCTCAACCCTTGTCGGCCTCTGATCAGCCTGTGCCCCCAAACGGATGTGGGATAAGGACCTGACAAGTGCCAGGCCAGAGACGGGGCAAAAATGGGCAAGACTCTGAGAGAATCCTTACAGAAGGGGAAACTGAGGCCCAGGGAAGGGGCGTGACTGCCCTGGTCTATCTGTCGGACACTGTCTGGTCTGAGCTGGTTCCAGAGTTGGGTGGGGTTTCAATGCCAAGCAGCCAGGGTCGACTGAGAAGGGAAGGGGGAGAGACTGAGGAGAGGCAGGGAAATTCAAGGATGGGGACAAGAAAGTGGGGACACAGATGGGGACAGAGAAACAGGCAGAAGTGGGGGCAGGCCCGAGGGTCTGAAGCACTGTACCTGCGGGTCGGGCGTCGGGGGCCCGGGCGGGGGGCCCCGGGGTCTCCAGCGCAGGCGAGACGGAGAAGCGGGAGAAGCACAGGGGGGGGCCTGGCGGGGGGAGGAGGGGGAAATCCTCCGCCCATTCGAAACTGCCTCCTAGTGGAGGGGAGGGGGCAGTGAGGAAGGAGAGGTCGCGGTCAGACCCTCCAGACACTTCTGGAGCCGCTTACCTTCAGCTCCAGCGGTCCAACCCCGCCCCTTCGCAGGCGCCTGTCTCCAGCTGTCTACACCGTGGGCCCCGCCTCAACTCTGCCCCGCCTCCAGACCCCGCCTCCAGACCCCGCCTCCAGACCCCGCCCCAGCTCCGCCCCACTTCCAGGTCCCGCCCTAGCTCTGTCCCGCCTCCAGACCCCAGCTCCAGCTCCGTCCAGCTTCCAGGTCCCGCGTCAGCTCTGTCCCCCTCCAGACCCCGCCTCAGCTCTGTCCCGCTCCAGGCCCCGTCCAGCCCCTCACCAAAGCCGCTGTCGTTGCTGGGAAACCCATCTCCGGGGGTGGCGGGGTGGGGAGGCGTCGGGGGCGCTGGGGGCGTTGACGGGTCCGTGTCCCCCTCGGGGGGGCCCTGGACGCTCAGCTCGTTGGTTGGCGTCTCCTGTGGAGGTGGATTAGGGGGCGAACCGTCACATCCCACCCACTGTATTCCCAACGAGCAACAAAGCCCGCTAACACTTCTGGGGTTTCAGGTATCCCAATTTACAATCGCAGTCTCTGAAAGGTGGCTGGAGCCCCTGATCTCCCTTCGAAACCTCAGGTCAGCCTTAACCCCACCCCGCCCGAGGCTCCTCCCCCGACCGCGGAGTCCCGCCCACAGCTAAGACCCCCACAGCAGGAATTCTCTCCTTGCTGCTTAACGCGACGCTTCTTTGGGAGCCCCTTAACCCAATACCATCTCCATAAATCCCGCCTTGTCTCCATAACCCCTAATTCCTTCCGATATCTCGGCCGCAGGCGTCCAAGTTCGGGGCGCAGAACTACCTACTCCTGTCTGGTCCTCCAAACCCCTACCCCATCCTGCGCATCCCGACCCTCCTCCAGCCCCTAAACTCCGCCCTCTGAAGTGGACCCGCCCCAGCCCTCCAAACCCCGCCTTTGCTTCAGTGGCCCAGGCCCCCCTGTTCACGACTCTCATCTCAGGACCTCAGCCCGGTGTGCCCCGTTCCAGCTTCATCTAGACCCATCCACACCCATCTAGGCCCCAGTCCACAAGCATCATCCCGCCCTTCCTTTTCCTTTTCAACACTATCCTCTCAGCCCTAGTTACTCTTCACACAATCCTCGACTCATCTGTCTAAACCCCGCCGCAGTCCATTAGCTCTGTCTGTCTCTGAACCCGCTCCTGCACTTAGTATCTTAACACTACAAGCCGCATCTCTTAAACCGTACCTGCAGCCTCGCCAGGGCCCGCCCCTAGTGGGTAAAATCCGCTTCATCCTGAGCCGGCCCCTTAGCCTCTACCACCACAGCGCTGGTCGACAGACCCCGCCCCAAACTTCACTTGGCCCCGGCCCCGCCCCCGCCATCTAGGCCACGCCCCAATCTTCTCAGCACTCTCCCCCTAGCCTCTCCGAGCTCCTCCCTGACTACCAGGTATCTTCCCCGCCGTCCTTCCAGATCCATTCCCACCCTCCAGCCCCACAACCCTGGCCCTCCAGAGCCCTTCCACAGGCCTCACCCTACCCCTCACTCCAGGCCCCGCCCCATTCCCAGACACCGCCCCCACACAAGGCCTCCAGGCCCTGCCCTGTTCCCCCGACCACGCTCTCCCCAGCCCCGCCCCCACCGGCTGGCCCCTCCCTCCCCGGGCCCCGCCCCACCCCGGGCCGCGCACCTGGTCGAAGAGGTAGACGGTCACGTCCCCGTGGAAGGAGACCATCTTGCGCTTCCTCTCCAGCTCGCTGTCCTCGGGCTCGTCGGCCCCGCGCGGAGACTTGAGCAGCCCCCGCAATGGGCGGGCCGCGTCCGCGTCGGCGCTGCTCACCACGACGGGCACCGGGGCTGCCCGCGCCCTCCCGGGGCCCCGCGGCCCCGCCGCCGCGCCCGCCGCCGCCGCCTCCTCGTCCTCCTCCTCGTCCTCGTCCTCGTCCTCCCCGTCCTCCTCCGCCGGCCCCGGCGCCCCCGCCCCGCCGGCCTCCCCGCCAGCCGCCCCGGCGTCCGCGCCCTCCCACGGGGGTCGCCGCGGGCCCGGCCCCGGGAATGGCGTGAGCGTGAGCGGCGGCAGCGCCAGAGAGAGCCGCGAGAGCTTGGCTGCGAGGGGAGAGACCCGGTGAGCCCCTGCTTCCGGGGAAACTGAGGCAAACCCTCCTGCCCCGCTGTGTGTCCTCAGGTAATCTCAGGCCACAATGTGGGCCTCCTCAGTTTCCCCTCTTGTGAACCAAAGGGCTGCTCTGGGGCCTTTCTCCACGCAGAGTAGGAGAGATCTTCCCCCTACTCCAGAGGTTAACCCTCTCCACGACTCCCCAGTGTCCACATCACAAAGCCCCAACTTCTCTCCGCCATCCAAGTGCCCTGGCCCTGCTGACCTCCCAGGGCTCTGTTCCTCACCTCACTCCAACTTGACCTCCAGCCAGCCACTTGGGCCACCTCCCTATTCCTCCCACCTCTGAGCCTTTGCATAGGCTGTTCCTTCTGCCTGGAAGTTCCTTTTCTAATTCAAGTCCTATTCATCCCTTACCTCTGATCTGGGCTTTCAAGCCTTCAGAGTTCTCCCATAAGGTCAGGCAAGGCCACCCGCTCTACACCCCATAGCACCAAGCACCGCTCCCTCCAAGCAGATGAGCTCAGCATGTAACTGTATTTCTGTGGTCATGTGATTCATGTTTGCCTTGCCACAGAACAGACTTGACTTGGGCTCATTTTGGCTGCATCCCCATCTCACAGAAGTGCTCAGGCAATATTGGTGGGATTATTGAATGAACGTTCCCTGCTATCTGATGTTGTCCAAGATACTTTCCCTCCCTGGCCCTCAATTGCCAGACACAATTGGGGTGTCTAACCATCTCCAGGTTCTTTCCCCTGCCCTAAGACTCCCTGATCTCAGCCTGCTGGAACGTAAGGACTCCAGGTCCCTGGAGGAGGAAACCTGGCTTCAAATCCCAAGCCTACCCTGTGGGCTTGCTGTGTGCCCTGGGGCAAGCAGAGCCACTTCTCTGAGCCTCTGTCTCCCCTCTAGGAAATGAACAGAAGCCACTCATCCCTCCATTAGTACATAAGTAAATGGTGTGACGGGCCCTGTGGGGGGCAATCGTGGGGAGAACAGGAGAGTCAGTGCAGAGCAGGGAGAAAGATTGGATGTAGACTGGGTCACTCTCCTCCCTTCGTTCACTCCATTCCAGCTTCACTGGCCTGCTTTTCCCCGAGCATGCCAAGTTAGTGCCCATCTCAGTGCCCTCCACCCGAAACATCCTTCCCCCAGATGTCCACCCAGCTTACTTCCTTCACATCTGCTCAAAAGTCACCTCCTTGAGGCCTTCCTTAGCCATCCATCTCAGGGCAATGGGGTTGGGGGCTGTGGGGGAGCTCTCAGGGAGGACAGGGTGAGAGCCTTTGGAAATCAGGAAGGCTTCCCAGGGAAGGGGAAATTTGAGTGGGGTCTTGAAGGATGAGTAGGAGTTCGTGCACTTTTTTTTTTTAAAGCAGGCTATTCCCAGCATCTTCCCACCCAGCAACACCCTCCCTGCTACCCCCTCACCGCCAATCCTCTGAGGCATCTTAGAGGCTCCACCCCTGACATATTCATGCTGTCTGGGGCCTTTCCTGACACAGCTGGTTGTGAATTCCCCACAACAATCGCAAGGAAGTGATACTGTTCTGTGCCCAGCCCTCTTCCTGACCTTTCCCTCCTGAGCCGCAGGCTCCTCTAGTAAACAGATGATACCTTTCCCCCAGGGTGGCTGTGAGATTGCTAATATAAACCAGGGCCCATTTAGAACTTTCATAGCACTATTTAAGGAAATCAGGCCTCTGGGTGATTCGGGTGGAGCCACAGTCCCTATGCCCAGCTCTAAACAGGGCCATTCATCCTTCTTTTAAATCAATCACCAATACCATGGGGGGGGGGTGCAGGGCAGAGTCTGGAGCTCCCTGGGTCCCGGCTTTGGGCACCTCGGGGCCCGGCACACACAGAAGGTTCGTGTGAATCGGCTCCAAATATTAAAACACGCAGAACTCTGGCTTAAAAGGGAAAAGCAGCACACCTGGCAACGCCAGGTGGGCATTCCCGACGGGAGCTGAAAAGTGGCCGCATTTCCTTCCCCAGCTCCCCCCACCCCACTCCTCTCCCAGAGGGCTTCCTTCATTTCCCAATACTGTCTGGCCCCCCGGGGGCATCTGAGTTGGAGACCCTGGGCCTAAGGGAATTGCAATGAAAGCAGGCGCTCAGCGTACCAGGCTGGGCTAGAATCTTCAGAGGTCCTAACATTCTGAAGCCTCTTGGCCCTATAGGTGCTATCCTCATCATCCATTTTTGGTGGGAAACTGAGGCACAGAGAAGTAAGGTCATTTGTCAGGGGCCACAGAGCTAGAGAGGGGGCAGAGCCAGGATCTGAGCCCAGGCGGTGCGGCCCCGGGGTCTGCCCTCATTACGGCCAGCCTGACCTGTCTGCTCCCTGGGAGCCTGAGATCCTCAGCTCACCTGTACATCCTGGAAGGAGCCAGGCCTCGGCCCCCACCCTCGCGGCCCCGCTCCCAGCAATCTGCTCACCTTTGATCTGCTCGCTGTTCCCCTGAGGAGGCCCCAAGTCCAGGAACAGTCGTGGCATCTCGGGGCCCTTCCTCTCGGGCTTGGGGGGGTCCCCGTCTGTGCTGGGTGCTGTGTCTCCGCCGGCCCTGCTGTCTGGGGCCCCGGGCTCTCCCTCGGAGGAGGCCGCCTCCGGTCTGGCTCTCTGCGGCGCTGGCTCCGGCCTCCTCGGCTGTGCTTCCGACGGCGGCGGTGGGGGCGGCTGTGGCCTCGTGCTGTCTACCCATCCGGCCTTTGCGTCCACGCCGCTTCCGAGGCCGCCGCCGGGGGCCATCCCCATGCCCACTGGGGCTCGGCCCCCACTCCCGAGGTCCAGCCTCCCAACCCCGGGGGCTCTCGGTGCCCCCCCAGTCTCGGGGGCTCTCCTCTCGGTCCCGGGTTCCAGCACCCCGCTCCTGGGGGCTGGGCCAGTGGGGCCAGGGGCTGTCTCCCCGCCGTTCCGGGACAAGGCCACTGCGCCGGGCTCGGGGGCTCTCTCCAGCGAGGTCTCTGGGGCTGGCACCCCACTCTCGGGCGCCTTCTCCCAGGGCCCTGGGGCTTTCCAAGGCCCAGTCTCTGGCAGCCTCTCCGTGTTCCTGGGGAGTCTCAGGCCCCCATTCTCTGACACCTTCTCCTCGATCTTTGAGGGTGTCAGTCCCCCATTCGCCAGCACTTTCTCTTCTCTCTCGGGGGACCTCAGCTCCCCATTCTCCAACACTTTCTCCTCCCTCCTTGGGGGTGTCACCTCCCCATTCTCCAGCACTTTCTCCAGCACTTTCTCTTCTCTCTCTGGGGTCCCTGGGCCCCCATTCTCCGCCACCTTCTCCTCGATGCCCAGGGCTCTCTGTCCCCCGTTCTCCAACACTGTCACCCCGTTCATGGGGAGGCTCGGGTCCTCGTTCGGGCTTGGGGCTTTCTTCCCGCTGCCCAGGACTGTGGGGTCCCTGCTCGGGCCCTGGGCTTTCTCTCTGCTCCCGGGGCCTCTCCCCACCTTCCTGGGTCCCGTCTCTCGGGGGTTTGCCCCCTTCTCCCCCAGGAGGTTCCTTGTCACGTCCTCCCGCAGGGACATCAGCAGCTGCTCTGTGCTCACTTGAACTACGAAGGTTGGCTTCTCCCGAGTCCCCGGCAGTGGGTGGGGACCCGGGTCTGGGGGTGGCCGGGGCGCTCCCGGGTCGGGGGGCTCGGGGGGAGCCCGTGGTCGAGGGACCCCTTCCTCCTCGGCTGCCCCCCCGCCTGGGAAGGCTCCCTCGGGGGAAAAAGGGGTCTCGGTCTCGTAGCCGCTGTCCCCCGGCTTGGGGCCCGGAGACGACAGGCCTGAACCGGGACTGGCCACGGCCGAGGGAGGGTCGGGGGAAACGGCTGGGTCCGCGGGGGCCCGGGGAGGTGGCGGCGGGGGGGGGGGGAGCGGGAGGTGGCCCCCGCCCGGGGTACTGGGGCGCCGCCGCCCCCATAAGGGGGTCCAGAAACTCGGGGGGGGCCGAGGCGGGGGGGGCCAGGGGCAAGTCGGCTAGAGAGCCCCGCTCTGCCCGCAGGGACGAGTCGTCCTCTGGGGGATGGGGGCAGCCAAGAGCAGGGTGGCCCCCCCAGCCAGCAACAGCTTCCCCCCGCTCCAGGGGCAGGCAGGAGCAGGCCCCCTCTCGGCTGCACAGGGGACAGGGCAGGGGGCCCCGGCGGCTGGGGCCACCCCCAAGGCTGCTGCTGTCCTCCCCCGGGGAGCTGCCCTCCTCCTCCTCCTCCTCCTCTTCTGCCCACGGGGCGGTACCCCCGCTCCCCCAGCACCTCGGCAGGGTCTCCCGCCAGGGTCTCCCCGGCACCTCGGCCCTCGGGGTCCCAGCCGCTCAGGAGGAAGCTGCCTGATGCCGAGGACTGGGCTGGGAAGGGCCGAGCGGCAGGGAAGAGGGGGGAGGCCCAGGTCTCGGACACCAGCTGGGGGACCTCGGATGGCGCCTGGGAGGCCTGGGGGGCAGGCACTCCTGGGTCCAGGGGGTCCCAGTCATTGGGGAAGAGGGGCTCAGGTGGGGAGCCATGCTCCTCGAGACGGATGTAGTACTCGCTGCTCACTGAGGGGCTGCGGGCGCTGATGACCGGCAGCACGCTGGGCGTGGACAGCGCCTCATAGAAAGGGTTGGAGGGGTTGGCATGGGGGGCTGGGGGCGCGGACGCCGGCTGCCAAGGGGGCGCCCCCCCACCGCGGCCAGCCCCCCGCCGCGCCTTCTCCCACAGGCACTCAAGGTTGAGGCCACGGCTGCTCTCAGTGACCGTGAGCACATCGTCGGGGTCAGCCCCAGGGAAGCCATCCAGAAGGGGGAATGGTGAGGACAGGGTCCCTGGGCGGGGCGCGCTGTGCTGCGGGGGCCAGGGCCAAGGGAAGGGACCGTCTCGGGGTGGGGGGGGGCGGGGGCGGGGGCCGAGGGGGACGCTCAGAGAGCAGGTAGGTGAGCTGCAGTTGGAGATCAGAAGCCGAAGGGCGCTGGGCAGGTGGCCGCCAGCAGGACTGCAGGATATCGTACCTGGGGGAGAGGGAGGAGGGGCAGGTGAGTCCCAGTGTGTGTGTGGAGGGGGCAGGGCGGGGAGAGACTCAGAGAGAGAAGAGGATGGAGATCTAGAGAGAGGGGACAGAGCCCCGGGGTGTGTGTGTGACAGAGATGGGGTGGCAGGCGGGGGGGGGGGGGCAGACCTAGAAGAGGGGAGACAGCAAGGCAGATGTGAGGAAATGATGGTTAGGTGGCCTTCCTGTTTGGGCTGTGAGCTCCGGAATCAGAAACAAGCAAGCAGCGGGGGTCTTATAGGAGCGGAGAAACTAGGGTTCAAGTACCAGGTCTGCCACTCCCCGCCTCAGCGTCACCCCTTCCAAGCAGCAGACGCTTTCAAGCAGCAAAAGGTGTGGGGCCGTCCGCGCTCCACTCCAGGGGTTGTGGCGAGTGCTGAGTGAGATTGCGGGTACTGTGCGGAGAGGTGAGGGGCTCTGGGACATCCTGGGGTGGGATGGGAAGGTCAGGGGTCGGAGCGGGGGGGTCAGGCCCTGCCCTCACCAGTAGTCCGCATAGGGCAGCTTGAGCCTCGGCCGGGCCAGCTTGACGTGCTGCTGGCGGACCACGAAGGCGAGGACCTCCTCGTCTGAGAGGTGGCGGTAGGGCTGTGCCCCAAACTCAAAGAGCTCCCACAGGGTCACCCCCAGGGACCTGCGGGGAGCAGAGGGCGGAGAGAGGTCAGAGCCCTGCCCTGCTTCGCCTGGGGGCCTCCCCTCCAGCCTCCGTTGCCACGGCCATAGAACCCGGGACCCTTGGAGCTTCCTTGCAGCCCTCGGCTCCGCGCGGCCCCGGGGGGGACTCACCAGATGTTGCTCTCGCGGCTCTGGTCCACCACCATGAAGGTCCCATGCAGCTCCCCAAGGAGCTCGGGCGCCGCCCAGCGCAGCGGGATCCAGAGGCGCTCGGGGGTCAGGTAGTAGTCCTCCTGGGGGGCGGGCCCGAGCGCGGTCAGGCGGGTCGGGGTCCTCCCCCGCCCCCCGCCCTGATGGAGGGCAGCCCCCACCTTATAGTTGCTGTGGGCTAGCCCATAGTCTCCGATGCGCACGGTGAGGTCGGAGGTCAGCAGGCAGTTGCGCAGAGCCAGGTCACTGGGGGCGGGGCAAGGACGTGAGGTGAGAAGGGGACAGTCTGGGACAGACGGCCCGCCTTGCCTACACTCCGCCCACCGTGCAGGCTCCGCCCCTTCTCTCTTTGCGTTACTCCTCTTCCCCTGCCCTGATTCGCCCGCCTCCACTCCTGACTCCGCCCCCTCTCCTTCTGACCCCTCCCAGCCCACGGCTCCTCCCCCTTTCCTCTGTGACCCCTCCCCTCCCGATTCCTCCCCCTCTCCTGACTCCTCCCTGTCTTCTGACTCCTCCCCTCCGGACTCTGCCACTTTCGGGCTTTCTCCCCTGGTTGAGCCCCCTCCCTGTGGCCCTACCTCCCACCCCCATAGCCTCGCCTCCCTCCCCTAGGTAGTACCCCCTACACACTCTTCCCCGCGGCCCCCGGCAGCCACCTGTGCACGTAGTTGTGGGAGTGGAGGTGAGCCAGCCCGCGGGCGATCTCCAGGCCCATCCTCTGCAGCGTCCGCAGGTCTCGAGGGGGCAGCTCAGGGGACAGGCCCTCAGGGGGCCTCTGGGCCCGGAGGTAACGTTTAAGGTCCCCCTGGGAGGGAGGGGTGGGTGGGTCAGTACCACCCTCTTCCAGGGACCCACCATCCAGCCTGTCCGAGACGAGGATGCGGGCGGCCTCTGCACTCGGCGGGCAGTCCCTCCGAGCCTCAGTTTCCTCTGCCGCTTGGAAGGGCATAACCACAGAACCCACCTCGCAGGCTAGTTCACTGAGCGCATCTGAGCGAGCGCCCATCTACAGTAAAGCGCTCGAGGAACTTCAGCGCACGTCGCACGTGCTATTGCCCAAGATTCCCAGGACCCTAGGCTTCCCAGCCCCCCGCCTGTCCAGCCCGCCACCCTGCCCTCCCTCCGCAGAGCCTCACCAGTTGACAGAACTCCATAATCAGCAGGAAGGGAAGTGTCTCCACACAGACGCCCAGGCACTGGAGGACGTTGGGGTGCTGCAGGCTCCTGGGGTGGGGGTGGGGAGGCGGCAGGGTTAGGAACCTCGAGCTTCCATCCCACCGCCGCAGACCTCTGTCCCACCCCAGCCTCCCCGCCACACCAGAATGTCGCTTCCACCCGTTTGGTCTAGGTCTTTTCCACCTCCTGACTCCCGGCCACACCCCCACATTCATGCCCCTTCCATACACACCCTCCTTCCCCAGGTCCCCATCTCAGGACTATCTGCCAGTTCCCAGGTCAGACCCCTGGCAAGGGGAAGGTGCCTCCTTGCCCTCCTTCCTCTTCACCTCACCCCAGCTCAGCCCCTTCCCTCCCCACAGCCTGGCTGGAGCCTCTTCCTCACCTCCTGGACTCTCTTCTCAGCCTCCACCCGGCCTCCCTGCCTCCGGTCTCTCCCTTGCAGTCTGTCTCTGACATGCCACGCGCCTGCTCACAGCCCTCCGTGGCTCCCCCGCACCCGGGGACAAAGCAAGTCTCACTCCTGGGTCTTTCCTGCCCTTTCTCAACATCGCTTCTCCCCACCCCGCCCTGTGTGTCTCCCCAGACTCACAGGGGCCCGAATAGGTGCCAGGCCTTTGCACTTACACTTCACTCTGTAACGAGCCCTCCACTCAGCGGAGTCCTCCCCATCCCTCAGGCCTCAGCTTCAACATCATTTCCCCAAGAAACCTCACTGCCCTCAAGCCCCCTCCTTTATCCTCACACTGTGGGTAAGAGTCAGGCTGGGGGGTGGGCCAGAGGGTTGAATCCTGAGTCCACCTTTTTTTTTTTTAAATCATCTCTACCTCCAAAGTGGGGCTCGAACTCAGGACCCCGAGATCAAGCGTCGCATGCTCTGGGGCGCCTGGGTGGCTCGGTGGGTTAAGCCGACCGACTCTTGATTTCAGCTCAGGTGGAGATCTCAGGGTCACGGGCTGGAGCCTCGCATCAAGGCTCTGTGCTGTGCATGGAGCCTGCTTGGGATTCTCTCTCTCTCTCTCCCTCTCCCTCTGTCCCTCCTCGCTCATATGCTCTCTCTCGCTCTCTCTCTCTAATAAATAAATCTTAAGGAAAAAAAAAAAAAGAGTCTCATGCTCCACCCACTGAGCCAGCCGCATGCCGCCCAAGTCCCCCTTCGGCAGGTGTGTAACCCCAGAGAAATCACTTCACCTCTTCCCGCCTCGATTTTCCCCAGCTGTAAAATGGGCACAGTCATAGTAACTCCCTCAGACGGTTGTGGAGAGGAAGTGACTGAGACCAGAGAGGAGCCTCCACACAGTGGAAGATCCTCGCTATTATTACTGCTTTTATGTTCCCAGGCCAACATATTGCTTGATTTTCATATTGCCCCACACTCTCCTGCCGTCCCACCTTTGCAGCTGCTGTCCCCTCTGCCTGGAACAGGCTTCCCACCACACCTGTGTGGCCGATCCCTCCCAGCCAGCCCCACCTCCCCCAGGATTCCACAGCTCCCCTCTCTGTCACGTGCTGCCTTGTTGCCTCCTGGCACGGGTCAGTCTCTGACATTTGCTTCTTACAATTTCCTTCTTCGTTTGTTTATGACATATCTCCTCCACTAGGGGGGGAGCCCCACTAGGACAAGAATTTGGGGCTTTCTGTTCAGGTGGTCATGTCCCCAGTGCCTAGACAGGGGCTCAATAAAAATGGGCATAATGAAGGATTTTACCCGGATACTCAGCCTGGGGGTCTGTAGGAAGGTGAAAACACGCCAGGCTTGCAGCCCAGCCAGTAACTGTCCCACTGGCGTCTGGCCGGGGGCAGGGGCTACTGGTGTGCCGTGGGGCCAGTGCCCAGGCTCACTTCTCCACCTGGGAGAACTGTGCCTCGAACCCCTGCCTGGCCCAAGAATCACAAGACCAAGTAGTCATAAAGCACCCAGTGTGTCCTGGGGATTGACAAACGGCTGGAGCTCTGAAGGTGGGATTTAGGTTGGCAGATGTGGAAACATGCTTGGCTGTATTGCACACCTACTATTCTGAGCCAAGGCCGGCCACTTCTGCTCTCCAACCCTCCCAGCCACCCCGCTGGGCAAGATGACGTTTCCCCCTAAATCCAGAGGAAATAGAGGCTCAGAGAGGTAAAGCGATTGGTCCAAGGTCACACAGCTGGTAACAGTGGCAACGTGCGGACTTGATCCCAGGTTGCTGGCTCGCTCAGCAAACGTCTACAAAGGGCAGACGGACCCCCCCCCCCCTGCAGCCCACCCCCGCCGCCCTGAGCTGCCAGTGTCGTCCCGCGCTCTCCAACAGAACCTTCTGTGAAGGTGGAAATGTTCTGGAGCTGAGCTGTCTCACATGGGAGCCACTGGCCATATGTGGCTACTGAACACTTGAAATGTGCTGCGTGTAGCTGAAGAAATGAATTTTTCATTTGATTTCGTCTTAGTTAACATAAATTTAAATAGCCATATGTGGCTAGCGGTTGCCAGCACGGGCCTCGGGAGAGGCAGGCAAATAAGCAAGTAAGCCGATGAAGTACATGTTAGGAAGAAAGCACACGAATTGGTGTGATGAAGCATCCCAGGGCCCTCCTTGCGTGGGAGTGCGTGTGTGTGTGTGTGTGTGTGTGTGTGTGTGTGTGTAAGGGCAGGCCTTTCTGGCCAGACACCGGAGGAGGGGAAGGCAGCCCACTATCTGGAGCTGGGGGTGAGTGAGCCAGGAATGATATTCTAGACAGAGGGAACAGCAAGGACAAAGGTCCTGAGGCAGGAAAGAGACTGTTATGGGAAAGGATCCATGAAGAGGCCGGAATGCCTGGGCCAAGAGGCCCAGTGGCAGGAAGGGAACAGAGGCAGGTCTCGCAGGGTGTGTGGGCTGTACAGAGGCGTGGGACTTTGTCCTGCAGGCAATAGGGAGCCATGGGAGGCTATGGAGCATGATGGTGATAAAGTCCAGTGTCTGTATCTCTCAGGGTAGACCCCATTTTTACAATTTTTGAAAAAGGTTCTCTGTATAATATCCTTTCCATGACAGGCCAATTACTATCTCGATAGGCATTTACGTAGCAAATGTTTGTCTAGTGCTTGACCAGAAGCCCTTAGAGTGGAGGGGAGACCAAGCAGAGGAGGGACAGGGTCCTGCCTTCCCAGTAGGGGTGGGAAGTGAGGTGACGAACTCAGGGCCGCTTTGCATGCCAGCTCTGGGCCCCGGTCCGTGATGCCTTCCTCACCCGCAAGCAGGGGCCTGAGGAAGGGAACAACCACTATGAACCCAGGGCTTCACGCAAAATCTCACATCCTCTCAGCCGCCCTCTCCATGGGCTTCCCAGACTCACTTCCTAGATGAAGATTCTGAGGTTCAGAGAGGCAAATTCTGTCCATCAAGTCGCACAGCCAGGAAGAAGTAGATCCAGGATTCAAACCACGTTTGACCTGACGCTTGACTCCTCCCGCTCCCTAAGGTCACCTCCCTGAGCTGGGAACCCGTATCTTGGGGCCTCCAGGGCCCACGTCCGCTGAGACGTGCCCGGTACCTGTAGGGCTGTGCTTCCGAGATGAACTTTCGCTGCTCCAGGGGCCCCGCGCTGGCTCGCAGCTCCTTCACCACCACCTGGGCTGGGGTGTAGTCGGAGAAAATCTCTCCCAGGATCACCTGGTCAAGGGGGACCGGGGAGTCAGTGCCTGCAGTCTCCCCAGCCCCAGCCCCAGGGCCACCTCCACCCCACTGCATGGCTCCAGCTTCCCCCTTCTTTCCAGCCTCTCCCTTCAGATCCCATCACCCTTGTCCCCCCCAACAGATGCAGAGTGAGAGACTCACGGGCCCAGAGTCCGATGGATGCAGGGACGGATGGAAGGATGGACAGACGGACGCGTGGAGAGCCAGGTGGCGAGGCAGAGTGGTCAATGGAGTGAGGAGGGAGGCGCTAACTGACAGATGTGGGGGGATGGGGTAGGCGGGAGCAGGTGAGAGGTGGACAGAGGTGAGGGCGCTGGGTGGGCTGAGGGGCAGGGGACAGATGAGAAGTGGTGGGAGCGGGGGAGGGGGGAAGGACACAGAACAGGAGCACAGCCCTGGATTGTATGGACCCCCCTCCCTCCCCACCCCCAGACCCACTCACCTTCCCAAACCAGCCACTCCCAATCTCTTGTAAGTAGCTGAGGTGCTGGCGGCTAAGGCCCAGGGGGGTGGTCATGTCTGGGGGGGGGGCAAAAAGGGGGAGGCCCCTTAGCCTCTCTCCCCTTCCAAATGCCACTGACCACGCTACCCCCAACTCAGTGCGGACTGGGGTCAAAGCAGATACCAATCTCTTTTCATTGGCCATCCCAGCATTCCCTGATGGATCTCAGACTCCTCATTGGCTGCCCGTAAGTTCCCAGCATCCAATCCATCCTTCCCTTTGGCGTTTCAAGAGCCTGTGACTTGACTTCAGCCTGCCATTGGCTGCCACTGAGATTGAGCTCGAAGCTGACCTCACCACTGATTGCCCCACAAGAATCACCAAATCTGGTTTTGGATTAACCGACGGCTTCCACCACGATGATCTCTGACTCCCTATAGGCCGCTTCCAGGATTCTGTGGCTCCCACCTCCCCCGTGTTTCCCCTTGGCTGCGGGGGACCTCAGCTCCCTGGCCCCTGAGGGAGGACTCTCAGGGCTTTCCACCCTGTCCCGTGGGACCGTGGGATCCTAGTCAAGGTGTGGAGAGTACCTGAGTGTGAAGGCTGCGGGGCAGGCATCGGCAGGGAGACCTCAGCCAGCGGGAGAATGTAGACATCAGGCAGCGACTGTGAGGAGGAAGTCTCCTCCGCGGGGGGAGTATACTCCCCGGAGCAATCCTCCCCTTCAGGGTTCTCAAACTCCTGGGGCCGGGAGAGGTGAGGGGTGGGAGAACACAGGGCTGAGCACGCCATCACCCTTCTCGACGGTGTGTGTCCCCGTCTTTCTTATAGCTGTCCCCCGATATTCAGCCCAAGACTCCGCCTCTTGCCAGAACTTCAGGCCAGAAGGTGCTCTCAGACTTACTGCCCCTCTCCCCCACCAACTACCTGGGTTGGGGGGCTAAAGGCCTCGCTGGAGTCTTCCTCCCCACTTGACTCCCCGCATGCACCTCACCTTGAAGCCGACATCACCCCGTTTGCAACACAGACAGGTGAGGAGGAGAAAGATGAAGGCCAGCAGGCCGGAGCAGGAAATGAGGACCACGGCGTAGGGAGGAGCCAGAGGGGCCCGGCCCAGGGCGAATCCATCTGTGGGCACAAGACTGGGCTGGGGTCCTGGCTGCAAGCCCTCAACTCCCCAGACTCCATGCCCCTCCCATCCTGGCCAAGATTGACTACAACTCCCATAATGCTCTGCAACCAGGGGCTCCTTGGCAGAGGAGCCGGATGGCCTAGGGCATTGTGGGAGTTGTAGTTTGAGGCCTTCTCAGGTGGTTGGGTTGGGGGTGGGGTCCCTCCTCTCGCCCCAATCTGGGACCCCCCCCCCCCCATCACATCACCGCAGGCTTGGATGAATTCCAGTGAGGATTGAGGGAAGGAAGTGTAATAGTGGAGCCTGGAGCTCTCAGAATTTAAAATACGCTCCAACGGACAGTCTCATTTCCCCCTATTTGGGCAAGAGGATGAGCCCCCCAACTGCAGGCGGGGAGAAGATTCTTGCCCCACGCTGGAACCCCCTAGTTACGGGGGTTGAGGCCTGTCTCTTTTAGGGACTCGTAGAGCACACACATGTCCTCTGTCCCCAGCGCAAGCCCCTGAGAAGGGAACTCCGCAAGCCCTGGGTCTCCCCCAAAGCTAAAGGCAGCCTCCTATGCTGTGTCCCCCTTAGAAATAGTATTCCTCCCTCTGCCCCCAATTCTCCCAGAGGCCCCGTCCTTCCCAGCTCCCTGCACACACCTGCACACACACATGCGTGTGCACACACACATGTTGCCCAAACGGACCCCCTCCCCACCCAGCCCCCAGCCTTCCTCCCACAGGCCCTGCTGACAGAGGCACCGTCCCCGCGGCTCCCCAGGCCCCGGCTCGGCTGCGGGGAGACGCGCACGCAGGTGACGGAGCCGGAGCGCCGCGGACCGACCCCAGGGCAGGCCCGGGGTGGGGGTGGGGGCCGCCGGACAGCCGGATGGCCGGACACACTCACCGGGGTGGGCCGGGGACGCCAGGCAGCCGGAGGCGGAGACGGCCGCGAGGAGGATGAGGGCGCCGGGGGCAGGCATCTTGTCGAGGATGGAAGGGAGGTGGAGGTGGTGGCGGCTGGGGAGGAGGGGGGGGCGGGCCCTCAGCCCCCAGCCATGGGGACCCGCGCGACCCTGGCCTCCCCCCGGCCCAGGAGAGGGGCAGGAGACGCAGGACAGGGGGAGGGAGGGGCTGCTTACTGGCTCAGGTACCCCCCTCCCCCTCTTTGAAGGGACAGACAGATGAAGGGATGGAGAGGCGGACAGAGGAGAGGAGCTGGGGAGCCGGGGTTGCTGGGGTGGGGGGGAGAGGGTAGAATGGGGGGGGAGAATGAGGGCCCCGCCCCCGAGGGCAGCCAGGATTGGGGGAGCAGAGAGCCTGTCAGAGGAAGGGTGGGAGGAGGGAGGATGGAGGGAGGATGGAGCGTCGTCATGGCAACTGGCTCCCCAGTAGCATTGGCTGCCAGGAGGGAGGGGAGGAGGAGGGACAGACAGGGACCAGCAGACCCTTGTGGGGGGCGCAGGGCCCACAGTGCCTGGCCCGGACACTGCTGTGACACGCCACCAGCATGGACACGTGTGCTCCACGCCGAGATGCAGATGTCAGGCAGGCACACGCAGCCCGCACATGCCTGACACACGTCGCAGAGACCCTCACAGACAAGCACATCACATACAAAGGTGGACAGCCATCGGCAGACGGGGACACGTACACGTCACACACAAAGACGCAGGGACGACGGGCTGCACTGGGTACGCACAGGCAGGCCGGCCCCCGGCACAGATGCACCCCGTCACACAGGAACAGCAAAGCATCACAAAGACCCACACATGCCACAAAGTAAAGCCCCGAATACACAGACAGCCACACCACACACAAAGATCCACGCGGACACCCCGGCGACATGCCGAGGCACACACAGTCACAACACACAGACATTCCACAAACGGGCGACAGAGAACACTCCTCGGTACCAGCATCACATACACGGACACACAGACACTCGCATCACACACAGACACACAGACACACGACATACTCTCCCATAGATGCACGTGTCACATGCACGAATATACACAGACACACAGCAGATGCATGAGAGACACGTATGTCACAAACCCGAACACACACACAACACACATATTCACAGGTACATAAAAGATACGCATCCCTCACACAAACCCACCCTTGACTCCCCCGAACACACAGACACATGTCACATACCCAGATACACATCGACACTCACAACACATACATGGATAGAGACACAACACAAAGAATTACACATGCGTACACAGCTACACAAATCACATGCGAAAACACACATAAATACACCACACACCCACACGTACAGACACACATCATTTCTAAATACACTCAGCCATACGCATTCTACATAAACACACAGACACACACATCAGATACATAGACACAAAGACACATCACAGGCCTAAACACAGGGACAGACACATTACAGATATGCACACATTTCAGACAAAGTCACAAAGACACATTACCCATCGTCTCCACACCTCACATACGCAAATACACACAAGGACACATACCACATACCAAGACGCAGACACGCACTACGCTTACAAAAACGCACACACCGCAAATACCCACACTTCCTACGAGGTTACGCAGCCATGACATAGCCAGAGACCCTTGCTTCATACAAAAGATACACAATCATGGTTTATTTTATTTATTTATTCTTCTGAGCATTTACTCTGCGCCAGGCAGTGTTCTCAGCACGTTACCCAACAGCCCTTTGAGACAGGTACTTTCATCAGCCCCATCGTACAGATGAGGAAACTGAGTCAGCCGGGAAGTGGCAGAGTTGGGGACTGGAAGTCGGTGCGACAGGGACACAGACAAAACAGACAAGGACGCCCACGTCACGTGCCAGGCCGCCGCCGTCGGGGGGTTCACACCCCACCCCACAGCACCCCAAGCTGCAGACACACCGGAAGCACGGACTCGCACCCTGCGCGGGACGTCCCCGCCATCCGTGAGCACCTGCGATGCGTCCCTCCCGCGTGAGGCCGGGCTGGAGCTGCGCAGCCCGGACGCAGCCTCACGACGCACCGCGGCGGCGACCCAGGCCCCCCCTTCCCTGCGCTCCCGCCCCGCCCCCAGCGGGGGGAGTCCAAGACACCCCCCCCCCCGCCGCGGGCGCAGCAGGGACGCGCGGCTCAAGCACCCCGCGGCTCACAGCCCTCCCCATCGGGGGCCCCGGGGAGAGGGAGGGGCCGCCTCTCGGGGTCTCACTTGGGGAAACTGAGGCAGGTTCATCGCGCGAGGAGGGGTGGGGGTTAGAGGGCGCCGAGACCATGGCTGGCAGGTGAACTGACTAGGAGGCGGGTAGAGGGAACGAAATTGAGAGCTGGGAGTGGGGGAAGCTCTGAAGATGCAATCAACTGCCCCGGTGGCTGAAGGGCACAGAACCTGGCGAGAGCAGAGGCTCATGGGAAGTGTAGTCCCAGCCCTGAGACTTGTGGGAAATGTAGTTCTGGTTCAGCCCGAAGGGAGGCTCGGGTTCATCGCCTACCGGAGGGAAGCCGGAGCAGGAGCCGGCGGCCGGCAACCTGGGTCTTTGGAAAACAGTGTGGACAGAATTTTTGAGTCCTAGAGAACGGCGCAGACGGGGTTGCAGTCCTAACTCTGTCCCTGGCTCACTCTTCATTTATTCACTCCACAAACTCTTATTCAATGCGTGCTATGTACAGAGGCAGGCCCGATGCCAGAATCGGGGCTTGCAGCAAGGAAGGAGTCAAACCGGTTCCCTGCCCTTCAGGGGCGGGGTCGTCCCAGGGGTTTACCGAGAGTCCTCCGCCGGAGTGTTTCAGACTGTGAGCTGTGGGCCATTACTGAGGTGTGACATCAAGCTTGTGGCTCGTGACCAGAGTTTTGTTGGGAAATAAAATAGAATAAGCTAGAACATAGCAGAGTGCCTGATCGCGTGGGGGAAATATCCCTGCATGGAACTTGGATTTCTGACAGGTCCCTTATCCGAAACCCGGCGGCCAGGTGTGCTCCGGATGTGAGAATTTTGAGACCCTAGGAATTCACGCTGTGCGTTCTCAACGGCCCCTGTGTGGTCTGCGGCAGGGCTGCCGTCGTTTTCATACCTCTGTGGTGAGATCTATGGACAGCCCCGCTAAGGGGGAGAAATAAAATTAAGATTCTTTATCTGTTTAGGTCAAATTCTGCCTCCAAAGTGACGATCAAACTTTCTGGTTTGGGACCTTTATTGATTTCAAAACCATGGACAGGTCAACCGGTCTCAAAGTGTGGTTCAGGGTCCCCTGGGGGTCCCCCAGACCCTGTCAGGGAATCCGAGAGGTCAAAATTCTTTTCCTTTGTTTTTTTTTTTTTTTTAAGTTTGTTTATTTTTTTTAGTAATCTCTACACCCAGCATGGGGCTCAAACTCATGACTCCGGGATCGAGAGTCATGCGCTCTATCGACTTGAACCAGCCAGGCAGCCGCAAAATTATTTTCATACTAACACTGACGCGTTACATGCGTTTCTCACTCATTCTCTCATGAGCTTACACTGTTTTAGGAGCCGCACGGGTGCACTATCGTGAGGAAACACAAGCAGGTACAAGGAACAAATCTTCCGTTGAGCCAGACGTTACAGATACAGCTGCAAAACGGTAAAAACAATGCCACTCTCTTACTATTTTTATTATTATTATTATTAAAAAGATTTTTTTTATGTATTTGAGAGAGAGATTGGGGGAGAACACAGAAGGAGAGTGAGAGGGAGAAGCAGACACCCCCCCCCCCCCCCCGCGCTGAGCAGAGATCAACCCCCCCCCCCCGCAGGTGGGGCTGGATTCCAGGACCCTGAGATCATGACCTGAACCTAAGGCAGACGCTTCACCGACTGAGCCATCCTGGCGCCCCAATTCTTTTTTTATTATTTAAAAAAAATTTTTAAAGTTTTATTTATTTAAGTAATCTCTACCCCCCACGTGGGGCTCAAACTCATGGCCCTGAGATCAAGAGTCACATGCTCTTTTGACTGCGCGAGCCAGGCACCCCATCACTCATTTTGTTTGTTTGTTTGTTTGTTTGTTTGTTTGTTTGTAAAACTCATTATTTGTATTGACAGGTTTATATGTTAACTGCATCAGGGTTTATTATGTTTTTTAAACGCGATAATAAACATTGCGAACATATATCAGTTTTAATTTCTAGCGTGGTAAATATCGATAGACAGAACCCCCATAAATAATAGCCCTTTGGAGTCCTTCATAATTTTAAGAGTGCAAAGGCTTGAGAGCCGCTGCTCTGTGTCTAGTATGTGCCAGTCATAAGAAATTCATTCAGTCAGTCATTCACTGTGTCACAGTAAAACCTGAAATATCGTCAAGAGAAAGTGACATGAAACTGAGACCCCGTGGGAGTCAGCCAGAGAAAAGGACAGGGAACAGTGTGTTTGGGCAGAGGGAACTGCACATGCAAAGGGGAAGGTAGGAGGAGGTTGTTGAGTGGGGTGAAGTGAGAACAAAAAGTTTAATTTGCTTTCTTCGTGGGCCAGGCACTGATGCTCGCCCATCTTCATGGAAACCCACCTAGGGTGGAGGTAACCACTGGGCAAAAGGTCACTCAGACATGCAACTTTAAACCGTGCCAAATGCATTGAGGGAGAGGACGGGGGCGGGGGGGGGGGGGTGACTTAGGCTGGGGAGGAGTCAGGAGAGGCTTTTCTAGGAAGGTGACAGTAAAGCCCAGATCTGAGAGGGGAAGGAAAGAGTTGGGAAGAGAGCAGGGCAAAGAGTACTGGGGCAGAGGGAATAGCACGGGGGCGGGGGGATGGCTATGAGGCTTGGGGTATCAAAAAGTGCATAGGAGGCTGGCGCGGCTGGGTCTGAATGGGTAGGGGGTGGGGACAGGAGTAATGTCAGAGAGGCGAGCAGGAGCCGGTTCACTGGGTCAGAGGGTGAGGACCTCGGGTTTATTCTCAGCCAATGAGGTTACGGAAGAGTCCTGAGGGGAGGAGGGGCAGGATCTGACCTCGGGGCTAACGGGCTCCCTCTGCTGATGGTGCGAGGAAAGACAGGGTGGAAACGGGGAGCCGAGGGCTGGGGCCACTGCCCGGTGCAGGTGAGAGCCAGTGGCAGACCCAGGACACTACTGGCAGTGGGAGCAGAGAGGAGCAGGTGGCTTCAGGACAAACACAGGCGTCCTCGAGGATGTGGAGATATCGGAGCTGGTGGAAACCGTGCAGTTGCTTTAGAAGACGGTCTGACGGCGCCTCGGGCATTAAACACAGAATTCCTCCGCCGTCCAGCACCCGAGCTGCGAGGTGTCTACCCACGAGGAGTGACAGCACGTGTCCACACGAACACCTCTACATGCGTGTTCCCAGCAGCATGAATCAGAACAGCCCCAGTGCCCATGGGCTGGGCAGAGGGCAGACGGAGCAGGGTAGATGCAGAAACGAGCATCATTCAGCCACAAAAGGGAGTGAATTCGTGGTGGGCGCGGCAGCAGGAATGAACATCGACCCCTCTGTGCTGAGTGAAAGAAGCCAGCCCCCAATGGCCGCGTCTAGTAGGGTTCCATTTGTAGGAAATGTCTAGAATAGGGTAATCAGATAGAAAGGAACTTAGTGGTTGCCTTGGGATGGGGGGAGCTAAGGGATTTCTCCCTGGGGATGGTGAGCGCGCGCTAAAACGGATGGTGGGGATAGTTGCACCACTCGGTGAATACACTAAAGACCACTGAAATGTACAATTTAAGGGGGCAAGTCGCGTGGCGTGTGAATTCTAAGCTGTTGAATTTGGGCAGGAAGCTGGACCAGTCTCGGTGGTGGTTTGGGCACGGGACCGAGGGAGAAGGAAGTGTCTAGATTGCTCAGCAAGGTTGCTTAGACAACTGGATAGACGGAAGGGCCTCCTGCCAACATCATTTGTACAAAGCACTTCACACCTTTCCTGGTTAGCAGGACGTGCTCAACAAATGTCAGTTATTCTTGCTGCAACTATGGTGATCCTGTTGAAACTTGAATCAGATCCCGTCCCTCCTCTGCTCGGAACCCTTCTATGGCTCCCACTCACTCAGAGTAGAAGCAAAGTCTTCACAGTGGCCCTCAAGGCCCTAAAGATTGTCCCAAGTCCCTCCATGCCCTCTGAACCTCAGCTCCTACTCTCTCTGCCCCCCTCCTCGTGTGCTCTGGCCAGATGAACTTCCAGGTTCCTCCCATATTCTAAGCTCAGTCCTGCCCCAGGGCCTTTGCACTTGCTGTTTTCGCTTCCTTGATATCCACTTGTCTCCTTCTTCACCTCGTTTCGGTTTATGCTCAAATGTCACCTCTTCAGTGAAGCACTCCCTGATCACCTTATTAGTAACTGCATCCTCCCCCTCATCTCACGTATGGAATCCCTCTTTTTTCTCCCTCACCATGTGACACGCTAGATCTTTTACTTCTTTGCTTTGGTTGCTGTCGTCTCTCCCAGTAGAGCCCCATGAGGGCAGGGGACCTGTCTCTCCTGTTCCCTGCTGTTTTCCCAGCTCCTGGAGAGTTTCTGACACAGTAAATATCTGCTGAATGAAGAAAAGAATTCGAGGTCATTTCCTGTTGACGCATTTGCTGCTGAATTAAAACCGTGGCCCCTGCCCAGCCACTCCAGAGTCACCCACTCGGCACCGAGCCAGGGTCGATGAAAGAGAAGCTTCAGGAAAGGGTGGTATTTGGGCTCAGCTGTAACAGGAGCAGGGGCGAGGCTCAGGACGGGGGTGGGACGTGGAGAGGGGAGGACATTCCAGGCCGGGGGGATGGAGTGCACAAAGGTCTGGGGGTGTGAGACAGCTTGAAACATTTAGGAGACTTCCACCCGCCCCACCCACTGCCTCCCCCAGCTCAGTGGCTCGCACCCAAAACCTCACAGTCATTGTCAAATCCTGCCTTTTCTCACACCCCCACACCCAATCCGTCAGCTGGCTCTGCTTTCAAAATATTCCCAGAACCTGACCACCTCTCACCACCTCTGCTCCTACCGTCACAGTTTGCTCGGACTATCGCAGTACCCTCTCCAGGGACCTCCCTCCCTTGGCCCCGCACACATACACACACAGTCTCTTCTTGCCATGGCAGCCAGGAAAGCCTGCTAGCACCCAAGTCAGCTCACATCCTCCTCTGCTCCCAACTCTCCTGCAGCTCCCATCCCACTCAGAGTAAAAGCCCTTTGGCTCTTTACCCATGGCCCATGAGGCCCTAAATGGTCTGCCCCTCAATATTTCTCTTTCCTCATGTCTGGTTCTCTTGCCCTGACCCCCCTCCCTCACCCGCCTCCAGCCACACAGGCCTCATTCCTGTTCCTTGAATCACACAGTGTAAATAGGAAACTGTCCCCAGGGCCTTTGCACTGGCTCTTTTTCTCAAGGGAATGCCCTTTCCCTAGATCTCCACCTGGCTGACCTCCTTGTTTCAGTCAGAGCTCTCTGCCCACATGTGACCTTCCCACAGGGGCCCTCCCCAGCCACCAAAGCTGCAGCCCCAATTTTGGCCTTCTCTGGGCCCTTAGCCCGGTTTTTCACTGTGTTTAGCTCTGCCTGAGGTCAGGCTGCACACTTGTTTGTGGAGCCCATTAAGGCAGGATCGTTGCTTATCTTGTTTCCAGCTCTCTCCCTGGTGCCTGTGCAAAGGAGGCGCTCAGGAATTGTGTGTCTAGTGATTAGAGGGGTTAGCCTGGGGTGCCAGGGGAGAAGAGCCCAGGCAGGGGGGCAGGGGTGAGATTGCCAGAACGTCTTGTCTGCTGAGCCAAGTTGCTGAGCATCTCTGGGGCTGGGGGGTGGGGCCCTTGCCCAGGATGACCAGAATCGGGGCGCGCAGCTGCCTCCTCCTTTTTAGAATCAAAGGGCCACAGGGGCGTGAGGGGCTCAGCGAGGGATATGCCATGAGTCACTATGCTGCCTCAAACCTAATTCACTCCCTCCTTCCCTCATCCATTCACTCATTCGGTAACTACAGGCCTCCATCCCAGCAAGCCAGGTGGCAGGGTCGCAAGGAAAGAAGCAGCAAGGAAAGCAGGTTAATGCCGCTATTTTTCTTCATTTTTTAAAAAAAGATTTTATTTATTTCTTTAAGAGAGCGATAGAGAGTGAGAACAAGGGGAAGGGCCAGAGGCAGAGGGAGAAGCAGGCTCCCCGCTGAGCAGGGAGCCCGATGTAGGACTCGATCCCAGGACCCCCAGGGATCACGACGACCTGAGCCAAAAGCAGCCACTTAACCGACTGAGCCACCCAGGCGCGCCCTTTACTTGATTTTTCTCGAGGTGTAATTTACATACAGTCACACCCACAGATCTTATGAGAGCAGTTGGATAAGTCTTCACAAATGCAAACATGTATGCAAGCACCACCCCGAAGAAGGTATAGAACATGCCCGTTCCGTAGAAAGTCTCCTTGCACCCCTTCCCAGTCAGCCCCCCACCCCCCGGGACCACCACTCTGCCTGTCTTCATTATACGTCAATTTCACAGACACTCACATGATGGAGTCCTACAGTTCGTATCTTTAGAGTCGGCCTCCGTTTGCCCAGAACAACGATTTGGAGGTGCATCCCTGTCGTTAGATGTGTCAAGACTTTGTTCTTTTTTGGGGTGCCTGGATGGCACAGCGGTTGGGCGTCTGCCTTCGGCTCAGGGCGTGATTCTGGTGTTATGGGATCGAGCCCCACATCAGGCTCCTCTGCTGTGAGCCTGCTTCTTCCTCTCCCACTCCCCCTGCTTGTGTTCCCTCTCTCGCTGGTTGTCTCTATCTCTGTCGAATAAATAAATTAGAAAAGAAAAAATAAAAAAAAAAGACTTTGTTCTTTTTTTATTGCTGAGGAGTATTTCATTGTATGGACGGACCACAGTCTGTCCATCTGTCTTCTGTTGGGTCTTTTTCAGTTTGGGGCAATGATGAACAAAGCTGTGTATGGGTCTCGACAAGGATCTGTGTTGTCATGACTTGGGTAGATACCTAGGGGCAGGACGGCTGGGTCAGAGGGTGGGGGGTATGTTTAGCTTGATAAGAAAAGTAGCGGCTCGAGGGGCGCCTGGGTGGCACAGCGGTTAAGCGTCTGCCTTCGGCTCAGGGTGTGATCCCGGAGTCCTGGGATCGAACCCCACATCAAGCTCCTCCGCTATGAGCCTGCTTCTCCCTCTCCTACTCCTCCTGCTTGTGTTCCCTCTCTTGCTGGCTGTCTCTGTCAAATAAATAAATAAAATCTTAAAAAAAAAGAAAAGAAAAGTAGCGGCTCGAGTGTTTATACCACGCTGAACACTCACCGGGCCTCCGATGTCATCCTAACAGGTCCTCAGAGGCAGGTATTGTTATCAGCCCATTTTACAGAAGAGAAAACGGAGGTTCAGAGAGCTCATGATCCTGGCCCATGGCCATAAACTGTTAGGAAGAGACAGGGCTGGGGCTTGACCTTAGACTTGAAGGCGAGGTGCCCAAAGGCTACGCCACCAAGTCCAGATCAGCCAGCTGGATTTTATCTAGTGAGGGAGAGAGACATTTGTGTGGGTTTGTCCATAAAATCTGAGGCAACACCTTCACCTCCCAGGCCCTCTCTGTCTGTCGTGTATTTGTCTTTGATCATCATTAATGTAAAAGCCACAAAAATTGGAAGGTACCTCAATGCTCATCAGTGGGGAGTGGGTTCATAAAAGGGGGTGCATCCATCCTATGAAATATTATACAACCTTTTAAACACTGAGAACAAAGAGCCCCTGGGTGGCTCAGTTGGTTGGGCATCCAACTCTTGGTTTCAGCTCAGGTCATGATCTCATGGGTCATGGGATCGAGCCCTGCATCATCGGGCTCCGTGCTCAGTGGGGAGTCTGCTTGAAGATTCTTTCCCTCTGCCCCTCCCCCTACTCTCTCTCTCTCTCTCAAATAAATGAATAAACCTTTAAAACAATTAAAAATGGAAGGGGCCATGGACTGACGGAGAAAGAGTTCTAAGATGTATTGTCAACTGAAAAACCCAAGTTACAGAACATTTAGTGCAGTGTGATACTATGTACAAAAGAAAAGAGTAGAAAGCAACAATAATCCAAAGCTACTTTTTGAGGCACATACATATACATGCTCAGAAAAAGTATTCAAGTATAAAAAACATAATTATAAAACATTTGGGGGTGGGCATGAAATGTGGGGTCTGTATCATTTGAATTTTGTCTTCTGTTCTGGTGTATGTAACCCACTTAAGTTTTCTCCAGCTTTATTGAGGTATAACTGGTATACCAAAACTTCACATAAGGTGTATGATTTGGTGAGTTTGAACCTACATATACACTCGTGTTACCATCACCACAATCCAGATAATAATACCATCACCTGCAAGAGTTTCCTCGGGTCCCTTTGTGTGTGTGGTTTGTGTTTGTTTGTTTCTGTTTTTGTTTTTGTTTTTGTGGTAAGGATACTTAAAAGATCTACACTTTTATTAAAGTTTTGAGTACACAACACCGTATTATTAACTATAGGCACCATATTGTGCAAGAAATCTCTGGAACATCTTAAAGAAGAAAGTGTTCAAGGGAGCCTGCGTGGCTCAGTCTGTTAAGCCTCTTCAGCTCAGGTCACCATCCCAGGGTTCTGGGATCGAGCCCTACATTGGGCTTCCTGCTCAGCAGGGAGCCTGCTTCTCCCTCTCCCCCTGCCACTCCCCCTGCTTGTGCTTGGCTCTCTCTTTCTCTGTCAAATAAATAAATAAAATTTTGAAAAAAAGAAAAAGAAGAAAGTGTTCATACACACTGTGTTTCTCCATATTTTTGATTGTCAATTTAAAAACTTAGATAATGCTAAGGATGCAAATAAATGTTTGCACCAGTGTTGTGGGCAAACAGAGGTGGGAGCAGATGTTTCTACTAGACAGGAGTTGTGCCTCATTAAGGGAAACAAAGGAGATGACACTTGGGCTTCGAGGGGCCAGGAATTTGCCCGATGGATAAGAAGACGGATGGGAAGGCTTTCCAGAATAAGGGCTCAAAGGTATGAAGGCAAGGAGGTGTGAGAGGTCAGGGAGCAGTTTGGAGCACCTGGAGTGTAAGATGCAGGTGCGTGTGTGTGCATGATATGGAGTGAGGGAGGAAATGAGACAGAGCCACAGGTGCATTATTTAGAAATTGTGTAGCTACTGGTAGCCCAGAAATAGCAGTGGCTTAAGCAAGAAGGATGCTTATTTAGCACTCCCATTAAAGAAGTCTGGATGTCAGCAGTCTGGAGATGATATGGGGAGTCCACAGAGCCATCAGGACCAACTTCCTCTATCTTTCTGCTCTACCATCTTATATATGTGGCTGCCATCACCAAGTTTGCCTCATGGTCCAAGATGGCTGCTGCAGCTCCAACCTTCATGCCTATGTTCCAGGCAGTAGGAAGGAAGTGGTGGTGTTGGGAGAGAGCAGGGCAAAGGGGAACATGCCAGCTGTCAGTGTCCTTCTTAAGGAGCTTTCCTAAAATTCCACCCTACAACTTTCCCTTAATTCTCATTGCCCACCAGTTGCAAGAAAGGCTGGGTAATTCATATTTCTGCCTCAAATAAAATTGGGGTTCTATGACTAAGGAAGGAGAGAATTGACATTGGTAACAATATAAAGCCTCTGTATTTAAAGTGAGGCCGAAAATGAGAGATCTTGAATGCCAGGTGCAATTGCTTGGACTCTATTCTCTGGGCAAAAAGGGAGTCATGGGAGGCTTTGGAGTAAGGTATGACATCCAAACCCCAAGTCAGCCATCCTGGACCCCACAATCTAGGTTATTTCCTTTGTTATATGCTCTCATACAAGCTGGCTCCTTTCTTTCAAAGCATCTTGTCGTGTAAGTATAAATATCTCCCACCTCCATCCACTGTATGCACCAGGCAAGCAGGAGCTGCACTGGTTTTGACTATTATCATATCCCCAGAAGCTAGCTCAATAACTATTTGTTGAACAAATGAGTGACATATCCTAGAACTGTTGTTCATAAGAAAACGCCTCGTCCATGCCTCCTAGAAGTTTTCATGCTTGAACTCACCTACCTCTGGCTCAAGGGTTCTTAGTGTGGGGTCCAGAGACCCATAAAAGGTTTATAGATCAAATTCACAGAGTCCATGAGTTCAACAAGAAAAAAGAATCACATCCTTCCCCTCAGGACCCTCCCACTGAAATCTAGCATTTTGCCCCATTTTTGTGGCAGATTGTATTTCCCAAAGATGACCTCAGTGGTACCTCCCACTTCACATGCCTTTCCAGACCTTTCTTCTTCCCCTTCCCCACTGGGAGATGAGCTCTGTGTCCTACCCTTGAACATGGGTGACTACCTCAGCGACAGGGCTGGAAGGAAGCAATGCCATGCGATTTCTGAGGCCAGATGATACAGGCGTGGGGCACTCTGCCTTGCTCTCTTGTTCAGCCTCTGTGCTGTGAGGAAGCCCAGGGGTCCATGGGGAAGCTCACACAGAGACGACCTGAGGACCCCCAACCCCCACGCCCAGCTGAGCTGCTAGCCACCAGCCAGCGCCAACTTGCCAGCCCCGTGAGGGAGCCATCTTGAAAGTGGGTCCCCAGTTCCCGGAGGAGTTGCCATGGGGTTCAGGGATGAGCTAGCTCCTTAGCCACGCCCTCCCCAAATTGCAAATTCGAGCGCAAAATAAATGATCGCTGTTGTTTGTTCTTTGATCGCTACTGTTTCAAGCCATTGAGTTTCGCAGTGGCTTGTTACGCAGCAGCGGATAACTCACACACTTACGAATGTAGGTCACAAGGCACAGTAGCACTAGCAATACCTGAACTCTGTTTATTCTGGGATCCATTATTCTAACAAGAGAAATCACAGATATTTCTAAATCACAGCACAGCTGCCCCAGATATTTGGAATATTCTTTACCGTCCTCACCGCTTCGAAATCATAGTCGTTACTACACTTGCTGCGAGTTCTTGTTATTTCTTATGTTAATAGAGAAGCAGGTACATTATATCAGAAATGCATCTTTTGAATATTTTGGTAACTATGTTTTAGTTGGTTTCTTTTGTAACCCTACGCATTTTTTTTTAAGATTTATGTATTTATAATGGGGCGCCTGGGTGGCGCAGTCGTTAAGCGTCTGCCTTCGGCTCGGGGCGTGATCCTGGCGTTATGGAATCGAGCCCCACATCAGGCTCCTCCGCTGGGAGCCTGCTTCTTCCTCTCCCACTCCCCCTGCTTGTGTTCCCTCTCTCGTTGGCTGTCTCTCTCTGTCAAATAAATAAATAAAATCTTTTTTTAAAAAAAGATTTATGTATTTATTTTAGAGAGAGAGAGCAGAGGGAGGGGCAGAGGGAGAGGGAGAAAGAGTCTCAAGCAGATTCCAAGCTAAGCAGGGACACTGACATGGGGTTCAAGCCCGTGACCCTGAGATCGGGACCTGAGCTGAAACCAAAAGTCAGTCGCTTCACTGACTGAGCCACCCAGGCGCCCCCTACACATTTTCTTTTTATGCATTTAAACATTATTTCAGGGGCACCTGGCTGGCTCAGTCGGTAGAACATGCGACTGACTCTTGATCTCCGGGTCATGAGTTCAAGCCCCACATTGGACAACAACCAAAAAAACCTCACATTATTTCAGACAGTATTGTCCAAGTGTAATTTTCAAAACACAGTTAAACACACGATTCATACAAATATGTAGTACGCATACGCCAAAGATCGATGTTAAAGGGAGAACCAGAAGAATGACAGAGTTGTTCGAGGGACGATACGAGAGAGTGACGTATATCCAGTCAGTGAAAGAGAGAGTTCCAGAAGAGATGATGAAGTTTTAGGGACTGAAACAGTCAACGACCTTCAGGGCCATAACTTTTGGGATCGACCTTCTACTCAGAATTATTTCAATGTATCAATTTAAAACAAGTTGACATCTAGCTTTAAAGAGTGGGGACTTTTCATCAATAATAAATAGTCATGGGGCGTCTCAGTCGCTCAAGTGTCTGCCTTCAGCTCAGGTCATGATCCCAGGGTCCTGGGATGGAGCCCCGTGTTGGGCTCCCTGCTTGGTGGGGAGCCTGCTTCTCCCACTGCCTCTGTGCGCCCACGTGCGCTCTCTTTCTCAAATAAATAAATAAATAAATAAATAATAAATAAATAAATAAATAAATCTCTTTTTTTTTAAGATTTTATTTATTTGACAGAGAGACACAGCGAGAGAGGGAACAGAAGCAGGGGGAGTGGGAGAGGGAGAAGCAGGCTTCCCGCTGAACAGGGAGCCTGATGCGGGGCTTGATCTCAGGACCCTGGGATCATGACCTGAGCTGAAGGCAGATGCTTAACAACTGAGCCACCGAGGCACCCAATAAATAAATCTTTTTAAAAAATAACAAATAGTGGAGAAAAGTATATTGTTGTAGAGTAAGAGTTGGCAAATTATGGCCCGCTAGCCACACCCGGCCCTCGGCCTGCTATTATAAATAAAGATTTATTGGAACACAGCCGTGCCCATTCGTGCATGCATTGTCTACGGCTGTTTCTGCACTACAAGAGCAGAGTGGAGTAGTTGTAATGGAGATCTTATGACGGCAAAACCTCAAATATTCGTCCGGCCCTTTACAGTAAGAGTCTGCCTGCCCACACCTAGAGTGTCAGGCGACCCTTAGTGGGCTTGTTGGTGCCCTCCAACTGCCACCAGTCCCCTAGTTATTTAAATTTAATGCAGCTGTGAACGCTGGGTGGTGGAGGCCATCGGGGGTGTCTCAGAGGTCACCTGCTGCGATCTGGAACCCACATCACATGCGGTTAAAATCACGGAATATCATTCAGCCCCGTTTGTCTGTGACACTCGCTTTAGCTTCCAAAGCTGTGGCTGAAATCGTCCCCACTGGCCGATGACGTCCTTGACAGTGGGGGGGGGGGGCACGCTGCTCTGCTCCCAGTGATCTTGCTGTCATTTATACATCCCTCCAGGCATCCCCAGGTCACCTTCTGGCTTCGCGCTAGTGCGTGTTTGCACATCTGCTATTAATTTAAATGAGACCAAGAGTCTACAGTCTGAACGCAAGAATAAAAAGGTGTGGGTTTTATTGTACATTTAGTGTAAAGGGAGAAAAGGAGAAGCAGTGCAGACGGTCCTCCCCTGGTTGGACAAAGCATCTTGTAAGTATGCCTTTTAGTAATTCAGAGCTGGCGATTAAACTATGATTACCAGATATGAGGA
The DNA here is from genome assembly GCF_023065955.2 of Ursus arctos. NCBI lineage: Eukaryota > Metazoa > Chordata > Mammalia > Carnivora > Ursidae > Ursus > Ursus arctos. The sequence goes on from NW_026622863.1 coordinate 50,070,772, forward strand.
GTCATGGGCACGATTACCTTGGCGGGGGCACCGCAGGGCATAAGAGCCAGGATTTTTTCTCATTATTTATTTATTTATTTATTTATTTATTTATTTATTTATTTTAAGATTTTGTTTATTTATGTGACAGAGAGACAGCCAGAGAGAGAGGGAACACAAGCAGGGGGAGTGGGAGAGGAAGAAGCAGGCGCCCAGCGGAGGAGCCCGATGTGGGACTCGATCCCGGAATGCCGGGATCACGCCCTGAGCCAAAGGCAGAGGCTTAACGACTGCGCTACCCAGGCACCCCTTTTTTTCATTTTTTAAATCAGGGTGCTGGATAATTGGTGTGTCCACTTAGAATTAATTCACCCCGCTGTCCACTAGTGAACTGCATTCTCTTTTATACGTACACTGTAGCCTAATTAAACACTCAAAAAAAATGTTATTGTTGCCAGGGAAGCAAAGGATTAAATAAGATAACTAGAGTCTCAGGCTTTTTCGGAAACAGAATTGTCTGGTGAGGAGGAGTACGGGCTGTGTTTGAATCCCAGCTGCGCCACCAAAGCTGTGTGGCTTTGGGCGAGTTGCTCGACCTCTCTGAACCTCAAATTGTATCTGTGAAGTGAGGGTAACACCTAGGTAGCTGGCTAAACTGCCTGAGATAAAGAGGGTAAGACATTGAGAAGAATCGTTGTCACAGGGCAGATGTTCAATACACGATACTCCGTTGTTTTTGCCGTAGATGGGATAAAGCATAAAGAAATAGAAGGGCGCCTAGGTGGCTCAGTCGGTTAAGCATCTGCCTTCGGCTCAGGTCATGATCCCAGGGTCCTGGGATCAAGCCCCATGTTGGGCTCCCCGCTCAGCGGGGAGTCTGCTTCTCCCTCTCCCTTCGCCGCTCCCCCTGCTTGTGCGCGTGCTCTCTCTCTCAAATAAATACATAAAAATCCTTTTTTAAAAAGTGTAAAGAAATAGAAAATGCTGAGCATGGCAGGAGGGAGGGAAAGAAAGGGACAGAAGATGCAGAACCGCTACGCTGATGAAATGGGCAAAGGACGGGAACAGATAAGTCACACGGCAGAGCTAAAATGGGTTACAAGTGCGTGAGAACACATTTATTTTCATTATGAGCTCTCTTAATGGTACGTATCGCTCTCTGAGGTGACCTAGTCCATTTAATTTGTTGGCTGTCCAACCGCCCTCCCCACACCCCCTAGAACATGAGTCTATTTTGTCCCCCTGAGCCTAGAGCCTTGCTGGCCACGTAGCAGGTGCTCGGTAACTGATTTTTTATTCATTGAGTGAATATGTAATATATATATTTATATAAATGAAAACGAGATTCAACTGTTCACTTACGCATTAGCGAAGTGCGAATAAAACGATAACATTCAATGATAGCAAAAATGCGGGACACAAATCCTGCTAGACTGCGTTTATTGCGAACGCGTGGAGATTATTTTAACCTTTCTAGAAACTGACTTGGCACTCTTTCTCAGTATTCCATTCCTGGGACTCTGTTCTAGGAAAATAACGTAAGAGTCGCACAAAAGTTTATGCACGATTTTCCCTATTGCATGATTCGTAAGAGTTTTTTGTTTTGTTGTTTAAAAAACACACAGGCTGGGATATAACACAGATTTATAATAATAAAGTTTCTAGGTTCTGTAGTGTGTTATGGAATAGCACGCGATCATGGTAAATGAAATGGGAGAATGTTTTTTACGGCATATTAAGCAAAAATAAGCAGGACGCAGAAGTGTTGTGTAATGTGCTCTCAGCAAGAAACAGAAGGGAAATTATTCATAATTTCTACGTTTTTGGAAAAGTCTATGGCAAATGATGGTGGCAGAATCGCCAACGGTTTCTGTGTTTGTGTTTTGCTTTTGTGAATTTCCAAACTCTTTACACCAACGCGGATGCAATTGATTTGTTTGTTTGTTTTGCTTTGTTTTGTTTTTGGTGAGAGCAAAGAAAGGAAATTATCTTCAGAACGAGTGTTTACTTCCTCTGGGCAGTCAGGGATGCAGTCCGGAGATGCGTGGAAAGGAATCCAAAATGCAGAAACAGTGCTGGACACAGACATAGTTATCCCCGTGAACAACCTGGGAATGAACCAAATGGCCAAGAACAGGGAATTGGGAAGTAAATTATAATCTAACCCTAGACTCTGCAGCAGGCATTAAAAGTCGTGTTTATGAAGAGCTTAAAGCACCACAGCAAATGCTTATTATGTTTTAAAAAAAATGTGTAGAACAGTAAGATATAAAACACAAGTCGGGCCGTGGGTTCACGTTCCCGCGCCTCTCTAGGGAGATCAGAGAAGCAGCCGCTCTGAAGGAAGAGGGCGCACATTTCAATGTTAATAGACGCCCCCCCATGTGGCCCTCCATAAACCCGGCACCCTCTTCCTCCTTCATAATTGTCACGTGTTCCATTCTGGGCCTGTGTTTTCATGAACATGACAATGAGGGGTGATTTCTTTTCTTTTTTTTTTTTTTTTAAGATTATTTATTTATTTATTTATTCGACAGAAATAGAGACAGCCAGCGAGAGAGGGAACACAAGCAGGGGGAGTGGGAGAGGAAGAAGCAGGCTCATAGCGGAGGAGCCTGATGTGGGGCTCGATCCCAGAACGCCGGGATCACGCCCTGAGCCGAAGGCAGATGCTTAACCGCTGAGCCACCCAGGCGCCCCAATGAGGGGTGATTTCTAAGAATGCCACCGGCACCCCAGTTTCTGGAAATCAAGTTGGGACACCCCTGGTCTGATGGACTAAGTGCCTATATCCCCCTCTGGGGAGCCCCCTGGCTGTTAAGGGTGACCCGGTCTGGTCTCAGGATTCCCATCCCCAGGTCTGAGGAGGGGGATATAGGTCCCCCCATCCTGCCAGAGACTGTGTTCTGTAAGAGACTCCGCGCAGAGTGTCGGGAATCGGAGACAAGACTGGGGCTGTGTCTCTTTAGCTTCCAGGACCAGAGTCCCTTGACCTTCGCGCAGGGAGAGGAGCTGTAGGTGAGGGCACAGGGCTGGTGATGCCAGAGGCTGGGAGCATCACAGTTAACCTTGGTCTACTTCAACCCAGACATGTTCCCATCACTGGTTCCCTACTCCTCATTCAACCCTGAAATAGACCAACTGTGTTAGTTTCCTACGGCGGCTGCAACACATTGCCGCGAACCAAGGGACTTCAAACCACACACGTTTATTCTCTTAGCGTCCTGGAGGCCGGAAGTCTGAAATGAGTCCTCCGGTGTTAAATCAAGGTGGGCTGGTTCCCACCGAAGGATCCAGGGAAGAATCCATTCCCTTGCCTCTTGCGGCTTCTTGGGTAATCTCTGCCTCTGTTTTCATGACACCGCCTTGTCCTCTTCTGTGTGTGCAAATCTAGGGACTCCCCCTCTTACAGAGACCCTTGTGATCATCCAGGATCGTCTCTCCATCTCAAGATCCTTAATTTAGTCACACCTGCAGAGTCCCTCTTGCCATGTGAGATCACGCATTTATAAGCGTATTAATCACTTAAGCATTTTTTTGTATTTTATGTTGACATTTGAGGGTGCCTTACAGATCCGGGGAAAACAGCCCCCCACCTGGGCTCGCTGACCCTTAAAGATAACAATGTGCCTACTAGCATACCCTCCGGATGCAAACCAACTCATCCCGAACCCATAGCCCTCAAAACACTCTCTTTAGCTAACCCTCACACTGGCCCGCTATTTCCCCTGCCTAAAATCACCCAAGACAAGGTACCAGGTGACCAGAGACCACCCCTATATCCCAAAGCCCACCAGAATTATAGGAACTCACTAATCCTAAACTCCTCTGGCATAAACCCCAGTAAAGGCTTTGGCTTAGTCTTCCCGCTGCACCTGCTTCTGTCTCCCGATCAAACCCTAAGCTTCCCCCAGGTGTTTGCTTAGAACTCTATCCTGAAGTGTAACATGTGTGCATACTCCCTCCCTGGGCATTACCAACCCCCCCCCAAATTAACCACAGTGAAAAACGGCCATGACTGGAGCCATTTAAAAATAGAGCCCGGGGCACCTGGGTGGCTCAGTGAGTTAAGCGTCCTGGTGTGGGCTCAGGTCATGATCTCAGGGTGGTGGGATCGAGCCCCGAGACTGGCTCACACACTGGGAGCAGAGTCTGCTTAAGAGTCTGTCTCTCCCTCTCCCCTCCCCCAGGAAGAGTGGGAGGGGCCACCACAGAGAAACCACCTAACCGCCTTGGTTTGAAGGGGGCCCAAACCTTGGAACTGGGCACAACAGCTTGTCTTAGGAGCCATTGCTTGTAACACAAACTGGATGCAGGCATCTTGACCATCAGAATGTTGGTTGTGGACTTTTTGAAGGCGGAATAGTGAATGAGTGAATACTAGGAGTAGTTTGGTTTGTTGATACGAAAAAGCGGCTCAGCCTGTTAGTACCAATTGAAATTTTTCTTTTCTTTTCTTCTTCTTTTTTTTTAACCTGAGTTGTGTAATTCCCCACCCCCACCCCCCACCCGCTGCCTCTATCTTTCTCATAAAAACCCCTTGCTTCCACGTTGAGGGTGAGACGCTTTTCTGGTTACTGTCAGAGTCTGTGCTCCCCCAATGACAATTCTTTTTTTTTTTTTTTTTAAGATTTTACTTATTTATTTGACAGAGAAAGAGAGCACAAGCAGGGGGGGCTGCAGAGGGAGAGGGAGAAGCAGGCTCCCCGCTGAGCAGGGAGCCCAACACAGGACTCGATCCCAGGATCCTGGGATCATGACCTGAGCTGAAGGCAGACGCTTAACCGACTGAGTCACCTAGGCGTCCCTAAACAATTCTTTGATCCCAATGAAACACTCTATTCGCCTCTCACCGTGGCTCTGTATTTTCAGGTCCGACACCTCCAACCTGACTTCCAATACCATTGAGTCATTTTTTGCTCCTTCTAGAACTTTCTATACATGGAATCACAGTGTGTGCTCTTTTGCACCTGGCTCCTTCCGCTCAGCATTATTTAGGAAATCCCACATTGTTCTTGCCTGAGCACTGAAGTGTTTTGAAGCAAACCCCAGACAACATGACGTCTCACCCCACAATATTTGGTGTGTGTCCCTAAAACATAAGGTCAGCCCCCCACACACACCCACACCCACAATACAGGAGAGTAATTCCTTAACACTGAGTCCCTCCTTCATATTCAAGTGTCCCCAATGGTCTCTTGAGCTGGTTTGTTTGAACTAGGACCCTTAGGGGTGCCTGGCCCATACCGTAGGTGAAGCGTCCAACACTTGATCTCAGGGTTGTGAGTTCAAGCCCCATGTTGGGTATAGAGATTTCTAAAAAAAAAAAAAAAAAAGGAAGGAAGGAAGGGAGGGAGGGAGGGAGGGAGGGAGGGAAAGAAAATAAATAAATGAACCAGGAAACTAGCTAAGGGTCACGTGTTTTATCTGGTGGTTAGATCTCTTCAGTTTCTTCTCCATTGGGCAGTCCTGCTGTGAGACAAAGCTATAAGAAATATATATTTGGGGGCATCTGGGTGGCTCAGTCGGTTGAGTGTCTGCCCTCAGCTTGGGTTGTGATCTCAGGGTCCTGGGATCGAGTCCCACATCCGGGTCCCAGCTCAGCCGTGAGTCTGCTTCTCCCTCTGCTCCTGACTGCTATTCCCCCTGCTTGCGTGCTCTCTCTCTCTCTCTCTCTCACTGTCTTCCTGTGTGTGTCAAATAAATAAATAAAATCTTCAAAAAAAAAAAAAAAGAAAAGAAATATATATTTGGTCTTCATCTCGTTTCCTGGCATAAGAGGTCCTAAAACCCACAGGATTTCCTGAGTGTCGGGGGTCAGAGGAATCTCTTGTATTATTAACAGGCCCCTTCCAACCCTACCTGACTTTATGCTAATGAGGGGACTTCCGAGAGTTCAGGAGCAGGGCTGGTGGCCAGAGGAGCCACCCTGTGATCAGAGGGTTGGAACTTCTGACCTCCGGAAGAGGGACTGGAAAGAAGTTACTCACCCATGGGCAGGGATTTAACCCATCCTGCCTCCGTACGGGAACTTCCATGGAAGGCTGAGCTAAGGGATTTGGGGAGCTTCTGGGTTGGGATGCATCCACATCCCGGGAGGGTGGCGTACCCCAACTCTGCAGCACAGAAACTCCTACACTCTGGACCCTCTGCACCTCACCCCATGCTCCTCTTCGTCCGACCCCTTTCATCTGGATCCTTCATAAAATCCTTCGGAGTGAACCGATAAACCTAAGAAAAGGGCTTCCCTGAGTTCTGTGAGCTGCCCTAGCAAATGACGGAACCTAAGGAGACAGTGCAGGGAACCTTCCATTTATAGCAGGTGGGTCAGAAGGACAGGTGACAAGCATGGGACCCAGGACCGGCATCTGAAGTGGGGGCCAGTCTTGAGGGCCTGAGCCCTTAATCTGTGGTGTCTACAGTGACTCCGGGCAGCGAGCGTCAGCATTGAATTGAAATGTTGGACACCTGGCTTGTGTCCAGAGAGATGGGGAATTGGTTGGTCCGGCGGGGGGGGGGGGGGGGGGGACAGCAATCAAAAGGATTAGACACTGAATACCCCACGCTCGCCCCTAGATTCAGTGTAGAATGTCTCATGCTGTTTGCTTTATGGCTTATCTGCACATCCATTTTTTTTTTTAATGGAGATACAATTGACTTGTAACATTGTGTAAGCTTAAAGCAATACGATCCCCACCGTAGCGTTAGCTAACACCTCTGTCACGTCCCATTATTTTCATTTCTTTTTTGTGGTAGGAGCAATAAAGACGTAGTCTCTTAGCAACTTTGAAGTTTATGGTGCTGCGTTGCTGTCTGTAATCACCGTGCTGGGCGCTGGGTCTCCAGGACTCCCTTATCTACCGGTTGCAAGTTCGTATCCGTCTTATTTTTATAAGTCAAGTTCATGGGTGTATAATTCCCCTACCATCCCACAATTCCATACGGTAAGACTCATCCTCTTAAAGAACCTGGCTCAATTTTTGAAGTCGGTTTTCATCGATTGAGTTACACCTTTACTGAGATCATGAATATGCAATAAAGGGTCCACGTTCGAAAGTGCAGAGTTTGGTGAGTTTTGACGTCTGTGTACCCCAGTGAGGCCACGGCCACAAGCAAGATAGTGAACCCCCCAAAGTGTCCTAGGCCCCTTTGTAATTCCTCCTTCCTCCCCTTTCCAGCCCAATCCCTGTCCCCAGGCACCCACCCACCTGCTTTCTGTCACTGTAGATCAGTCTGCATTTTCTAGACTTTTATATAAATGGAATCATATGGAACGTTCTATTTTTTCTCTGGCTTCTTTTGCTCAACAGGATTATTTTGAGATTTGTCCAACATTGTCCCATGTCTCAGTTCATTCCTTCTCACAGTGGAGCCGTGTTCCCCGGCCTGGATGGGCCAGTTTGCTGACCCATCTGCCCGTCCACGGATGTTTACATTGTTTCCAGAGTTTGGTTATAGCAAAGCGGCTGTGAACGTTCGGGTCCAAGTCTTGTGATGGACACGTGTTTTCACTTCTCTTGGGTAAATACCAGGACTGTGACGTAGGGTCACATCGGTCTATGTTTGCCTCGTTAAGAGATCAACAAACTGTCTTCCCACGTGGCCGGATCATTTTGTATCCCTTCCGCAGTATAGGAGAGCTCCAATCGGCTCCACATTCTTGCCAGCACTTGGTCTTTTTTTTTTTTTTTAAGATTTTATTTATTTATTCGACAGAGATAGAGACAGCCAGCGAGAGAGGGAACACAAGCAGGAGGAGTGGGAGAGGAAGAAGCAGACTCATAGCAGAGGAGCCTGATGTGGGGCTCGATCCCATAACGCCAGGATCACGCCCTGAGCCAAAGGCAGACGCTCAACCGCTGTGCCATCCAGGCGCCCCTTTTTTATTTTTTTATTTTTTTTATTTTTGAGTTATCTCCACACCTCACGTGGGGCTCAAACTCACAACCCTGAGATCAAGAGTCGCACGCTCCACCAACGGAGCCAGCCAGGCGCCCCAGCGCCCCAGCACTTGGTCTTTTAAATTGTAGCTGTTCTAGTGGGTATATAATATTCGGACACCAATTCCAATTTCATTTTTTTTAAGATTTTATTTATTTATTTGACAGAGATAGAGACAGCCAGTGAGAGAGGGAACACAAGCAGGGGGAGTGGGAGAGGAAGAAGCAGGCTCCTAGCAGAGGAGCCTGATGTGGGGCTAAATCCCATAACGCCGGGATCACGCCCTAAGCCAAAGGCAGACGCTTAACCGCTGTGCCACCCAGGCGCCCCTGACCAGAGGTTCTAATGACTCCTCCTTAGTTGGGATTCATTCGCTAGAGCAGCTCGCAGAACACAGAGAAACGTGTTACTTACTACATTACCAGTTTAGTATAAAAGTCTGTAACTCAGGAACAGCAGACGGAAGAGATGCGTAGGGCCGGGCAGAGGGACAGGGCGCAGAGCCGGATTCCATGCTCTCTCCAGGCTACACTCTCTCCCCAGTCTCCATGGGGTCACCAACTTCTGGGGCTTCGTGGAGGCTTTATTATATAGGTGCGATTAACTCATTGGCCACCATCAATTGATTCCACCTCCAGCCCCTCTCGCCTCCCCAGAGGTGACGGAGTGGGATGAAAGTTCCTCTCACCTCCAGGCAACCATCCGCATCCCTAGGTCCCTTCCAATAGTCACTTCATTATCACACGCTCAGATGTGGTTGAAAGCGGTTTTATTTTGGGGATCAAAACACCTTCAGGGTGCTATCGCTCAGGAAATTCCAAGGGTTTTAGGAGCTTCGTACCAGGAACAGTGACCAAATACATATTTCTTTTTTTTTAAGTTTAATATTTATTTTAAGTGATCTCTGCACCCGATGTGGGGCTCGAACTCACAACCCCGAGATCAAGAATCGCATGCTCTTCCGACTGAGCCAGCCAGGAGCCCCATATGTATTTCTTGTGATAAACCACAACTCACCGCATGCATCTAATCTTTCGATTGGTTGATTTTATTTTTTTTTTAAGATTTCATTTATTTTATTTGAGAGAGAGAGAGAAAGCACGCACAGAGGGAGAGGGAGAAGCAGAGGGAGACGGACTCTCTGCTGAGCAGGGAGCCCCACTTCCGGCTCGATCCCAGGACCCTGAGATCATGACCTGAGCCGAAAGCAGATGCTTAACCGACTGAGCCACCCACGCGCCCCTAATCTCTTGATTCATTTAAAAGTGAATTGCAAAAATCAGCGCATTTCACCCAGCCCTTCAACAAGTTCCGTGTTTGTTCACAGTTGTAGCTTTTTAAATGGGGTGAAATTTACATGGTGCGAAATGCAAAAATCTTAATTCAGAGAGCTCCGAGAAATGCATAGCTTATGCAGTCCTTCCCTTTTGCTGCTCTCGATCTGAGGAGCTAGCTTAAAAGCCTGCATTCAGGCCGCCCCACCTCTGGATTCGCCTCTTTCTCTGCGGATTGCCTTAGCTTGGACCACCCACCCTCGGTGACTCCCCCAAATGGGACGGTGTGTCTCCAGCAGGTCTTCTCACCTGGGCACTGGTGACATTTGGAGCCAGACGACTGTCGTGGGGCCCTCTCCTATGCTGTGGGATGTTGAACCTCACCTCCACCCACTATTCCCAGTAGCATCTCTTACTCCCCCAGTAGGAGTCCCTGGTGGTCAGGCGAGTGGACACAATCCCTCCTCCAGGTACCGTCAACCCGCAGGGGAGACAGGCTGTTACACTTGGGCCCCGGGAGCTTCTGACTTCCTGGACCTGGAGACTGGCTTTTAAAAGCCTCCCAAAGGGATTCTGATGGGCGGCCAGGATGAGAACTGGTGACCCCAAGCTACCGTTAATTAAGCATTTATTGTGGGCCAGGCAATGTGCAAAACTTTTCTCCTTGAGGGGCACCTGGGTGGTTCAGTGGGTGGAGTGTGCGACTCTCCATCTCGGGGTCGTGAGTTCGAGTTCTGCGTTAAGGATAGAGATGACTTTAAAAAGTAATGAAAAAAATTTTAAGAATTTATTTATTTGACAGAGAGAGAGAGGGAGACAGCACAAGCAGGGGGAGCTGCAGGCAGAGGGAGAAGCAGACTCCCCGCTGAGCAGAGAGCCTGATTGATCCCAGGACCCAAAGATCATGACCTGAGCTGAAGGCAGACTCTTAACCGACTGAGTCACCCAAGTACCCCAGGAATGGAAATTTTAAAAAAATGAAACGCACACGCACAACCTTTTTTTCCCTTGATCCAAGCCAATGCCAGGTTCAAATCTTTGCTGGACAAGTGCCATTAGCTCTCTGTGTCTCAGTTCCTCCATTGGTCAAAAATGGGGATAAGAATGGTGCCCGCCATGGAAGGTCATCACGAGGATTCAATGAACAGCTGTGCGGATCTCTTGGCACCGTGCTGGGTGATATGGGAAACAGAGGCAGAAGAAACATTATTAAATTCCCTTACTACCTACAGCCCATTGACAAGTCCTTGAAACAGGCAGAGCGACCTTCCTTTAGGGACTCGGCTGCCTCGATATTAATACTTTGCTAAGGGCAAAGGGCAGTCCTAGCCTGACCTCCCCACCCCAATCCTGTGAGTCTGCTTTAATGCATAAAAATTCCTCTGGAAATTTCCTTTATCTCTAACCCCTCCAAGCATACGGCCCACCGATATACCTCTGAAGGGGCTCATGACTGAGGTTTTCTTAGACGGTAATAAATGACCTTTTCCCAACAATAGCGAGACCCCTCAAGGTCCTGGAAACCTTGCTTCCAAAATTCCTTAGAGACTTACCCTCTCCCTAACCCCCTCCCAACTTGAAAGTATATAATAGGCCACTCCTCATGACCCCGGGGTAGCTCTTTCTGCCTACGAGTCCTTTCCCTGGGCTTTAATAACACTGCCTTTTCGCACCAAAGACGTCTCAAGAATTCTTTCTTGGGGCACCTGGGTGGCTCAGTCGGTTGAGCGTCTGCCTTCGGCTCAGGTCATGATCCCGGGGTCCTGGGATTGAGCCCCGCATCGGGCTCCCTGCTCAGCAAGGAGCCTGCTTCTCCCTCTCCCTCTGCCTGCCAGTCCCCCTGCTTGTGCTCTCTCCCTCTCTCTCTTTGTCAAATAAATAAATAAAATCTTAAAAAAACAAAAAAGAATTCTTTCTTGGCCATCGGCTTTGAACCCTAATGTTCTTTCTTCTATCACCGGGCCCTGAGTAAGTGCGGCGTTAAGGGTTTCACAAATAAAACAGAACTGTGAGTAGGTATCTTGGTATGACTACAGCGTCCCCGGTTGTGTTTGTGTATTGTGCAAGGTGTGTTAGTTTCTCTGAGCCGGGGCAGAGCCTGCCACATCGGGGGAAGCAGTCCCGGGTCCCAGATGGAAACTGGGATTGCACCCAGCTCTCACCATCCTTCCATTCTGCCCCTTGACAGGCATGGTCCCACCTCCGCCCCTTTGCTCCTGCGGACCCTTCTGCCCCTCCCTCCCTCGCCCCCTTCCAGCGCCTGTGCAAAGGTCACCACCTTGGGTTAAAATTGCAATTCAGGGCGCCTGGCTGACTCAGTCAGTACAGCGTGTGACTCTTGATCTCGGGGTCCTGAGTTTGAGCCCCATGTTGGGTGTGGAGGTTACTTAAAAAAAAAAATTGCAGGGGCGCCTGGGTAGCGCAGTCGTTAAAGCGTCTGCATTTGGCTCAGGGTGTGATCCTGGCGTTCCGGGATCGAGTCCCACATCAGGCTCCTCCGCTATGAGCCTGCTTCTTCCTCTCCCACTCCCCCTGCTGTGTTCCCTCTCTCGCTGGCTGTCTCTATCTCTGTCACATAAATAAATAAAATCTTTAAAAAAAAATTGCAATTCAACTCCAGGCCCACTTCCAGTCTCCCAGCGCCCTGACCACCCAGTTAAAACAGTCCCTGGTCCATGTTCTCGCAACTTCACCTGACTTAATTTTCTCCCTAGTGCTTGTCACTCCCCGCCGTGGATGTAATTTCTAGCTGTTTGTTATCTTCCTTTCCTAGGACAGATGTTTCCTGTCGCTGTGGGAGCAAGTCCCCAAAGATGTAGTGGTGTTAACACAACACAAATGTGTTGTCTTGAAGTCCCGAGATCCGAAGTCCGAAGTGGCTCTTACTAGGCTGGAAAGCGAAGTGCGCCCAGGGCTGGGTCTTTTCTAGAAGCTGCAGAGGGTAATCTGTTTCTGGGCCTTTTCCAGCTTCTGGGGTCGCCTGCATCCCTCGGCTCACCGCCCTTTCTTCCATCTCCCAAACCCAGCAGCACAGCATCTCGAAATCTCTCTCTGCCTCGGACGCTCCTGCTTCCCTCTGTCACTTACTAGGACCCTTGTGATGCCATTGAACCCTCCCAAGTAAGCCAGGGTCATCTCGCCATCTCAAGACCCTTCACTTGATCACATTGGCAAAGCCCCTTTTGCGGTGCGAGGTCTTGGATCTGTTCTGGGATCATCGGGGTGTGGGGTCATTACTGAGCTCCCCAAAACGCGTTCTCAGCTTCGGTTCGCCACTGTATTCCCAGGGCCTGGCACAGCGCTTGGCCCAGAAGAGCCGCTCTGTAGGAGTCGCTGAATGAATGAATGGAACACAGGAGCAGGAAGGACAGGACAGATGTTGGTGGAGCAGGTTTTGGGGGACCGAGGGCCAAAGAGGAAGTGCCATCCCCAGGAGGAAGTGGAGCCCCGCCCCTGGCCCAAGGCGGGAGGACGATGGAAGGAGCAGGAGTGAGCAGGACAGGTCGGGCAGTCGGGCAGTCAGGAGGATGAGGCAGCAATTGGGGCACCCTGTTCTCCTGCCTGAGCCCGCCTCCCACCCACCCACTCCCTGCCCGCGCCCTCGGGCTGGGCCCAGGTCTTCCTGGAGCCACGGCAGGGAAGGGGGGGCGGTCACAGGGATGCCTGACTGGCACAGCTGGTTTGGCTGGTCCTGGCATCTTGGCAGAGGAGAGCCCTGGGGACAGGTGAAGATGTTGCTGGGAGCACCTGGGAGGACTGGAAGATGCGGGTTCCTGTGGACCCAACACTCCCAGATCCAACACCCCCACCCCAGAGGCTCACCTGGCTCTGTCGGCCCCAGCCCCAGGGACCAGGAAGCTAAACTCCCCATGCCGGACCCTCTCCCAGACCTAGGGGTCCAGGCCCTCAGCCCCCTCCTCCCTCAGACCCAGGGGTCCAGGCCCCCAGCCCCCTCCTCCCTCAGACCCAGGGGTCCAGGCCCCCAGCCCTCCCCTCCCTCAGACCCAGGGGTCCAGGCTCCCAAGCCTTGGGCTCTCACACATTGTCATCTCCTGGCTTGACCTCTGGGGAGCCCCGCTCTCTGTACACCGGTGCCCCTTAACAACACCCCTCTTCTTTTGTGATCAGGCAGCTGGTAAAGACCCAGCTTCTCGGTGCCCCCGCCAGCGTCCCTCCTCAGTCTCTGGCCAGCTACAGGACCCTGAGTAATGGTCCACAGTCGTCCACTCCCCCACTTCCCCCGCCCGCCCAGGAGACTGGGCGCGGCCGCCCCCACCTCAGCGCAGCCCCGGCCCCGCCCCAGGAGCAGGGTGGGCGGGGCGCCCGGGTGAGTGTGCGGGGTGGGGCCGGGCCTGCAGTATCGGCCCTGGGGCAGGCTCCTCCACCGGGATGGGGCAATCGGGGTGGAGAGCAGAGAGCGAGGTTTCTGCAACGCTGCACACCCCGAGATGGACCCACTGATTAGAGGGGAAAGCTGACGGGAGGGGACACGCTTCCTGTGAGGTGTCAGCTACCCTCCTCCCACCCCACCCAGCGTGATGTCTTCTTTTCCCTCTCCAAGGGGCCTCTAGAGCCTTGGGGACAAGGGCATCCCTCGCCCACGGCCCATCCCTTCCCTAGGTCCAGGTGTCTAGGTGTCCCAGTTTCGTTTCTGTCCAGGTCACGGGAGTCCAGGCCTCCAGCCCCTCCTCCCTCATCAGACCCAACAATTCCTGGCCCCCAGCCCCCTCCTCCGTCAGACCCAGGAGCCAGGACCCCCAGCTCCTGTACTGTCCCCATCCCCACCTCATTCGGATTCTTTATTCCTGACTACAGGATTTGGGAGCCCTGCCCCCAGCCTCCGCCCTCTTGGGAACTCAGCCTCTAAGCAGCCAGAGCTGGCCTGGTCCTCAGCTCTCCCACAATTCCTGGCAATTACTAGCTTTTAATGGAAAGGTCAGGCTCTGGAGGTGACAATGGCCCTGATTCTGTGGAAACATGACCTCATGACCCAGTGACCTCTGTTTGCCCACATCTGAGCTCCAAGAACAAAATGGCATAGCCTGGGGCTTCCCAGGGCCCCAGTGGGGGCCTGGAGAAATACCAAGGAATGGATATGGGGAGGACCCAGAATAGGGGGGCACCGTTGAGACCTTCCCTGATGTCTGAGGCCAGAGGGGCTCCCCTCACGGTCAGTGAACGCACACCGGTGACGTGTTCATCTTCCTGGGGGCGTGCTGGGGCGGAGGGGCATGTCCTGGCCAGCCTAGCCCGTCCTTACCTAGCACTGCTCCCTGCTATCCTTAAACCCCCAGGGACAGGTATGAGCTCCCACCCCAGGGGCCAGAAATGTCCCCTCTATCCCCAGATGCTCCCTCTTCTGACAAAGAACATCCCGTCCAGGTGTCTCTCCAGCATCCGGGCCTTCGTCCCCATCAGACCCTCCTCTTAGATGCTCAGGTCGCTCACCTGGAGAGTGTCCCCTCCTGGGGCATCCTTGTCACTGGAAAGCCATCTCTGACCTCCCACAGATGCCCAGGATCTGGAGGCAGGATACCAACCAGACTGCGTTTGCCCCCGGCCAGCAGACTCAAGTCGGCTAGTATGCTAGCCAGGCGTGTTATTTTAAGCATTCTAGTAGCCACGTTTTTTTGTGTTTTTTTTTTTTAAAGAGACATCCATAAGATTAATTTGAGGAATACGTTTTACTCAATCCAGTGTATCTAAAATATCATCATTTTGGGGCACCTGGGTGGCACAGCGGTTAAGCATCTGCCTTCAGCTCAGGGCGTGATCCTGGCATTATGGGATCGAGCCCCACATCAGGCTCTTCCACTATGAGCCTGCTTCTTCCTCTCCCACTCCCCCTGCCTGTGTTCCCTCTCTCGCTGGCTGTCTCTATCTCTGTCGAATAAATAAATAAATCTTTAAAAAAATAAATAAATAAAATATCATCATTTCAACATGGAATCCATATATAAATTACTCGGGAGATATTTTGCATGCTTTAGTTCAATTGCAATGCTCAGTTTCAAAGGGTTAAATTGGAATGTAATCTCACCAAAGCATTACTGTTGCGTTAATTAAGAGGAAAGTATTTGATGTTGTTTTGGGTTTTTTTTTTAAGATTTTATTTATTTGACAGAGAGACACAGCGAGAGAGGGAACAGAAGCAGGGGGAGTGGGAGAGGAAGAAGCAGGCATCCCACCGAGCAGGGAGCCCGATGCGGGGTTCGATCCCAGGACCCTGGGATCATGACCTGAGCCGAAGGCAGACGCTTAACGGCTGCGCCACCCAGGCTCCCCTGTTTCTATTTTTAAAGTTACGTGTAAGTTCATTAAAATTAAATATAACTGGAAATGTTCACTTCCTGGGTCACATGAGCCACATTCCCAGTGCTCAATGGCCACATGTGGCCGGGGGCTCCTGCGTTGACAACGCAGCTCTAAGCCATGTTTACTTACCTGTCTTGTTTGTGGATGCAATGCCAGGTCCTCAGAAGAGGCCTCCCCAGATAGTTGGAGGGATGAAGGATGGATGGTTGAGGGATGGATGATGAATGGATAGAGGGATGATGGATGGATGGACGGAGAGATGATGTATGGATGGAGGGATGGAGAGATGATGGATGGAAGGTTGGGGGATGGATGGAGGGATGATGGATAATCCCTGCTCTGGGAAGAGCTGGAGGCAGGGAGGCTGGGGTGAGGCTGGGGGAAGGGTGGGAGAGGAGGCCTGGGGGACAGGCAGGGGGAGGGCATGGGATGGAGAGTCCTGGCACAGGAGAGTGAGGCTGGAGGGACGATTCTGGGGAGCCCCTGAGCTCCCACTCCAGCTGGGGATGGTGCATGTCTGAGCCACCTGGGAGGGGCCCAGACGGGATGGTAAGGGCCCTCGTGAGGGGCGTCCTTCTGGGTCCAGGGGTTCCAGAAGCTCATGGAGAAGAAAGTTTGAGGTGCCCTTAGGATCCCTTAGGAACTACAGACATTCAGGTCTAGAGGTGTCTTACAGGTGAGGGGTTATTTGCCCCCATTTTTCAGATGGAGAAACTGAGGCTCAAGAGAGCACCTGACTGGATCGAGGTCACCCACTGAGCAAGGGCTGGGGATGTGCTGGCCCCCTGGATGTGGGGGAGCAGAGAGGAGGGAGTCTCCCAGGTGCCCAGGTTGGGGGTGAGGCCCCCCAGAGGTGGAAGCCCAGAGGAGAGCCCGTTGATCTCTGGAGGGAGAAACTGCAGAACCCAGAGGCCAGGAGAGCAGGAGACAAGAATGTTGAGTGGAGGATGCTGGGGTCTCAAGCAGGCCTGGACAGCCGGTGAGCAGTCTCAGCCCCAGAGACCCAGAGCCGCTGGCAGGCTGGTCCACATCACACAGCCATCAGGATTCACCTCTCTGTGCCCTGGCTCCTGGGTGAGGGAGGGGAGGGCAGGGGAGGGACCCAGACACTACAGCCTGGGGTGGCTGGAGGGGCCCAGAGGGCCAGCGGAGAGACTCCCCTGGCAGTCTGAAAGATACTGGGGTGGGGGGGGATCAGCTAAGCAGCTCGCTGTGTGCTCTTGGGCGGGCCGCCTGCCCTCTCTGAGCCTCCACTTGCTCATCTGAAAACAGAGCCACGGGGAGGGGGTATCGCCAAGGCTATTGAGGATAGGAGGGACCACAGACCCTGGGGTCAGACCAATCGGGTTAGGATCTGCTTCGGGCTGCGTGGTCACGGTCATGGCACTTTCGTGCTCGGCCTCAGTTTCCCCATCCAGAAAGCGCTTATGAGAAAAGCTTCTGACTCAACCCCAGGAACAAAAGGGTCACGCTCAGTACCCTAACCTCTCCTACGAGGGCTGCTGAGTCCAGGGCCCATCCTGTCCTCGGAGCCCCCAGGGACACAGCCTCTGGCTCGGGGACCCAGCTGCCTCCCCACCCCTGCCCACCCCTGCCCACCCCTGCCCACCCCTGCTCTCCCACCCTCCCCCGAGCAGAGCAGGTGGTCCTAACAGTGTCCCATCCCTTAGAACTGCGCCTGGTTGACCCGAGGCTTTCAATAAATATTTCTTTTTCTTTTTTTTTTTTTTTAAGATTTTATTTATTTATTTGACAGAGAGAGACAGCCAGCGAGAGAGGGAACACAAGCAGGGGGAGTGGGAGAGGAAGAAGCAGGCTCCCAGCAGAAGAGCCTGATGTGGGGCTCAATCCCAGAACCCTGGGATCACGCCCTGAACTGAAGACAGATGCATAACGACCGAGCCACTCAGGCGCCCCTCAATAAATATTTCTTGAATGAATAAATGAACGGATGAATGAATGAACTCTGAGAGGAGATTAGCTTTTCGTCATTTGCAAGCGAGACTCCGGGTGGGTATGCCCGGAACCAGTAGCCCAGAAGGTTCCACTCTGAAGTTGGAGTGGCCTCTTAGACTCTGCCCCTGGCCATTGGGGAGATTCCTGAGATGTGTCCACCGGCTCTCCTCCCCTCCCCACCCTCGGAATAGGGTGGCTCCCTCCCAGCCTCTCCCCGCTGTTGGAGGCGTGGGTAGCAGCTGGGAGAACCGGCTGGGTGCTGCCCCTCCCCTTGGGCGGGGAGGTAGGCACCTGGCGGGCTCCTCGGGTGGCAGACGCCACCGCTGCACACACCTGGTCCCTGTGCCGCCTGCTCCCGCGCGTCCTCCCCTCCCTTCCCTCACCGGCCTGCCATGGACGGGCCCGCCGAGCCCCGGATCCCGGCCCTGTGGGACACGCAGGAAAACAATATCTCGGAACTCAGGTGAGGCGCGGGCCTGGGCACGAGCCGGGGAGGGGGGGGTCCCCCACCGCCTGCCCAGAGGAGGTGGTCTGGGGGAGAGCCGTGGGCCTCTGCACTGGGGGCCCCAAGCCTCCTGCTGCCTGAGACCCGGCAGGACCCAGCGGGCTCATCCCTGCTGGAAGTTGGTGGGGACAGGGCTGTGCTGAGTTACTTGCTAGGATGCCTGAGGTGTCCCGGACCACGGTGGGGCCTCAGTTTCTCTGTCTGCCAAAGACATCTTTCTGACACAGGGCTGGGTGAGAGCGGGAGTCTGGCTCACAGTAACTGCTCAGAAACGTAAGGGCCTGTTGTCCACTTTTCATCCTGGACACCCCAGAGGACCTTCAGATGGGGGTGCTTTCCTTCATGGGGGCTTGGAATGTGGCCCCTGCTTTGCTCGGGGGAGGATGGGAGAGCAGGGGTGGGCAGGGGTGGGGAGGCAGCTGGGTCCCCGAGCCAGAGGCTGTGTCCCTGGGGGCTCCGAGGACAGGATGGGCCCTGGACTCAGCAGCCCTCGTAGGAGAGGTTAGGGTACTGAGCGTGACCCTTTTGTTCCTGGGGTTGAGTCAGAAGCTTTTCTCATAAGCGCTTTCTGGATGGGGAAACTGAGGCCGAGCACGAAAGTGCCATGACCGTGACCACGCAGCCCGAAGCAGATCCTAACCCGATTGGTCTGACCCCAGGGTCTGTGGTCCCTCCTATCCTCAATAGCCTTGGCGATACCCCCTCCCCGTGGCTCTGTTTTCAGATGAGCAAGTGGAGGCTCAGAGAGGGCAGGCGGCCCGCCCAAGAGCACACAGCGAGCTGCTTAGCTGATCCCCCCCCACCCCAGTATCTTTCAGACTGCCAGGGGAGTCTCTCCGCTGGCCCTCTGGGCCCCTCCAGCCACCCCAGGCTGTAGTGTCTGGGTCCCTCCCCTGCCCTCCCCTCCCTCACCCAGGAGCCAGGGCACAGAGAGGTGAATCCTGATGGCTGTGTGATGTGGACCAGCCTGCCAGCGGCTCTGGGTCTCTGGGGCTGAGACTGCTCACCGGCTGTCCAGGCCTGCTTGAGACCCCAGCATCCTCCACTCAACATTCTTGTCTCCTGCTCTCCTGGCCTCTGGGTTCTGCAGTTTCTCCCTCCAGAGATCAACGGGCTCTCCTCTGGGCTTCCACCTCTGGGGGGCCTCACCCCCAACCTGGGCACCTGGGAGACTCCCTCCTCTCTGCTCCCCCACATCCAGGGGGCCAGCACATCCCCAGCCCTTGCTCAGTGGGTGACCTCGATCCAGTCAGGTGCTCTCTTGAGCCTCAGTTTCTCCATCTGAAAAATGGGGGCAAATAACCCCTCACCTGTAAGACACCTCTAGACCTGAATGTCTGTAGTTCCCTAAGGGACCCTAAGGGCACCTCAAACTTTCTTCTCCATGAGCTTCTGGAACCCCTGGACCCAGAAGGACGCCCCTCACGAGGGTCCTTACCATCCCGTCTGGGCCCCTCCCAGGTGGCTCAGACACGCACCATCCCCAGCTGGAGTGGGAGCTCAGGGGCTCCCCAGAATCATCCCTCCAGCCTCACTCTCCTGTGCCAGGACTCTCCATCCCATGCCCTCCCCCTGCCTGTCCCCCAGGCCTCCTCTCCCACCCTTCCCCCAGCCTCACCCCAGCCTCCCTGCCTCCAGCTCTTCCCAGAGCTGTCCCTCCCTTCCCCCCAGTCCCAAGGCCCTCCAGCCCCTGGTGGTCTGGCCTCCTGCCTGTGTATTCCATCTATCCCGGTACTTGAGATTCCGGGGCCACTGCCTCACTGTTTTCTGCCCCAGTGCCTTTGCGTATTCATTTCCTCCATGGGGATTCCCAGAGAAGTCTTTTCTAATCTCCAGAGCTAACCCTGGCCATGCCCAGCTCAAGTTCCTTCTGTGGCTCACTAGCACTCATAGTGATGGTTTCTAAAACGTTTTAAGACACAGATTGCTTTGTCCCAGAAGAATCTTATTCTGGAGTAGAAACCCATCATAGAGTTCAAGAGGGAACTGCTCTGGTTCAAAACGGGGGAGTGGGGCTGAGGTCCCGCCACTCATCCTGCTTCTTCTGGGGGAGCTCCCCTCTGTTCCCTAAGCTCGCACCTTCCTCAATGCCTGGGCCCCACCTGCTGGCCTCCACACCCACCCCGGCCTGGATCTCACACCTTCGGGCCTTGCATCCCCGAACATTCCTTGCCCTGGGATGACCTCTCTCCCTGTCTGGCAAACTCCCGTCTCACACTATGTCAGATTCTTGGCCACCACGGAACCTGACCACACTTCCAGCTTCACACTCATCCCATGCACCACACCCGGACTGTTCACAGATCTGGCCAGAGCTGGGCCAACCTCGGGGGGCCCTAGCGAGTCTCTGAGAATGATGTCAAGGAATGAATGAATGGAGATTAGGCATGCTTGTGAGATGAGTCAGGCCCGGAAGGCAGGTGAGCAGGGGCAGGGCAGGCAGGGAGAGGGGAGAGGAGGGGCAAACTGTGGATCGGAGGGACCAACGGGGGCAATGGAAAATTCCCATGGGGACCATTATTACCCACAGTCCAGTTTTTTACGACCCACCCCCCCCGAAAATCAAAAAAGCTCTTATATTGCTTTGGGAATACAGGCATACGTGACAAAACTGCGACAGAATTTCACTGGGATAGCGGTTGTGGGGACCAGGAGCTCAGAGACATCAGCGAGACACGGGGCTCAGAAGGTTCTTTTTCGTGGGGTTTGCGATCAGTCACCCTTTATAAATTTTGTAGTGTTCCGTGTCACTGTGTAGGTATCCAATGCACAAAAGGGGGATATTAAGGGCAAAAATCAAAATTTGAAAAGGAAAACATTAAGAGCAAGCAGGAGGCAGGCCGGCAGTGGAGCCAATGGGGAGACAGGCCCAGGGGACATGAGTCCCTTCTAGTCCTTTCTTATGCGCGGCTTCCCAGCAACTGTCTGAGATTAACTGGCACAGATGATCTGCTATTGTCATCCAGGGTATGATTGAGACCACTGAGGCCCAGAGAGGTTGAGTGAGTTGCCCGAGGTCACACAGCTGCCAAGTGGGATGTCGCCAGGATCTGAACCCAGGCTGCCTGACTCTCACGCCCTGGCTGGCAAAGGGATGAGGAAGGGGAGGAAGCTCCAGCCTGGATGGGAGGCTTGGTGGGTAGTCTGTGCTCTGCCACGTTTCCTGGAGTGTGGGCATGCTGGGCTGGGCCACCACCAGCCCCTTCTGGAGAGAATCAAGGCCAGAGGAAACCAAGCAGGCATCTGGACCTGCGGTTGCCGCCCCTCCCTCCCTCTGATCTTGGAGAACCCGCTGCATAGCCCTTTCTGATCTCTCAGATTTATGGCTGAGGTCTCCAGCCCTGGTTTTAAAATCCCAGCCCCCTCCTTCCTTGGGGAGGGCAGAGCCACTCAAAAGATTTTATTGGCTAGATCCCTGCCAGTCACAGAGCTGCTTTTCCCAAGGAGAAAGGGGCCGCTAATAAAAAGGTTCTAAGCAATAAGCAAATAATAGGACATTGGACCTTGCTGCTGCCTGGGTGGAATTTGGGCAGGCGGAGAGGGGAGGGGACTCTGGGCCGCCGCTAGTAAATAAGGTGCCTTGGGAGATGCTCAGAGCCACCCCGCTCCCCAGCGATGACCCCCAGTGATGACCCAGGCTTGGAGAGCAAAGGGCAGGATGTGTCTCCATTCCCACGTGCTCTTTCCGGGCTGGGGAGTGGGAACATCCTGGAACCGCTTGGAAAGGTCTGAGCAGCTCAGTTTGCGGGGGGGGGGGGGGGGGGGGGGCGCTCTGTGGGAGGGAGAGTGGCACCTCGGTGGACTCTGGTGGCATCGAATGCCAGGGCAAGGAGGGGGGCGCTGGTGTTGCTGGGGAGGCCTGGATCAGAGGCCCCAAGAGAGATGTCAGGACTTTGCCACTGTAGGCAAGAAGGCCAGAGTCCCGAAGTCTGCAAGCAGGCAACCCTCAGTTAAGATCCTGCCCGCGTCACTCGCTGGCTGGGACCCGCGGGGCAGACAGGGGCGCTTGGAGCTGCGCGTCTGTGAAACGGGAGCAGCGGGTGCTGCCCGGGGATGGGCCAGACCCGGTGCTCTCTGCTGAGTCAGGGTTTGTGTGGTTTTTTTTTTTTTCCTTCCTCCTTCTCCAAATCCCGTGACCCCCTCCTGAGCCAGGAACTCAGGTGCCGGGAAGGGTGGGGCCAGGGTGAAGAATGGTGGTAATTAGAACCTTCCGGAGCCTTCAGCATGCGCCAGGCTCCTTGAGGGCTTTGTGTGGGTTAGCTCCTTGGATCCTCTGAACAGCCCTGTGAGGCCGCCCAGGTTGGGATTCCCATTTTCCAGATGGGGACACTGAGGCCCACAGAGGCCCCGTACATCAGAGATGCGCTCCCAGGGCCTCGCTCTGAAGCCCCTGGAGAAAGGGTTCGGACAGGAGTCCTCGGACTGCAGGAAAGGGCTGTCCCCGTGCAGGAATCACCTTCACGAGGGGACCAGTGAGTCGGTGGTCTGTCCGCCTTCCAGACCGACGCCGGAGGGTGGACCACAGAGGGCACGGTGTGAGCCCCCGAGGTAAACATTTTCTCAGGGCCACATTAAAAAAAAAAAAGCGGCAAAAGACACAGGCAAAAATCATTTTAATTCTATATTTTATTTAACCCGATATATCTGAAACACTACCATTTCAACACAGAACCAATAGAAAAAATTATCAATGAAATATTTTACATGCTTTGTACGCGAAGCCTTTGGGACCGAGTGGGCTTTTGCTCCGAGATGCCAACCTTCCATCAGGAAGAGCTGATCTGCTTCTAGATCTCACGGCGTTACAGCTCGAAAAAGCCCATCCCCATCCCCAGGTCTGAGTTGTTCCAAACCCGCCCAAAAAGATTTCTAGTAATTGGAATTGAGTGTCTGGGTGACAGTTGAAATCAATAATAAGCAAATACAATTGAAAGGGCCCCCTGTTGCTACGGCCGCGTTTCAAGGGCTCCGTGGGCCACACAGGGTCCGCAGCTGCCATCCTGGGCAGTGCAGAACGGACTGTCTCCATCATTCCAGAAAGTTCTGTTGGTTGGCGTGGCTGCAGGCTGTGAGTGGCCCAAGGGCCAGGATAGGTACATAGTAGGAGCTTAATAAATGCATGTTGGAAGGAGGAGGGGGGAGCATTACAGAGAAAGGAAAGAAAAGTCACGAAGAGCCTCAGGCTAAAGGCATGGCACACAAGAGATCTGAGAGGCGGTGGAGCATAGAGTGTGCAGGGAACAAGAAGAACTCGGTGGTGGGAACAGAACAGCACTGACCATGCTGGCGCGGGGGCCTTGGAGAGGTGGGGGCTGTGCAAGCCAATGGGGGCGCAATGAATCTGCTGGCCTTTGAGGGACAAAGCCCGGGCAGCAGTACAAAGAACTCTGAGAATTTGAAGAGAGTGATTAATTTCTTTAACTAGATTTGTCTGCATTACTATTATCCTTAGGAAAGTGATATATCAAAGTGATAAATTTCAAATTTTTTTAAAGTTACTTAAAAGTTGGGGTGGATTTGAAATGTGCAAGAAGTGCGGGAGGTGGGGGAAGGAAACGGGGGGGGGGATTTTACCCCATCAGAACTTAAAATGCATGGTTACGAAATGCAAACAATAAGACCCCCACCCTATGACTGAGCAATTCCAATTCCCGGTTATTTGCCCAAGGAAATGAGAACGTTGGGCCACCCAAAGACCGGGGTGGGTGCAGCAGCTTTCGGCATAATAGCCCGATCTGAAAACAGCCAAAAACAGGGAAATGGATTACGCACCCTGTGATTTATTCATACAGAGGAATTCGACTCAGCCACAGAAGGGAAAAAAACTCTAACCTACACACAAACACCCATGAATGTCAGGAACGTTGTGCTGAGCAAAAGAAGCCAGATGCCGGAGTACATTCTATAAGATGAAAGTTCTGGAACACCCAAGACCAGACAACTCTATTTCTGAGAAACACTCGGTACAGAGGTCACGTCTGGGGCAGGGGCGGGGACAGAATCGGAGGAGGCACCAGGAAACTTTCTGGGGCGCGGGGCTCTTCTGTGTCTTGCTAGGAGTTGGGATCGCAGGAGGATATGCGTTTGTCAAAATTCACTTAAGATTAATACGTTTTGTCAAAAGGAAAATAATTTTAAAAGGATGGAAGTGGGATATCTTGCAGCTATTTTTAAACAGAACGAGACGGCTGTAGATTGACCTAAAAAATAAGCAAGGTGCACGGTAAGGCGTAAGGTATGAAATCAATAGTTTTTAGAAGAAAGAGGAAAGGGGGAGGAGGAGGGGGAGGAGGAGGAGCAGAAGGAGGAGGGAAAGGGGAGGAGGAGGAAAAGAGGGGGAGGAGGGGGAGGGGAAGAGGGAAAAGAAGGAGGAGGGGGAGGGGAGGAGAAGAGGGAGGAGAAGGAGGAGAAGGGGGAGGGGAGGAGGGAGAGGAGAAGAGGGGGAGGAGGGGGAAGAGGGGGAGAAATCAGAGCACTCACACTGTGAATGCTTGCATGTGCTTCTATAAGCAGTTAAGTTACTCACCAAACTGGTAGTACTGGGATCCCCTGAGGCTGGCAAAGGCATTGTTGGGAGAGACCCATTAACTTATTAATAAACCCAGATGATCAAAAGATACAGAGATATGATCCAAGAATTTGTTATTTTCCTAATTAGATTTTCTAAAGAGAAAGAAAAGGACGCATGCGCCCTACTAAGGAAGGCTGGCAGACTTAAACATCCTCCCACTTGGGGTGCTTAACGCGGTAGAAATTCATTGAGGGCTCACACCCCAGCCCCAGCCACAAGCGTTTTGGGTCACGGGGCCACGTGTTTGGGGCCCCGGGCTCTGCCACCTGTGGCTCCCACGTCCCCCAAGACGTGTCTGGTCCCACCCGCCAAGGGCAGGGTCCAGCCACTTTGCAAGATATTACTTCATACCTTCTGGCCTTTTGTGATATCTGGGACATCTTGCCAGATAAATACCACCTCCTTACCCCTCCAATCTTTCAGTGTGAAAATGTCCAAACATATTTAAAAAAAAAAAAAACCCTTGGAAGAATTATCCACGAACATCCCTATACCTACCACCGCTAAAATTGTATTTGATGTGTCTTACCACGTATCTGAGCATCCTTCTGTCCGTCCGTCCATCCTTATTTGTGATATGTTTCCAAAGTAAGCTGCAGACATCGGAACATGTCATTGTAAACATTCCCATATTTGCTTAAGGGATTTTCTTCTAATAGAGGGTGTTTACGTTCAGTGTAATGCGCAAACAGGAAGGGCCCTGGGCTTTGAGAAAGAGCCGCGGGAGCCCCATCCCTCTAAAGAAATAACGCCTCCTTTTGAATGGCCGGGTTCCAGGGTTTGTGGGGCCCTGATGTATTTACCCAGTCCTGTGCTGTTTCAAGTCTTGCTTGTAAATGATCTTGCAATAAACATCCTGGTATATATTTAATTGGCACCCCCTCAAGGCCGCCGATCTAATCCGTAAATTTTGGGGGGTCACGTTCACTTGCACCTCCAACGGGTACGATGGGAGTAGTGCCCGAATGTCAGACAATGTTTCTTGGAGGTGGGACACGGTAGGAGTCCCTCCTAGCGCCCCTCTGCGAGTAGGGCCGACTGATTTTAAGAAGTTACTAGCCAAAGAAATTAGTTACTAAGTGTTAAAAGGGCTGCGAAAGAAGCAAACAGGAGGAGGAAATGAGGAACAATGCGCAGACACAGGGGGGTGTCTCCTGCTTTAGCGGAGGTGGTCGCATAATTAAAATGTTGCCAAGTGATCTCCCAAAGAGGTTAGTCTAATTGCTCTCCTGCCAAGAGCAGGCAAGTGAAAAGAGCCTGTTTCTCTGTACTCTGGCCAAGGCGTGAGTCATTGCGCTGGGATGGAGGTGCCCAGGGGAGATGCGGATGCTTGCCCAGATGCGTTCCAAGCGGAATTTCAGGAGGTGAGGGAAAGGTACTCCTGCCACGGAGAGCCACCAAAGACATGGTGGCTAGCCTGGGACCTGTACAGTGTGTTCTGGGAATGGGGCATGTTGAACCCAGCTCAGGCTCAGGGAGGCTTGGCAGCGTTCCCCAGAGAAAGGCAGGTTGACCACAGGCGCCCAGCGTGAGTCAGCAGGACAGCCGGCTGGGCTGCTAGGAGACATCCTGCAGCCAGCTTGCATTCCTGAAGGCTGGGGCCTCGCCCAGGAAGGGGAGCAGCTCCAGCCCCAGGCAGACCCCAGAACCCCAGCCGCGGATCCTGTCACCTCCTTTGCACAGGCGCTTCCCCTGGTTACTACTTCCTGTTCCATGGATCTAAACCTGCAACCTTCTCCAGATGCTCTCTACCCCCCACCGGCTCCGTGTTCCCCATCACCATCCGGCATTCCACATTGAAAACATTGGGGGTTCAGGGGCGCCCGGCTGGCTCAGTGGGTGGAGCGTGCGCCTCTTGGTCTCGGGGTTGTGAGTTCGAGCCCCACGTTGAGTGTCGAGGTTACTTAAAAATAAAATCTTTAAAAAACACACACGCGCACCCACATTAAAACATTTTGGGCTCGTTTTTGTCCATTCGAACACAAATTGCAGTAGGGCTTTTTGGTCATTTCGCTTTGCTCTTGTATCTCCCAGCGCTGGGCTCAGAGTAGGTGCTCAGTAAATACTTGTGGGCTGAACGAATCAATTTGCCCCATCTCAGGCGGAAAGGCCTAAAGCTCCCAGGGATGGAGAGCTCTCCTTGGACATCAGACTGGAAAGTCCCTGGAAAAGAGGTCCCTGTTCCCCCTGCCACTGCTCATTCTTGATAGGAGACCAGAGAGGGCTTGCGAGTAGCCTCAGGTCACACAGCAAATCCAAGGGAGGCCTGTAACATAGGCAGGCGTCCTTCTCTGCCCATCCCAGAGTTGCCAAGAGGGACACTGGCAAACAGGATGTTTTGTTTTAATAACGGCTAATGGGCATTAAGCATTTATATGAACGAGGCCCTTTAAAGAAAATTATAAAGTTGACTTTTGTGTGTGTTTAGGGGGAGTGTATAGTTCTATGAATCTTAGTACACGTGGGATTTGTATAACCATCCCCACCATCAGAACCGTCCCATCATCCCTTTGAGGTCAGGCCCCCTCATCCCCGACTGCCCTCTCCCCCCACCGCGCCCCCCACCCCCGGTTTAGTCTCTGTCCATACAGCTTTGTCATTGCGAAAATGTCATGTTCCCTGTTGTGGCGACAACAAATGACCACATGACAAGTGGCCTCAAGCCATACAAACCCAAGTCCCTACTCTTGCAGAGCTCAGAAGTCTGAATCGGTGTTGACGGGCTCAGATCTGAGGGGCAGCAGGGCGGCGTTCCTCCCGGAGGCTCTCGGGAGAATCGGGTCCTTCTGTGCATTTCCAGCTCCTAGAAGCTCCTAGAAGCCTCCTGCGTTCCATGGCTCATGGCTCCTTTGTCCGTCTCCAAAGCCAGCTGCCCGCCCGCATCTTCCAAACTCTCTGCTCTCTGACCTCGGCTTCTGTGACCACTGCTCCTCTCCTCCTCCCTCCTTCTCAGAAGGACCCTTGTGATTAAATTTAGGGCCACCCGATAATCTCCCCATCTCGAAATGCTGACCAGAATCATAGCCTCGAGATCCCCTTTTCCGTGCAGTGTAACACAGTCAGGCTCTGGGGATTGGGGTGTAGACGTCCGTGGGGGCCGCCGTCCTACGGATGGGGCTACACGGACGTGCCTTCCGGAGTCTGGCTTCTTCCCGCGGCATCTTCAAGACGCGTCCACGCGGTTGTGGGGCTCAGCGGTCTGTCTCTTGTCATTGCCAAGTAGTGTCCCCTGGTGTGGATGGACCGCTGTTGACCTGCTCACCCGTTGGAGGCTGTCTGGGTTGTTCCCAGTTTGGGGCGATTGTGAACAGTGTCGCTATGAATATGTGAGTACAGATGTTTGTACGAACATAACATTTGTTGTTCTTGGGTGAACACCCAGGACGGGAAGAGACTCTGGCTTGAAATCTGCTTGTGTTAAGATAGTTCGGGGGCGCCTGGGCGGTCAGTGGATCGTCCCCCTCTCGGTTTCGGCTTGGGTTGTGATCTCGGGGTCGTGCGATCGAGTCCCGCATCGGGCTCCGCGCTCAGCACGGAGTCTGCTTGGGATTCTCTCTCTACCTCTCCCTCTGCTTCTCCCCCTGCTCTCTTTCTGTCTCTCAAATAAATAAATAAATCTTGAAAAAATATATAGCTCAGTGAGATATATGAATACACAGTATATAATGTAATATTATTCCCCTGGGAGTTAAACACTCCCGTGACCAAGGGGAGGGAGGTGGAGATGGACTCGGAGAGGTTACGTGAGTTCCCCAAGGCCAAACCTATGTCTCCTTGACCACCGCCTACAACCCCTGCCCAGAAAGGAGCACACCTGGGGAGCCCCAAATGCAGGGGCCTAGAGGCGCTACCCCACGGCCCTGGCTGGTGACGGGTCAAACTGTGGGGCCACACTGCTTGGGTTCAAAACCCATCTCTGCCAGCTGTGGCTGTGTGACATCAGCCAAGTGACTCTGCCTCTCTGTGCCTCCATCTCCCATCTGTAAGGGGAAGATGGTAATACCACCTGTCTCCTAGGGGTGTTGAGGGAATAAAGGAAGCCAGGCCCATAACGCCGTGGGGAGTACTGTGCCAGGCAGCGCTCCCAGCATGAATCTGATTTCTTCAACAAATCTGGACGGAGGGGCTGCTCTGTGTATTGGATACACTGGCAAAAAAGACGGACCCAAAAATAAATAAATAAATAAATAATCCCTGGTCTCACGGAGCTTACATGCAAGCAGAGAAGGAAGACAATAAACAATCAAAGAGATACATAAGCCGTGAGAGCGGCCCAGAAGGTGCCCAGCGTGTGAGGAAGACAAAGCAGGGTGAGGGGCTGGGGTAGGGCTGAATTATAAACAGGGTGTCGGGTGAGGCCTCACCGATGAGGTGCAGCGGTGCTGTCTGTGGGAGCAGAGGCAGGAGGTGAGGGTGCTAATCCCAGGCCCGGATGGAAGACAGAGAGGACAGTCAGTGCAAAGGCCCTGAGGCAGGCCTTGGCCTGAGGGGTTGGAGGACCAGCAAGGAGAGCAGTAAGCGAGGGGTGGGGGTGAAAATTAAGGCAGAAGGGTCTGGGCGGCTCTTGTAGGGCCTCGTATTCATGGCGAGGACATTGCTTTTTCTCTGAGGGAGGCGGGGGGGGGGGTTGGAGCAGAAGAGAGACAAGAGCCTACTTAGTTTTTAACAGTGGGGAGAGCTGTTGCCGGGGTGCAGGGCTGTGGAAGCAGGGAGATCAGGAAGGAGGCGACTAAAGTCCAGTCTAGAGGCGGGGTGGCTTTTAATCTTTATCAAGTTCCGTCGAGGGAAGCCTTCCTATCCTCCTCATCCCGAGGCCCCAGAGAGGGTAAGCCATGTACTCAAGGTGCCAGAGCAAGTTGGGAGCAGAGCCTGAGTTCAAATCCAAGTCTATCCAACCTCAGCCCATCTTCCTTCCCCACTGTGGCCTGGGCTGCCTCTGGGGATCTGAGCTGGGCACGGATTTGTTTCTTGCACACCTATTGCGTGCCAGGCCCTGGGGCTAAAACACTGAACGTGACTGGCACACGGTGCTCTAGCCGCAGAGGAAGGGGTGGAGGCTCATTGACAAGTACTTACTGAGACCGCCTAGGAAGACTGCTGTGTGACCTTAGGGAAATATATTAACCTCTCTGGGCCTCCATTCTTTCCGGCTCAAAGTAGTGCTCTCCATACCCACTTCATGGGGTTCTGGGAGAAGTCTGATAACGTATGCCCTTGGCATAGATTTTCTTTATGCGTGGCTCCCCTGCCCTTCCTCCCCTGCTGGGGCCAGAGGGAAGTCAGACGTGGTCTTTCAGGTCGGAGGAGGCCAGAGGAATGGGCAGGCCTGGGTGACAGCGGGCCTTGAGTTCCAGGCTGACGGGCTGCGGCCACATGCCGGATGGACAGGTGGGAGGGACTGGAGGCCAAGGGACGGAGGGGGCTGGCTGGAGGGCGAGAGGGCGAGGAGGAGACCAGAGCTGGAGAGGAGAGCAGAGAGAGAGAGGGCCAGGGCTGGGCGGGGAGGCTGGAGGGTCGATGAGTTGGCCCATTCTTAGAGCCTCGCATCCTGGGGTCTCCCGAGCAGGGTGGACCAGGTCAGGCACCAATGACGGGGCTAAGCAGGTGCTCGGCCAACTTCCCATCGTGCGGCCCCAGCGCTGTCTGCAGTCTCTCCTGCTGCCAGACTCGGACCCAGCTCCATTGTCACCTTCATTCCTCGGCTCCAGTCAAGCGACAGCAGCCAGCCAGGCCCTGGGACGTGGTGTGGGAACAAAACGGGCTTGTCACCCCGGGAAAGAAAAGTCACCCTGGGGCCAGATTTGATTTACAAGCTGGGGATGAAGGCACACAGCACCTGTTAGAGGACACACAGTGAGACTGGGCCACGCAGGAATGGGGTGGGGGCACCCCGGCCTCCGCGCTCCAGCAGACAAGGGCGGGGACGGCATTCCTGGCAGGAGGACCGGCCTATGTGAAGGCCTGGAGTTGGGAAGAGTGCTCATTGCACAGGGGAAACTGCCTGCAGGGTTGAGATTCAAATCCCAGCTCTGCCTGGGACTTGCTTCATGTGGCCTTGGACAAGTCACTCTCCCGTCCTTCCATTGTCCCATCTGTAGCCTCGGCACGAGCAGGGAGGCGGCGTTCGCGCCTCGATTGTTTATTTAATGAGCAATTGGTTGTTCTGGGCGCTGAGGGTGCACTGGTAAGGTCTAGACGCTGCTGGCCTGCAAGGGGGCCCGGCTGTGGGCATCTCTAAAGGGCTGGGCAGGGGATTCTGAAGAGCGGGGTCGCTGAGAAGGGCTGAGGCAGGTGAAAGGACGTCGCGAAAGCTCTTTGACTTTTCCTCGCTTTTTTCTTGGTCAATGCCTCTGTTCCCTCCCACATGCATTCGGTCAGTCAGAAACAGGTGGCGCACCAAGGACGTGGCCCCCTGGGGTGGGGCATGGACCCCCGCTGTGGAGGCTGTCAGTGCTGGGGGCGCTGGGAGGGGGACCCCCTCGTACTTATTCATTCACGCCATCAGTGACTATTTCAGGGACTCCTAAAGGGCACGGGATCTTTTCCCTGTTGGCATCTC
The DNA here is from genome assembly GCF_023065955.2 of Ursus arctos. NCBI lineage: Eukaryota > Metazoa > Chordata > Mammalia > Carnivora > Ursidae > Ursus > Ursus arctos. The sequence continues at coordinate 50,101,872 of NW_026622863.1, forward strand.
CCTTTTCCTCTCCTATCAACTGGGGAGGACATGTCTCCGAGCGGCTGTCAGATCAAGGACGGAAACAGCGCTGCCACCAAAGGGAGCTTCGGCTTCCCCGCTGTTTACCAGGAGCCAGGCGCCTAACTTAGATTGTCCTTTTTATTTTTATTTTGTAAAGATTTTATTTATTTGACAGAGAGAGCACAAGCAGGGGGAGCAGCAGGCAGAGGGAGAAGCCCAATGTGGGGCTCCATCCCAGGACCCTGAGATCATGACCTGAGCCGAAGGCAGCCGCTCCACCGACTGAGCCCCCCAGGTGCCCCTAAACTATCCCTTTTAATCCTCAGGTAGGATGAAAACCCTGAGGTGGAGATGACCATTATCCTCATGGGACAGATAAGGAAACTGAGGCTCAGCGAGGTGAGGAGAGCGGAGAGCGCCAAGACCAAGGCACTTAGCTGCCTATCTGTCTAATGGGAACTGACCGCCTCCAAGCACCCACCCCCTGGGCTAATCTGCCTGGCAACCAGTGACGTCACTAATTCCACGCCCACCCTCACCCTGTAGGGAAGCTGACGTCGTCACTGCGCAGTGACGTCACTACAACGCTGTGCTAAGCAGCCCCTCCTCTGGACGCACGCAATGCCCACCTTTGCCTCTATTACCGTGAATCACAACAATAATGGGAGGCGCGCCTGGCCGGCTCCGTGGTGGAGCGTGAGACTCTTGATCTCGGGGTCGGCGTCGAGTACTTTCTACGTGCTCACAACAACCGTAGGAGGTACTGATTATTACTACCCCCATTTTATGGATAAAAAACGGAGGAGGCACAGAGAGGTCGATTGATTTGCCCGAAGCCACACAGCCGGTGGGACACAGAATTCAAAACCCCATATTCTGGCTTCAGAGTTAATGCCCTTCATCAAGACACTGCTACTTCTCCTGTCTCCCTTTCACCATTGAAGAAACTGAGGCACAGAGGGATGAAGTATGGGGCCTCAGCTCGAACAGGAAGTGCCAAAGCCATGTCCAGCCCCAGGGCTGCACTCTTCCTCAGGCCTGTACCACTGTGGTTACTCAGGGCCTGCAACGCGCCCCCCACAACCTGTGAGGTGACCAACCCTCCCTCCCTGTCTCCATGGGAACTGCCCCCAGTCAGGGATAAAGGGGCCTTTGCCAGCAGGCGGTAGCCCATACACCAGCTTCTCCCCTTCCGGGCCCAGCTCGGGACACTGCCCCTGGGAGACCCCGGCTGGCTGAGCTTCCCCTGGGCTCCCCAGAACCCTCCAGCAACCCCAGGCGGAGGGTACACAGTTCTTTAGCTTCTATTCTTCTCCTCCAAGCCTGACCCTGGTGCCGGCCTTGGAGAAACTCCCCATTCCTCAGATCTCCGAAGCTGGTAGAGGTCTTCAGGAAGGATCTTGCCCCCCGCCGCCCCGGGCCAGTCATAGCCTTCAGTGGACCTCCATTTGCTCAACTGTCAACTGGGCAGAGGAGGAGGAACAGAAAAGGCGTCCCAAGCCAGCTAGGTTTTCAACCTCGTCAGGCCCCGCACTTTGCCTCCTTTTTACCAGAAACAGTTGTTTTAGTGGGAAGGCCTCCCCCCGCCCTTTAATGCCTTATCCATGCATTCACTGAATATTTTGTTAAGGTAAAACTCATAGGACTGCTGTCCACAGAGCTTTGGTCAACAACTCAAGGAATTTTGCAAAGTAGGCACAGCACGTAACCAGCCCCCACCTCACAGTCCACCAAACCCCCCAAAATAAACTGCTGCCCCACCTTCTGGCAACTTCTAGCACCTTCTAGAACCTTCTAGCACTTTTCCTGTATTTGAAGTTCCCATAATTGAAATCATGGGGTCCAGACCCTTTTGTGGCCTGTCCTTCACCCAACGTTGTGTTTCTGAGTTTCGTCTGTGTGGTCCCCAACCCTCTTTATGTAACAGAATATTAGTAATAGCCTCTTCACCATCCCAAAGTGAAATCCACAGACAATATAACCTACTTACACACATACTTTTTTTTTCCCAGTTCAGTGGGTTGTCCTCAGTGTACTTTAACGAGGCATGAACGGAAAGTAGCCCAGCGTGGCGGCTCCGAATGGGCGGCTCGGATTCTGTGGGGCTGGAAGCTTGTACCGTGCAAAGGGGGTTCTCCTGAAGGAAAAGAACGAGTGCGTGTGACTCTGGCCGCAGGGAGAGGGGATGTTTATTTAGGATGAGAAAGAGAATTATTAGCAACTTGCCTCATTTTGAAAGCTGACAAACCCTCCACACATTCCAGAAAAAGGACACAGACTAGCTTCTGGCACTTCAGACGTGGGTCTCCTCCTCCACCTCATCCTTTCCGTGTCAGGCGCCCCACGACAAGCGATGTCGTGATGTGACTCCTGCGAATTCCTGCAGCCAGCCGCCTAGAGGGAACGCAGCCATGCATGGACAGGCGTGACCGCGGACCCCATAAATACCCGGGGGAAGCTCGGGAAAATGTCTCCCCACCTCCACTTCACCTTAGCCAGGGCCCCCCAATACCCACTCCTCTTGACGCGCCAGGGGCAGGAGACCCCGGGGGAGGCCGTCATGGAAAGATACAGCGGATCGAATGGATTGCTCTTAGAACATCTCGCTTTGGAAAATTTTATTTCCGTCTATGGCTTTGTGGACCCATCGCGAGGGTTTTGGAAAGGCAGCTCGAGTGAGGGGCTTGAAACTTGAGACTGTTTCAGTTTCGGGGTGCCCGGCTGGCTCAGCCAGTAGAGCAGGCGACTCTCCATCTCAGAGTTGTAAGTTCGAGCCCCATGTTGGGCGTAGAGATTACTTAAAAATAAAATCGTAAAAAAACAAAACGAAACTGTTCCAGCTTCACGGTAAGCCCTGGACTGGGTTTCTCAGGTGCGCTCTGCCGCTCTGTGGCATTACAGGAAGGAGTGCGCAGGGCACATAACTTCTGCAGCCTCGGTGTCCTTGTTGGTAAAATGGGGGTGGCGACTTAGCCTCTTCCTCAACGGTTGGGGCAAAGAGTCAATGTGGGGAAGCACTTAGCCCCACTTTACAGATGTGAGGTGCTCCGTGTCCCACCGGCTGTGTGGCTTTGGGAAAGTCATTCAACCTCTCTGTGCCTCGCTTTCTTCATTCGTAAAAGGGGGCTAATAATTGTCGTGACCTCATAGGATTGTTGTGGGGTTTGGGCAAACCATCCCCACCTTGCAGATGAAGAAATGTTGTCAGGGTTCCACAAGGGAGTGGGGTGCCCCTCACCTGCCTCTTCCTCACCCTCCCTCCTGCCCTGAGATTCCTCAGCACCCTCCAACCCTCCAGAAATGACTCCTGTCCTCACCTCCTCCCCGGTCCTCATGGTGTCTCCCCCACACTCCTACAGCCAGAAGTTGTCAGGCGAATACTTCAGGTACAAGGGCATCCCCTTCCCCGTCGGCATCTACTCACCCGAGAGCATCCGCATGGTGGAGAACGCTGATGTGCAGGACGACGACATCTTCATCATCACCTACCCCAAGTCAGGTACCTGCTGGGCGGGGCGGCTGGGGTGGCGGCCACTGAGCCTGAGAAGGGTGTGCGGAGGGGAAGGGGAAGCGGAAAGAGCCGGGATGGGGGTGGGGTGTCTGGATCTGCTCAGAACTGGGATGAGCTTGGCCTTTGCACCAGCGGGTCCCTCCGCCAGGTGTCGCTCCTTCCTCCCCGCCCCCATGGGCTCTCCTGTCCTCAGAGAAGCCTTCCCTGACCTCCCAGCTAAAGCAGCGTCCCCACCTTGTCCCTCTCTATCCCCTTAACTAGCTGCTACTTTCCGTCCTAGCACCTGTCGCCACCAGCCACCATACTGTGTTTTAGTTTGTTGATTTATTCTCTGTTTTCCCCACTGGAACATGAGCTCTTTGAGGGCGGGTGGTTTAGTGTGTCTGGATCACTGCTGTGTTCTTTGAGCCTAAAACAGTGCACGGCACATAATAAAATATTGGAGGAAGGAAGGGGGCGGAGAAGGAGGGAGGGGGAAAGGGATGCTTTTAATTTTCTCCATTCCATCACTGAAAAGCTGCTTATTGGTCATCGGCCATGTGTGGAGACACACCTGTGACTAGGGGAGACATTTATCAATTTGCTGGGACGGACAGATTTCATTTCAATATGCAATCACTTATATTACTCTATCATTAGGGTTGGGGTGGGTGCCCCCAAGGAAGGGTACAGAGAACATTGAATGTAGATAATAAGAGATGGTCTGGGGGATGAAGGCAGGCTTTGTGGGGGAGAAGATGTTCATGTCCACAGACCTGGAAGCTGCAGAGGGGTTTGAGTGGGAAAGTGTGTCCTACACAGAGAAGCTGCACATGCAAAGGCCCTGGGGTCAGGGGGAGGCTTAATGAGATTGAGGGGACAAGAGAAGGTCAGTGAGGCTGCGATGAGGCTGAGGGCACATGGGCTGATGAAGCATCCCCTTTGGAGCCAAGGTGAGGCTCTGAGGTGACTTAACTCAAAGTCCCTCGGGGAGCTTTTAGCAAGAGAAGGGACAGACTTCAGCTTTTTCTTCTCTACAATGATGGAGATCGACTACTTTATTTCTTTTTCAAAACATTTTTGAAACATTCCAAAATACGATATTCACCCTCTTCAGCATAGAGTTCTGTGAGGGGTATTGAGATAGAGTTCACACACCATTCGATTTACCCATTTTATTTTATTTTTTTTAAAGATTTTATTTATTTATTCGACAGATATAGAGACAGCCAGCGAGAGAGGGAACACAAGCAGGAGGAGTGGGAGAGGAAGAAGCAGGCTCATAGCGGAGGAGCCTGATGTGGGGCTCGATCCCACAATGCTGGGATCACGCCCTGAGCCGAAGGCAGACGCTTAACCACTGTGCCACCCAGGCGCCCCGATGATTTACCCATTTTAAAGTGTACAATTCTCCGGTAGTCATATATTCCCAGGGTTGTGCAACCATCACTACAATCCATCCCGAAACAGTTTCACCCTCCCAACAAGAGACCCCGTACCCATTCGCCATCACTCCCCAAACCCCACATCCCCGACTCCAAGCTATGGCCACCATTAATCTGCTGTCCAACTCTATGGATTTGCCCATTCTGGACATTTCATATAAATGGAACCCTACAATGTGTGGTCTTTTGAGTCTGGCTTCTTTCACTCAGCGTAATATACTTTGGATTCACCCAGGCTGTTTGGTCTTTGTTTGATTGTTTGTTTTTTTTTTTTTTTAATTTTTTTTATTGCCAAGGAGTATTCCTTTCTCTGGATAGACCACGGTTTATCCATTCATCTGTTGAAGGACATTTGGGTTGTGTCCAGACTGGGGTAGGTAGGAATACAGCTGCTATGCAGCTTTGCATACAAGTCTGTGCATGGAAATATGTTTTCATTCTTCTTGGGTAAATACTCAGAAGTGAGATTGCAGAGTCTATGGGAAGTAGGTTTGCCTGACTTTAGAAGAAACTGCCAAGCTCTTTTTCCAAAGTGGCTCTACCATTTTGCATTCTCACCAGCAACATCGGTGAGCTTGCCAACCAAGTGTTCCTTGCCAACACTTGATATTGTCAGGGGTTTTTTTGTTTGTTGGTTGGTGGGTTTGGTTTTTACGCCGTTCTAACAGGTATGTATTGCTATCTCACCGTGGTTTTAATTTGCCTTTCCCCGCTGGCTAATGATGGGGAACATCTTTCCATTGGCTCATTGGCCAATCACATATCTTCTTTGATAAAGTGTCTATTCAAGTCTTTCCCCCATTTTAAAATCAAAACCATTTGTTTTCTCATTATTGAGTTTCGAGAGAGTTCTTTTTTTTTTTTTTTTAAGTAAGCTCCGCGCCCAACGTGGGGCTGGAACTCATGACCCTGAAATCAAGAGTCAGATGCTCTACCGTCGGAACCAGCCAAGCCCCCAGAGAGTTCTTTATATAATCTGAGTACAAACCCTTTATCAGATATGCCTTTTGCAAATACTTTCTCCCCACCTGTGACTTATCTCTCCAGTGTCTTCTCAAAGCAGAAGTTTCTAATTTTGGTGAAATCCAATTTGTCAATGTGTTCTTTACTGGGTCAGATTTTGATGTCATAGCTAGGAAATCTTTGCTTAACCCCAGGTCATAAAGACGTCCTTTGGGGCGCCTGGGTGGCACAGCGGTTAAAGCGTCTGCCTTCGGCTCAGGGCGTGATCCCAGCGTTACAGGATCGAGCCCCACGTCAGGCTCCTCCACTATGAGCCTGCTTCTTCCTCTCCCACTCCCCCTGCTTGTGTTCCCTCTCTCGCTGGCTGTCTCTATCTCTGTCAAATAAATAAATAAAATCTTAAAAAAATAAAATAAAATAAAGACGTCCTTTGTGTTTCCCTGTAGAAGTTTTATAGTTTCAGATTTTACACTTAAATCGATGATCCATTTTAAGATAATTTGAGTATATTGAATGAAGTGTAGTGTGAGGTTCTTTGCCCATAGATGTCCAATTAGTTCAGCCTCTTTCTTTAATTTGAAATGTATTGATTTTTTTTTTTTAAGATTTTATTTATTTATTTGATGGAGTGAGAGACAGCCAGTGAGAGAGGGAACACAAGCAGGGGGAGCGGGAGAGGAAGAAGCAGGATACCAGCCGAGGAGCCTGATGCGGGGCTCAAACCCAGAACGCAGGGATAACGCCCTGAGCCAAAGGCAGACGCTTAACGACTGCGCCACCCAGACGCCCTTCCTTGTATTGTTTTTAGAGGGGGGAGGGGCAGAGGGAGAGAGAGAGAATCTTAAGCCCCCAATGTGGGGCTCGATCTCATGTCCCGGAGATCTTGACCTGAGCCAAAATCAAGAGTCGGACGCTTAACTGACCGAGCCCCCCAAGCGCCCCTCTTTTTCCTTGTATTTTGACATCATCTCGTCTTAGGACTGTAGACAAAGAACTTCCTTGTTTGTTTAGTCTGTTTACAGTTCCACGGTATTCCATAACCTGGGATGTGCAGGAGTTCTTGTTTAAACAGTTGCTGCCTGATGAGTATTCACTAGTTTGCAACCTTTTGCCTTTAGACACAGTGTAAACTTCACGCACAATGCCGCCCCAGGTGCGTGTAGCATTTGTACACCTGTGCATTTATCCGTAGAAAAAAACTCCTAGATATGGAATTGCTCGGTCAAAGGGTCTGTGAATATGCGATCTTGACGGCCACGGCCACATTTGCCTTCATCGAAGTTGCAGAAGCCTCTTGCCGGAACAGCGGGCTTTCCTCAAAGCCGCTTGGAGCCGGATGGTGATGGTTGCACAACCTCCTGAACGCACTTCGCGCCCCTGAGCTGGACCCTTTAAAAATGGTTACATCGGTACGTTTTGCGTTGTGCGTGTTTTACCGCACAGCCGCAAAAAAGAGTTTGTGAACTAGTCACGGAGGATTAAATCACCAAGGGGGTAAGGAGAACCCCAGGGGATACAGGAAGAGCCCATACAGGGATCGGCCAGCCACTTCCCCTGGGCGGAAGCAGAGCGCCCAAGGAAATCTGCTGGGGGCGCGGGTTGGTGGGGGTGGGGGTGCAGAAAGTGTCGCCGGGTCCAGGGCACTGCCGGCCGCTGTCCATCACGGGAGCCAGAGGGGAGGAGCGCGCGGCAGCCGCGAAGGGAAGCCCATCCTCCCGCAGGGTTCCTCCGGCGCCCTCTACCGGCAGAGGTTACCACTGCGCTGGGCGCCGGAGGAGAACCTGTTCGCAGGGTCCGGCTCCCAACTCCCAGAACAGGGCAACGCAGAGTGGATTCGGAGGCCAGGGGCAGAGCATCGAGAACCGGGGCAGGGTTATTGTTAGAATCCAAGGCAATATAGGGGCGCCCGACTGGCTCGGTTGGTGGAGCGGGGGACTCTTGATCTCCGTGTCGCGGGTCCGAGCCCCACTTTGGTCGCAGAGATGACTTAAAAGCAGACAGACAGGGGCGCCTGGGTGACTCAGTCGGTTAAGCGACGGCCTTCGGCTCAGGTCATGATCCCAGGGTTGCAGGATCCAGCCCCGCATGGGGCTCCCTGTTCCTCTCTCTGCCTCTGCCTGCAGCTCCCCCTGCTTGTGCTATCTTTTTCTCTCCCTTTCTGCCAAATAAATAAATAAAATCTTAAAAAAAAAACAACCAGACAAACAAGACAACAACAAAACAGAGAATCCAGGGCAATATAATACTAATAATAGGTGACTGTTAACATGATGATTATTATTATTTCTCATCTGACTTGCCTATAGTCTCCTGGAATCCGGACCTGAGAATGGGTCATTGATGAGGTCCCTTCCTGCTACATGACATTTGTGGCTCCCCCCAGAAATCAAGGGGCAGTGAAAGGAGCTGAGATTTTTAAGCCCAGACGCCTAATCCCAGCTTCCTGTATGACTAGCGGAATGCTTCTGCCGCACACATAAGCCTCAGGATCGCAGCCACGGAGCCTCCTAGAGCCCTATTTGTCATTCCTTTAAACACCAGTCCGTGCAGGATGCGTGGAGCGAAGTGGGGGGAAATCCATGCAGTCTTGGGCACTCTGGCTCTTTCCGTTTTATGGCTCCGCCATCCCCGGGAGCCCCAGATTGCAGGGGCATCCCTGCATCCAGCCACAGAGAGGGAAGAGAGAGTGGGAGTGGGGGTGGGGGACACGTAGGAGGTGTTTATGGGCCAGGCCTGGAAATGGCTACATGGCATTGCCACCTGCACTCACTTGGCCAGAACTCGGTCACGTGGTCCCTGCATGCACCTGCAGGGGAGGCGAGGAAAGAGTGGTCCCGTCGTATTCCTGGTAGGGAGATGAAATGGGGTTGGGTAGACAGTGAGCCAGTCCCCGCCACACGCGTCTCTTCCCAGCTTTGCCACCTTGGCCGCCTTTGTTTCTTTGAGCCTTGAGTTCCTGCTCTGAAAATCCTGATCTCTTCGGATATCATTTGCCCGATATCTCCCGACAGGCACCAACTGGATGATAGAGATCCTCAGCTTAATCCTGAAGGACGGGGACCCATCCTGGATCCACTCGGTGCCCATCTGGAAGCGGGCACCCTGGTGTGAGACCATCATGGGTGCCTTCAGCCTCTCGGACCAGCCCAGCCCCCGCCTCATGAGTTCCCACCTCCCCATCCAGCTCTTCACCAAAGCCTTCTTCAACTCCACGGCCAAGGTGCAGGAGGCGGGAGGGGCGTTGGGGTGGGGGAGAGAGCATGCGAACTGATGGGTTCGGCACGTGTTTATTGAACACCTGCTCTGTGCCTGGCCCCGATCTAGCTCAGTAGTTAATAAGCACACGGTAACGTAAGCCCACATGCTAAGGGGTAACAGGCAGACAATAGATAAGGACGCTCTTTAAGACGCCAAGATGATAAATTCACATCGGAAAGGAGCAGAGTGTGGGGGTGTCCGGGGGAAGAACATTCCAGGCACAGGAATGCAGGTGCAAAGGCCCCGGGGTGGCTGTTGCGCGCCTGAGGCTGGCAAGGAAGCCTGTGTGGCCAGAGCCAAGTGAACGAGGGGGAGAAGGGGAGAGGTGAGGTCAGGGAGGTAACAGGGTCTCAACTGTGCAGGGCTGCGTGGGCTGTGGTGGGAACTTCGCTGGTCCCCTGAGGGACGCGAGCCAGGGCAGGGCTCTGAGCAGAGAAACAGGAGCCCATTCAGGGTTTCACAGGCATCCTCTGGACGCAAAGTAGGGAACAGACCGTGGGGGTGAGGGCAGGTTAGTCCAGGCGGGAGGCGACAGTGGACGAGACCAGGGTGGTGGCCGTGGAGGCGAAGGAAGCGGGCTGGGTTTGGGGTGTGTTTTGAAGGTGGATCTGGTAGCCGGATTTGGTGACAGATTGGGCGTGGGTGTCAGACAGATGAGTCAAGGGTGACTCTGTGGTGTTTGGCTTAAGCAGCTGGGAGGATGAAGCTGCCATCCCCTGGGATGGGGGGCTGCGGGAGGGGAGGCTCAGGGGAAGGTGGGAGCTGTGCTGTGGCCCATGGGCATCCGGGTGGGGGTTGCCAGTGGGCAGGGAAGTAACTGAATCAGGATTTGCTAGGACAGATCTGGGCTGGACACGCATCTCTGTAATTTGCTGATCGATGCAGAGATGGAAGGAGTAATTAAAGCCAGGAGACTGGTGTGATCACCAAGGAAGTGAGTGGCTGACCGTAATCTTGGGGAAGGAGACGGTTGCCAGGGAAGGACATATCCAAAGGGGCTGGAGGGGGCTTGGTTGTGGAATATGAAGCTGGTGAACACAGCGGTGGCAGGTGATCAGGACCTTGAATGCCAGGCTCAGGGGCTGGGACTCTTCCCGGGGGTGCTGGAGAGTCAAGGAGGGCAGGGTCAGCACTGAATGTAGAAGGACCCTCTGGGGCCATGTGAGGCTGGGAGGCTGGGGAGGAGGCTGAGGTGAGGGACCAGGCAGGAACGGATGAGCTAGGGCCTTGGCTATGGGATTAGGAAGGAGGGGCAACGCCTCTCACCCTGATCTCCCCCATCCTGAGCCCCATGCCTTCCTCCTCCAGTGTTTCTTTATTCCCTGAAGCCAAACTGTCACTCTGCCTGGTCCAGGAACAGTCCCTCTCTCCTCCTAGAATGTGTTTGCAGGGAACTCTCCCCATCCTCTGGGATGAGGTGAACTGATCTAAGCTTAGCGGGGCAGTCCCCTGAGAAGTCTACCCTGAGTCCTTCCTGCTGTGGGATCAGAAGAGAGAAGTCTTGGTTGGGGACCATGCAGCCTTTGGGGCTGGGGTCCTGCCTGTGTCTGACGCCTTCTCGCCTCTCCCCAACATCCACACACAGGTGATCTACATGGGTCGGAACCCCCGGGACGTGGTGGTCTCACTCTATCATTACTCCAAGATCGCTGGGCAGTTGAAGGACCCCGGCACGCCTGACCAGTTCCTGCAGAACTTTCTCAAAGGCGAAGGTGAGGACTGGGGCAAAGTGAGGTGGGGGGCGCCCCTTGGGGACCCAGACAGGAAGGGGGCAGGGGAGGGGTAGGAAGGAGAGAGAGGCAGAAATACAGGGTGTTACTCACAGTGATGGAGATAGGAGAACAGAGAGAAGGAAACAGACAGACACACAGATAGAGAGAAAGAGGGAGAAAAACAAAAAGAGAGAGACAGAGATGCAGAATAGGGACAGAAACAGAGAGATGGGGAGACAGGGGTTTTCGGGAAGCCAGGTGTGGGAGGTTTGGGGGAGGTGTCCAGCTCTGAGGGGCCAGGCCTGGGGCCACGTGGGCCAGTGAGGCCCCCCTGAGCCCTGAGCTCCAGCAGGAGTGGTCTTGCTGCCCGGCCCTCATCCTCCCGCCCCTCCGCCCGCAGTGCAGTTCGGCTCCTGGTTCGACCACATTAAGGGCTGGATTCGGATGCAGGGCAAAGAGAACTTCCTGTTTATCACCTACGAGGAGCTGCAGCAGGTAACCCCCCACCCCGCCCCAGCCCGGCCCAGCGCCCCCCACTCCTCCCCTGCTCACGCCCGCTTCCCTTCCCGCAAGGCCTGGTCTGCTGCCCAACGCACCAGGTACTGGGGGCACAGCAGTGACAGAACAGAGTCCTGAGCCCCTGAGCCGCAGAGGGGGCCACGGACAGATAAATAAAATAGACGCAGAGCGAAGGAGAAAAGGCAAGCCGATACAAGCCGAGGATAAGGAATGTGTGGGGGTGCAACTCTAAATAGGGTGTCAGGGAGGCCTCTGGGAGAAGGTGACACTTAAGCAAAGATCTAAAGGAGAAGAAGAGCCCTGGAGGTATCGGGAAAAGTGTCCTGGGCAGAGGGAACCTAACGCCAGTACAACGTATGCCACAGCGTTAGTATAAAGTAAAGTACAAGTGACTAGGTTCTGAGCAAGGGCCAATCTGATTAATAGTAACAATTAGTGTGGCAATTAGTAGTGTCCCCTGAGGGTGACCTAGGCGGTGGATCAAACACCACACGTGGCTTATCCCACTTAATCCTCGCCAAGTATGGACAGGTGAGTTACCTATTAGAGCGAAGCACGTAAACTTGCCAGTATTTGGCCACATTTTATATGGTTCACCCCAATATTGTTATTACCCCCATTTTATAGAGGAGGAGAGCCTGGGGATTTGGAACCTAGAGAGAGTTGGCAACCTACCTGAGGTTTGTTTTTCTTTTTTTCCCCACCCTGGTAAATCTCTGGATGTTGGAAGATCCAGAGAAGATTTCGGCATTACCAGCCCCCCACACCCACTTTTTTTTTTTCCACCTAGCTTTATTCTCCAAACCAAAAACTGGGCCATGCAGCCTGACAGAGCTTCTGGGCTGCCCCTGGGTGTGAGGAACTGCCAACATGTTAGAATTTCTGGGACACGCCAGTGGTTCAAGACGATAAAGGGATGGAGGGTTATGAAACCAGGAATGACCTGGAAAATCGGAGCCATGGGGTTGGTGGAGCTGACCAGAAGGCTGATTGCATTTCAGGGAAGGCAGAGAGATAGAGGGGGGCGGGGAGGGGTGGGGCTTCGGGCATTTAAATCTGAGCTCCTCCCTAGCTGTGTGACCCTAGACAAGTGTCTTCCCCTCTCTGAGCCTCCATTTTCCAATTGGGGTAATGACACCTTTCTGCAGGGCTATTGGCATGCTTGGCACAAATATACATGAGAGGCTTGGACCAGAGCTTGGTACACAGCAGGTGCTCAATCCCCAGTGGCTTGAACCGTTGTTGTCAGGAGGGAGTGGATATTCGAGCTGCGTCTGTGTCTGGGGAGGTTTGCCAGGTGGAGGGTAGCGGCACGGGGCATTCTTGGCAGCCCATGCCGAGGCTGCAGGGAGGAAAGTGCAGGGAATGGTAAGTTCTGGAAAGACAGGATGGGGGAGGCCAGACTTCTGTCCTTAAAAGTCAGGTCTGGGGGGCCGGGACTCCTATCCCCGGACACAAGGGAGGCACATGAGGACTGGGAGTACGGAGAGCTAGGGTCAGCTCTGGATATGGGGGCCTGGAGGCAAGGAGGCCAGGGAGGAGGCTGCGGAGGAGGCTGGGGTAAGGAGTCCATAGGGAGAGGACTAGGCCTGACCAGTGCTAGGGCTGAGAGCAGAGGAGGAGATGAGCGGAGACAGGCGACAGGGGTTTAGGGGCAAGGGGAGAAGGGGGGTGAGGCCGGGCTGGGAGTCTGGCCTGGGACTGGCTCAAGGAGGCCACGGTTGCGGGATGGGGACGTGGGGGTGGGGGTGCAGATTTGGGGCACAGACAGGCTGACTCCCACTTCTAACCTGAGTGAGGGTGATTCTGCATAAGGGTACCCACCTCTGCTCCCTGCTGTGACCTCCGCCCCGTCCCTCCCGCCCACAGAACCCTCCAAAATCCCAAACTGCAAAAACTCTCGGAAGCCATCGCCCAATCCCTCAGCTTGGAGGTGGGGAAACTGAGGCAAAGGAGCAGAGTCACCCGGACAGGTCTGGGTTGGGACTCAGACGTCCAGAATCGGGGTCTGGTTGGTGCTCCTTCCTTGCCTGGGGTCCCACCTCCGTCCGCCTGGCCCCGCTGACCCCTTGCCTTGCCTGCAGGATCTCCACGGCTCTGTGAAGCGCGTCTGTCAATTCCTGGGTCGGCCGCTGGGTGAAGAGGCGCTGGGCTCCGTCGTGGCGCACTCAGCTTTCGGTGCTATGAAGGCCAATGCCATGTCCAACTTCACGCTCCTGCCCCCCAGCCTGCTGGACCAGCGCCACGGTGCCTTCCTCCGGAAAGGTGCGGGGGCTCTGGGGTGCCACTGCCTGGCTGTGTGGCCTGGGCCAGTCATGTAACCTCTCTGAGCCTCAGTTTTCCCGGCTGAAACATGGGGTTGCTGCAAACAGAACCGCCTTCACAGGGTCGCTCTGGACCCAGGATTGACCCCACACACAGGGCTTAGCCTGCGGCCGGGCACGCTCCGTGGGGCTACATTCGAGTCTTCACGCATCTTTCTTAGCATGAAGGGTTCACCCCAGAAATATCCAAGTGTTGGATTATGGGGTGCGGGTGGGAGGGCACTACTTCCCGTTCCTGCTAAAATACCACAAATGTAGCGGCTTCACACAAGCCACGTTTATTCTCTTATGGTTCTGGTCAGAAGTCCAGAATCAGTGTCCCTGGGTTAAAACCGAAGTGTCAGAAGGGCTGTTGCTTCCGGAGGCTCTAGGGGGGGAATCAGTTCTCTGCCTTTTCAGTTTCTAGCCCCGCGCGCATTGCTTGGCTCGTGGCCCCCATTCGTCTGAAAGCAGCAGCGAAGTATCTTCTAATCTCTGACTTTGACCCTCCCACCTCCTCTTATCAGCACCCTTGTGGCTAAATGGGGACCCCCTGGATAATCCAGGATCCTCTCCCCATCTCCAGGTCTTTAACAAGGACACCTGCAAACTCCCTTTTGTTGTGCAAGGTCACATAGGCATAGGTTCCAAAGACTAGGACAGGTTGACGTCTGGAGGTGATTATTCAGCCTACCACAGGGAGCCCCCCCAGACCTCACAAAGGGCATCATGTAATTTGTGGGGTGTACGCTTGCTAAGATTCAAAATACCACCATCTGAATGACATTGGCCCCAGGATTCCAGGTTAATGCCCCATGATGAAGTGAGAAACGTGAGGCTTGGAGGGATCCCCGCGCCTACCTGGGCACATGAAAGGGGCAGAGTTCATGCCCCTTGCCTGCCCGGTTGCTGTGAGTCAAGGAGTGAACCCCACGAATCCAGGGTAGCCCTTCGGTCCGTCCCCTGGCACCGAGTGTGGGAAAGCATTCATTCCCACTGTCAGGGCCATAATGGAGGTAGTGTAGCGTGTTGCAGGAGCCCTGGGGTGAGGAAGCCCTGTTCTAGCCAGGAAGGTGAGGGACGGGCCATAGTGACAGGGTCACACAGGTGACACGGAGGCAGGAATGCTGGGTGGGGAGACGGATGATCTGGGCAGAGAGATTTAAGGGGTCAAGGGGTAAAACAGAGCAAGGCAACAGGTCTACTGGGGGGACAGGTAGGATGGGGGGAGCCAAGGGAGGGAAGGCGCAAAAATGGGGGGGTGCAGAGGCAGCCACCATAGGAGGTAAAGGAGGGTAAAATGGAGATGAAGGGGGGTGGGGAGGTGCTTCTGGCAAAGGCCCCAGGGGTGGGAAAGGGGGTGCTGGCACGTTGCGGGCGGGGAAGGTTCCCATGTTCCTCACCTCGCCGTCCCTCCCTCCCCTCCAGGGGTGTGCGGTGACTGGAAGAACCACTTCACGGTGGCGCAGAGCGAAGCCTTCGACCGTGTCTACCGCGAGCAGATGCGGGGGCTGCCCACCTTCCCCTGGGACGTCTCCGAGGACGCCAGCCCGGACCCCGATCCCAGCCCCAGCCCCCCGGAGGCCTCCGAGCCCCCCAACCCGTGACTCAGAATAAACGCTGCGCTCCTGCCCCGACTCTCGCTGCGCTGTGGAGGGGGCTTGCCGCGGCCGGCCGGCAGGGGGCGCGCGAGGGAAGATGAGGCTGGGGGTGGGGCCCCGCCGCTCACCCAGGGCCTCCGGAGAGGACCTGGTCTTCTTCCGCACCCGGCACGCCAGTGGGGTCGGTGACTCAGAAGCCCCGGCCGGAGGCGAAGGTGCTGCGGGGAGGCAAGCGCTGGGCACCTGCCTTCCCCCAGGGACGGGGCGCTGCAGTCGGGACTTCTGGGTGCGAGGGAGGAGGGGGCCAGGACTGCATTCCTGGGTCGTCTGCTAGGCTGTGGCAATGCAAGGTTCCGCCATCAAGCAGCTTTATTCTGAGCAGAGCTAAAGGGAGACCCCAGCAACCCAGCCCTTAGCACCCACAAAACAGTCCCAGGGCCCCTGGCCCTGACCCATTCCCCACCCGCTGTGTGCCCCCCACCCCCCACTTCCAGGCCCTCATTATTCCGCCGCACTCCCTGGATTGGATTCTCCTCTGCCAAGCTGTTTATCCACAGCTCCTGAGCATGGTGGGTACTGAAAGCTCCCCTCCTTTGTCCCAGGGACTCCCCACCTTCACCCCACACAATTCCACCCCGGGGGGCCGCTCAGCCAGGCCTGGTCGCAGAGAAGTTCTGACCAGGCCGCAGTAGGATATGTGCTGTTCTAGGACCCCAGCTACTCGAGACTTTCTGCCCGTTTCCTAAACTGTGACACTGGCCACTAGAGTGGGCCCTGGGCTTGCCCCGGTTCTAGAACAAAGAGAAAAAAATCCCTTCCGCTTCCCAGACAGACACCCAGGCCAGAAGCCTTGTCTAAGCCATGACACACAGAGGCAGGGGGCTTGGAGCTGCCTGTGGACAGGCCGACCCGGTGCGGCTTTGGCTCCTGTCAGGGTCGCCCCCTGAGTCCTGCCTGGGCAGCCCGATCGGGCTGCTGGACGCCTCGGGGTTCCAGAAGTTTGGAGGCAGCATCTTCACCAGACCTCCTTCGGGTCGGGGACAGATAGTGGAGGCGGCTTGCGGGGAGGAGGGGCAGGGGGCCGCCCCAGGGCTGGGACCGGCTCAGAGGACGGGGTTCTGTCTCACCCCTGGGGGCCCCTCCAGTGCCCCGCTGCCTCATCAGGGCCTTGGCTGGGGTGTCCTTGGAGCCCCAGGACTTCTTGAGCTGTGGAGGGAAAGAGGAGGAGGTGAGAGAAGGCCCTGGGGACTGAGTCCAGGAAGGGTGTGTGGTGTGTGTGTGTGACTCTCAGGGCAGGTGAGAAGGCCCCTGAGCCTCTAGAATGGGGAAGGGAAGTGAGCCCGGAGGCCTGGGGCCCCCAGACTCTCGGAAGGCCGGCTGCTGTGTTCCCCCCTGCAGCTTTGTCGTTGGGGAGGAACAGGAAGCTGCCAGCAGCTGTCTGGGGGGAACAAATATTTGCCAAGGGAGGTGATGGTGGGTGAGGGCAGCTCAGGACCGGATGGAGGCGAGAACCTTGCCCCTGCCCTGCCCATCCCCCTTCTCCCCTGGACTGGAACTGAGGGAGGTGATTCCTGGGACATTTCTCCCTCACCCTCAGAAAAGGTCCCCACTAGGTCCCACGTAGCAGATGGCGAAACTGAGCCCGAGAGGGGCACAGCTCACAGAGCAACTGTACCCCGGGTCTGCCGACATCCAGGGCGAGGCCGCCTGCGTGTCCCACATGGCTCTGCTCTTACCCTCTCGACAGCCCACTTTACCGCTGAGGGCACAGAGTTTCCGCCCAGGGTCCCAGAGAATTAGGGCAGGCTCTGTGGGAACCCAGCGTCTCAGCAGCTGAGAGGAGGGGCGCAGAGACCCCTCGGAGCTCGCCAAACCCCCTCCCCAACACCCCGACGACACTCGAATCCGGGAGGCCAGGGGCAGAACATTTAAAAGCTGCACCATGGAGGCCACCAGGGCCGAGTTCCAATCTCTCCCTCGTGCCTCAGTTTCCTAATCTGTGAAACCGGGTGGGTGGAGAGCTGTAATAATAACCACTTCAGAGGGTCGTGGCAAAGGTCCATTTCAGCCACCTCTGTGAGCGCGCCTGGCATGTGGCACGGTGCCCACGATAGATGGTTGTTTTGACCTTAGGCAAGTTACTTGACCTCTCTGAGCCTCAGTTTTCCCATCTGTAACCAGGAGCGTGAGAAGAGTATTACCTCACTGACCTGGGATGAGGATCTCATGAAAGAAATCCAGATAAATTCCACAGCGGGGATTTATTGTAATGCTTAGTGTTCTAGTTAGTTCCTCCTCCCCTCACTGACTCCTCCTTCCCACAGAACCGAGACTGGGCACAATTGCTGGGCCCATTTGCTAGATGAGAACACAGAGGTTCAGAGAAGGCAGATCTCTGCCCGGCTCTCCCCATTAGTGGGTCATGCCAGGATTTGCACCCAGGGTGGCTCTCGGGGTCCCTGCCCCAAGCCACCCAGCACTCCCCTGCCCAGCACGCAGTAGGGCTACAGGAAATGGTCACTGGGATCATGGACTCAGGTGGAGTCCCCCGCCCCCACCCCCAGCCCCGTTCTGGGGCCTGGCCCATAGTACGCCCTCAGCTGCCCCTTCCTCTTCCTCTTGTTTCTCCAAGGCCAGCCACCAGCTCTCACCTCGCTGTCACCGTCGCTGGAGCTGGACAGCTGGGACAGGCGGCTCAGGTCCCACAGGGAGCGGCTGGGTCGGGCTGGGGGACCGCTGGGGGTCCGGGCGCGCTGGACACTCCTCAGGATGTCGCTCAGCGCTGGCCCTGGGGCAGCTGCAGTCTCCCGCCTGTCGCCCTCAGAGACCTGGCAGGTGGCCAAGCGTTGGGCCAGCGGGCCGTCGGGTGGCGGTGGTGACATGGGGGCCACAGAGCGCCGGCGGGCCACGCGGTGGGGGTTGTGAGCCAGCTGCAGCCCCCCCACGGTGCTGACGAAGGGACCCTGGGTGGGCGCGGACGGGAGTGGCCAGGAGGCCGCGTACAGTGTCCGGAACTCTCGGCTGAAGGCGTCGGCAATCTCGCCGGTCAGCAGGGTCACCAGGCCGCGGTGCAGGCGAGAATCACTCCATGTGAAGCTGGGGCATGCAGTGAGGGGTCAGGATCTCCGGGCAGCCCCGGGGGCCCGGCCTGGACCCCATGACCCGTCCCCACCTGGTCCCAGGACAGGCTGTGTGACCTCGGGCACGTCCTGCAAACTCTCTGGCCTCAACATCCCCCTCTGTAGAATGAGAACCACCCAGGTATCTCCCCGGAGGGCTGACATGACAGGAGTTAAGACACTTAGGGGCTCCTGGTTGGCTCAGATGGTTAAGCATCTGCCTTTGACTCGGGTCATGATCCCAGGGTCCTGGGATTGGGCCCCGCGTCGGGCTCCCTGCTTGGCCTGCTTCTCCCTCTGTCTCTACTGCTCCCCTTGCTTGTGCTCTCTCGCTCTCACTGTCAAATAAATAAATAAAACCTTTAAAAAGAGATTTAAAAAAAAGAGTTAAGATACTTAAATTATCCTCTGGACCCGGCCTGAGCTTAAACAGGGACGCTGCCCCATACCCAGCAAAGGAGGCGTCACTGCCTCAGTTTCCCTCTCTGACCCCCGTGAAGCCTGTCTTAAGACTCAACTGCTTCCTATATAATGACTGCTGTTTATTAAAGGCTTGCCGTGTGGCGGGCACTGCCGCTGGTGTGCCTCAGTTTGCTCATCTGTAATACGGAGCTAAGATGTAGGAAGATTGGAAAGAGAGAACAAGGGGTTGAGCTGCCTGCAAGGCACCTGGCCCGCGCCCAGCTGGCGGTGGTGACCAGGGCCCCTGCTGTCCCTGTCGTCACAGTGCTGGCATTTAAAGCATCTAGCTCACGCCTTGACACACAGCAAGTGCTCTTGGGAATGAAATGAACCAGGACTCTAATCCTGGCTCTGGGGACCGTGGCCACATCCCCTTCCCTTCCTGAGCCTTGGTTTGCCCATCTGAAAAACGGGCTCACCATGGGTTATGCGCCCCAGTGGGCACGGCGCCCGGAGAACTGATGCGTCAGCCACCAGGATGGCGAGTGCCGGTTCAAGCATCCTTACCTTGGCGGGGTAGCAGTGTCCTCGCTCCCTGGCAGGTTGGCGAGCCCGTCTGCCTGCAGATTGTGACACCCCTCCCCCCACCTGTGACCTCACCCCTGGAGGGGCCAGTGGGAGCCCCGAGGGGTCTGTGAGGTCACCCCATTCCGCTCCACAAAGAGTGTTGTGGGGTAGCGGCCGCTGGCTTGTCTCCGTTCTGGGGAAGCTTCTGAGACCCGAGGACTCGAGAGCCATAGTCACGACGGAGCTCCTGAGAGGGACACGGGGCGTTGGGAACAGAGGACCCTCTGAGCGCTGACCCTGGGAGGCCCAGACCAGGGGCAAAATTCTCGCGGGTGTCAGGAGCGTCATTCGGCAGTTCCGGGAGGCCCAGGAAGCCCACGGCCTGGCTTGGGCACCGTCACCGCCGCCAGGCCACCATGGTCCTCGGCTGGCTGCTACTTCTGGTAATGGCTCTGCCCCCAGGCACCACGGGCGCCAAGGACTGTGTGTTCTGTGAGCTGACCGACTCCAAGCAGTGCCCGGGCACCCACATGCGCTGTGGTGACGATGAGGACTGCTTCACGGGCCACGGGGTGGCCCCGGGCGTCGGCCCTGTCATCAACAAAGGCTGCATGCTGTCCACATCCTGCGGCCACGAGGAGCCGGTCACCTACATGGGCGTCACCTACACGCTCACCTCCACCTGCTGCTACGGCCACATGTGTAACAGGGCCCCCAATCCCGCAGGCGGCCGGACGGAAGGGGTCGCCGCCGGCCTGGCGCTGGGTGTGCTGCTGCTGCTCCCACATTTGCTGTGACCAACCCGACGGGCAGGGCCTGGGACTGGTCTCCCGGCTCCGCTGCTCCCCGAGCCCCCTGCCTCCACCCCTCCCCCCCCATTAAATGGCCAGAGGCCCTAGACAACCTCTTGTGGCCCCGGCTTCATCCATTCCAGGGCTGTCCACCTGGAGCCCAGGGCTCGGCGAAGCATCCTCAGGCCTGACTCAGTGGTGGGGAGCCATGCTTGGTGGGTTTGGCTGTACCCCTACTGTATTTCATGGGTTCTAAGACGCGTTATCTTTTCACATGTCAATCAGGATGCTCTTTTCCACCGGTGGCACCTTAGAGTCGATGAAATATGGTCAAAATGAACAATGACGATAATAAATGACAGCTGACGTTTACGGAGCGCTGCTTCTGTTACGTGCCAGGGCACCTGGATCTCGCTGAACCCCCAAACAGAGCCGGGAGGGAAGGTAGATGCTTTCTGAGACAGGGCCCAGTCTCCACGGTAGCGGTTCTCCCAAGTGTGGTCCCCGGCCCAGCAGCACTGGTATCGGCCGGGAGCTAGCTAGAAATGCCAATTCTCAGGCCCTCTCCCCAGCTGGCTGAATGGGAGCGGTGGTGGTGGAGGTGGGAGGGAAGGCGCCCGAAATCTGTGTTTTTAAGGAGTCCTCCATGTGGTTCTGATGATGCGGGCAGGCCCAAGATTGAAAACTGCTGGTAATCCACTGGGCATGTCCGCCACCCCACCACCCCGGGGGGACAGGTGGCAATGTCTGGAGACACTTTTGGTTGTCCTAATAGGGGAATGGGGGTGCTACCGACATCTACAGGGTGGAGACCAGAAATTCGGTGCAGCCTTAAGGTGCCCAAGGAAATGCCCCCCCTGCCCCCCAGCACAGATTCATCCGGCCCCAAATGTGAGTAGCACCTTTGTCCAGAAACCCTGCTCTAGAGGCACTAACCGTATCACCTCGTTCTGTAGAGGGGGAAGGGAGGCACAGAAAGGTTAAGTCAGTTGCCCAAAGTCACACAGCCAGTAGCCGGTAGAGCCACAGTTCGAAGCCAGGCCACCTGACCCAAGTCCATGCACCGCGCACCCTCCCACGCCATGACCCTGTGAGGCAGGTGCTGTCATTATTCACACTTTCCAGAGGGGGAAACTGAGGTACAGAGCAGAGGGAGGCACCGGCCCCGTGTGTCACAGAGCTAAGAAGTTGAGGAGGCAGGATCCAGGGTGGGGCAGACCCCAAAGACAGGAGAGGAGGGACGAGGGCCAGTCTGAGGGCCAGGTTCTTTTCATACCAACTCTTATTTTTTTTATAGATGCTTAGAGAGGTGTTGTT
This sequence comes from Ursus arctos, assembly GCF_023065955.2. Lineage (NCBI taxonomy): Eukaryota > Metazoa > Chordata > Mammalia > Carnivora > Ursidae > Ursus > Ursus arctos. The sequence continues at coordinate 50,123,362 of NW_026622863.1, forward strand.
AACTCAAGGCAGAGCTAGGACTCCCATCCAGGTCGTCCCGGTTCTGAAACCCACACACAAACTGTGGGCCCTGTTTTCCAGATGAAGAGACACAGGGTCAAAGAGATGAACCCCTCCCCAGGCCACAAAGCTGGCCCCCGGGCAAGCCTGGCTCAACCCCAAGCGGGTTCTGCCCCTCGGTACTTCCTTTACCAGTGACCCATTTCACAGACCAGGAAAGAGAGGCTGGTAAAAAGGGATGCCGACTGCTCTCTGAGAGCTGGGGATAGGACCCGGGGCGGGGGGGGGGGGGGCAGCCACACCTGTAGGATCCAGAGATGACCCTATGGCCGTCCAGCAGCACAAACTTCTCCCGCACATTGCCGGTCACCTGCCGTTGCCAGCGGCTCTGGAAAGTGCAGCCCCGCACAACACGGATATCTAGGTTCTGGAGCAGAGGGGGCACACCCTAGCTCAGGCCAACCCCACACACCTCCACTCACTGCCCCAGGCTTGGGGGGGTCCCTCCAGGCTGGTTAGGGCCTGGGTGGCCCATGGCTCTGTAGAAAGGTCTGTCCCAGCTTCCCCAGAGCTACCAATATTGGGCTTGGGGGGTCTCTTGGAGATACCCCTAAGTCAGAGGGACTGCGTGGGAAGGCCCACCTCTAATTCTCCCAATGCCATGGACATCAGATCTCAGAGGACCCTCCCAGCTGGCATCCACCTCGATGAGCTAGGATGCTGTGGAAGGGTCTGCCCCCCCGCTGGCCCCAGCGCCAGGAGAATGGGGACTTGGGTCCCTCCCTCCAGGCTCCTACCTCGGTGGCCCAGGGGTTCACCCCCAGCTGCTGGGCCAGCATCAGGAAAGCAGGCAGCTGCTGGCGGTCCAGGAGCAGGTAGACAGGCACCCAGCGGCGTGTGGCGGTGTCTACCAGGTCCAAAAGCAGGTCTGGGTCAGTGAAGATGTCCATGACCACGGCCACAAGCTGGGGGGTGGGGAGAGGGGCTGTGGATGGAGCCTGGAGCTCTGGGGACATTCAAGGGGTGGGGCCCTGGGGGTGAGTTTAAAGGCCCGGCCTCGATGAGATGCTCAGGGGGGCTGCAGGAGAGACCCCCAGACACGCACTGCTGTGCATACAGAGCCTACAGGTGAATGAGGAAAAGACCGTCCTTCCTGGAGGCCGAGGCCTCTGCTGTTGGAAAAATTCTCATAATCACGTCTGCAATGGCGAACGGTGTCCCGTGCACTGTGACACGGGGTGGTGGCCCTGCTCCAGGGCACTCTGGACAACTGCCCAGCTGGGTCCTTGGGGGTGCCCTGGATACCGGGGTGGGGGAGAGAGGGGTGACCTGCTCAGCCACGCAGGGGAGCTCTGGGGACTGGGGGTGCTGAGGGCTGGATCTTGCAGGCAGAAGAGTGTAGCAGTGATGACTCCTGACCCACTGGCCAAAGAGCCTTGGTTTGGAACCCCACTCAGCCACTTACTGGTGAGAGACTTAACCTCCCGTGCCTCAGTTTCCCCATCTCTCCTCACTTGGTATAGTAAGACTCTCTTGACGATTATAAATGTTAACCCATGTAACGCACTGAGCATGGGAGCTGGCAGGACAAAGCTGTTAGATTAAGAACAGTCTCTCTGGGGAGCTGTAGGGAGGACTTCTGGGCCCTCCGTGGTAGGGAGGGTTGGAGACACCTACCCTCGGGGTGGGGGGGAGTGTGGTGGGATAGATGATTGAGACCAAGGGGTCATAATTAGGTCCAAGGGGCATGGATGCCCAGGGGGACCCAGGCCTTGGAGAGAGAGTGAGGGTGAGGTCTAGGGGATGTGGACACTTGGAACCTGGGGGTTGAGAGGTGTGGACTCACGAGTCCCAGGGGGGCATGGGGGAGACGCCTGGGCCCCAGGGATGCGCCACTCCCAGTTTCGGAAGCTGGCATGTGAGGATGTCTGGGTTTGATGAGTGGACAGCAGGCCCCCTGAGACCCCCACCTTGCAGGCGGCCTGGATTTCCTGGCGCACAAGCTCCTTGAGGGGCGGGTGGCCCTCGTCGGGTGGCTGGGTATACAGCTGTGCCCGGGTGATTCCCTTCCAGGTCGGGTCCTCTGGCCAGCCCAGCCGCAGCGTGGGCGCCAGCTCGTCTGACCTTCCGGGCCAGTAAGTCAGGCTGCCCGAGTCCCGATCGGTGGCGGTGGCTCCCTCTGCCGCCCTGCCCGGCAGCTGCTTGCATGCAGTCCAGTCCTCGGCCGCCGCCGCCAGGCTCCGGAGCTCTTCCCCGCTCAGGAAGGGCCGCAGCCCCTCACGCTGCACGCAGGCCTCGAACGCCTCCGCGCCCTTGCTCAGCAGAGCCTCCAGTGCCAGCCGCTGGCCCTCGGAGTACAGGAAGCCGGGGCTGGCCTCGGTCAAGGGCAGCCCCCCGGCCCCCGACTCCTCTCCTTCCAGTGCCGCCAACTGGGAGGCTGCCATGGGGCTGCTCGGTGGGAGGACCGTGAGGCTGGCTGGACGAGGCTTTGGCCACCTCCGGGGGACTGACCATCTGCGGGTCTCCTGACAGGCAGATTCTATGTGGCCGGCCGCTCCGTGAAGGTCCGGGTGGCTCCCTGTGTCCCTGGCTCACCGTCCTGACAATCACACTGTCCAGGGCGTGGGCTGCTCAGACCGACCACCTGCCTGCCTCTGGCCGCCACGCCGACAGGCTGGCCATAGGAACTCCCTGCCAGCTGTCTCGGGTAGGCCGGCTGACCCTGCCGCGGGCCCCGCGTGTGGCTCAGGCTGTCCCTTCGACACTGTTGCCGGCTGTGGGACCCATCAGCTGCTCCTCTGCACACTTCAACCTCCAGCCTCCTGGCCCCTCGAGGCCCCCACAGACCCGTTCGCTGGTTCAGTCTCGGTCAGGCTGAAGGTCCAGCTGACTGGCCAACTGTCTCCAGGCAACAGCCACAGGCTGTCCGCTTGTCTCCTACCACCGGAATGTTCCTAACTAAAGGCAAAGTGGGCTGCCTATTTGCCCCTGACCGATAGCACATATAACTGACCCTCTCCAGTCCTCTTCTTGCTCATTTGGCAGACATCGTCTGCTTCCAGCTGACAATGTCCATATCTGACCGCCCAGTGGAGCACGCCGCCGGGTCCAGCGGAACTTTTTCCTGACAACTGGTGGCTGGCTCACGGGCTCTCACAGACTGACCATCCCGGGCACCTCCCCTTTGGCCCTGCTCTCTCAGTTTGGGAAGAATGGGCTCCAGCCCGAAGTCTGGGCATCACCCTCCGCAACCAGGGAAGGAGGTCTGTCTCTGTTGCTTGGGGGCTCTGCCCCTGGGGTTTCACACCTACTTGGGCTGCTACAGTGAAGGATACACTCAACAGGGGCTTTCATTACCATGGAACTGGCCCATGACCTCAGCGGCGCATCTAGATGGAGGGCCTGACTAGCCACTGCTGTTCCTTGGACCGGCTGCCTGCCCAGTCTCCCAGCCAGAATTGTCTTGGGCTGCCCTCGGATCTATGCTGATCCCTGGCAGAGCCGACCTGTCCGGGTTTCTGCCTGAATCCCACTAGCTCCTGCTAGCTGACCATCCATCCACCTCTTCCTGGCCGAGGACCACCCTTTGAGGCTCCTGACCCACCCTCTGGCCTGTGGACCCCTGATCCCTGCCAACCAGCAGCCCTTCCTTCCAATCACACACCCAGACAGCTTTCTTCCTCCACAGCACAGCGGCAAGGCCTACAAAGAGAAGAGGAATAGACCCAGGACTCCCTCTCACCCCATCCAGCTCCCCCGTGTCCAGACCCCCTTTCCCTCCTTGTCTTGCCTTTTTGGAGGTCAGAATAGGGGTCTGGAAACCTCCTGCTTTTATTTCTGCTCTTCTTCCTGCCGTCTGGCCTCATTCATCAGGTTTTAGCCTGGGATCCGGGGAACCCAGCCCCTTGTGTAAACAGAGGAGGGCCCCACACGGCAGGTGCCTGGGAAAGGCCTAAAGTGCAGGTACGGGAAGGCCCCAGCCCGGGGAACACACTCATCGGGTTACTGGCCCAGGGTCCAATAGCCCGCCAGACTCAAGCTTCGGGGAAAAGGGGAGCAACTCACCTGTTCCCACGTACCCCTCCCCCACTGCGGTCCCGCCCCCTCTGCACTTCCCGGTCCACACCCCGCCCACCGGCCCTAGCTGAGAGTAGCAGGTGTAGCTAATCCGGGGGGCGGAACAGGTGCGGAAACACCTGTCACCGGCTTATTAAGGGGGCGGGACTTTGGCCATAGGGGGACCGCAAGGGTCCAAGAGTTCAAGATGGACAAGCACGCACCAAAGCCGCCAGAGGGCGCCTGCAGGTAGAGTTGGACTCCGCCCCGGCAGAGGGAAGGGCTCCTCCCCGCTGGTCTCCATGGAGATGGACACTGCGTCCTACTCCCCGACTCGCCCTAAAGCTCCCACCCCCTCCCATCCCCCCTCCCCCCTCCCCCCCTAAACAGAGAGAACCATCAGCATTCAAAATCTTTTTAATAACAAGGCAGGATCTGGGGTTAGTTTTTGTAGCCGCGGCTGGCCCTCCGGCCTCTGGCGCGCTCGAACTTCCGGCCCTTGGATCTCACGTAGGGTCTGTGGGGAGGGAGAAGAGGGTGAGAGTGTGCCCGCGCCAGAGTCACGGACAGGGCGGGCTCACAGGCTGAGAAATTCCTAAGCAGCTCTCACAGAGCAGTACAGGGTCATGGGGGGAGGGTGACACCAAGTACGCTGCTGGGAAAGCTGGGAAGGGCAAGAGGCTGACTCCATCTGGGAGATGCAGACCGCAGCCTGGCACAGGCCCTGAACACTGCATTTATAGGGCTGGCCGTGCAGACATCTCAGCAACAGGGAGGAACAGCTTTAAGCCAAGCCTTGAGGAAAATGCGGGGAAGATGAGGTGGGGAGTTCTAGGGAGGGCTGGGGCTGGGCCAGTGTGAAGGGGCCGGAAGCGTGGCAAGGCCGAGATCCACAGGGTGGGGTCCCGGGAAAAGCCAGAGCCAGACAGCAGGGCTGGGCATACTCACTTGGTGTGGCTGTGCGGGGTTCCCGGGGCCTTGCCGAAATGCCTGTACACCTCTCGGCCCTTGCGTGGACCTGGGAAGAGGAAGGGAAAGATGGGATCAGGCAGGGACCCAACTCCAAGAAGTCACCATGGGAGCCACTAAACATCACTCACCAGAGAGCAAGACAGTGCCACAGCCCTTGGGGGAGTCCAGGGCCAACTGGTCAAAGGTGAGGATCTTGCCTCCAGCTTTGAGGATGCGGCTCCGGGCACGGCTGCTCACGCGCAGCGCGCACACCTGGGGGACACACGGGACAGGCACGGTCAGACCCCCCCCTAAGGCCCCCCAGGGGCTGCTGGGCCTTCCTCTCCATGGCCCTGGCCCAGGAAAGGCATCTAGCTGCTTGTGGAGCCCAGTAACACCACTAGAGAGAGCTTCCCCAGCTGACAAGAACTATTCTTACCAACTTATATCCAAAACCCCCTTTGAGGCTCCAACAACCCGAACTTACTACGGATAAGGAAAGAGAGACATTAAAAAGCTTCAAATCGAGATTTCTCGGCCAGTTTGTGTCAGGCTGTTAAGGCCTGAGAACCAGCACCGCCATCAGGGAGGGACCCAGAAGGGTCCTGCCCGGGAACACCCACGACGGCTAATGCCAAGGACTATCTCCCTCCAATCCTGCGAGCCACCTGGACTAGTAGGTGTGATGCCTGCCGCGCCCAGAGGAGAGAGGAGACTGGGGATGCACAAGCCTCGTGGCACCTCTGACAGGGGCGTCAGCAGAGTGACGACATGAGCAGGTCCACAGACCCCGCTTGTGAGCCTGGGCTCCTGCCCACCACCACGCTCAAGCCCCCTCCATGCTCACCTTCAGTTTGGGCACCTCCTGGACGCGCACGTCGTCGGTGATGGTCCCTACAACCACGGCGGTTTTGTTTTCCCGGCCCGGCAGCTTCATCTTCCGGATCTTTGGGGGGGGGGGGGACAAATACACACTAAGGAAGCTCCTTCTGGTGTTTAAGTCCAACCCCACTGCGTCAGGCTTCCCGAGGATGCAGACGGTTGGGCCCTGAAGGGGATAAACCCACCCACGCCTCACCTCTCAACCAGCACGGGCCTAATCTCGGGTCCAGCCCGGGAAAAACTCCGGAGACAAAATGCAAGCACAGTCCCTTCAACAGATCTCTCCTTCGAGAGCTTAGGACATGTAAGACCGGCCTCAGTGACATGAAGCCACCACAACCGCCCCACTTCACAATGAGATGAGCTCAAGCCACTCAAATACCCACTGCTGTTCAGCTACAACCCCAGGGTCAAGGGTCAGAGCTCTGTGTCCACCAGGGGTGAAGTAAACCAGCTGATGTCCAGGCCCCAAGCCCCCCTCCCTGAGCCCAGCTCTAAGACACAATCCAGTCGTTCCCCCAATCAGCCCCTCACCATCCGGGAAAGGGACAGAGGTGGCCGGTTGGTACGACTCATGAACAACCTCTTCAACACGACTTGGTTAAAGGTAGAGTTGGTTCGTCTGGCCAGAAACCTGTAGAGCTGGAGGAGAGAAAAGGAATGGGAACCCAGGGCAGCCCACACCCCTCCCCCACAACCTTCAATTGAAAGACAAACATGGTTTGGGTTGGCAAGGTTTTTATGGCTTTCCCCCCATCCCACTGAGCCGCAGAGAGCCCCCCAAATTCCCTCCCCCGTCCCGAGCTGTATGCAGCCCAGAGGCTGAAAACATTGAACCTCCAGAAGCCTTGGGCAGAACCACAGATGTGCGCCTGCCCCGCAGGCCCCTGGAGCAGCCCGGGGCCCAATACAAGAACGCCAGTTCTCGAAGCTGCAAGGGTCTCAGGCCTCAGCCTCACCTTGACCAACAGTCTCAGGTAGATGTCCTGGCTCTTGGGCTCCTTGCGCCGGACCTTTCGGTCCTTGTTGTGGCGGATGTCGACTCCCTGCAGAGTTAAGAAGGAGAGACCATGGACCCAACTCTGATCTGGCAGCTCACTCGCCCCCAAAACGACTGTATTCTTCTTCTCCGAGGAAAAGCTAGGGCCCCAGTTCCCAAAGAGACAACAAATCCCAGGTCCGCCCGGAGAAGACGTAAAGCCACTTAAAAAACTTTCTGGGCCTCAAATGACCCCAATTTAAGAAAAATATGAGTTCTACACAAAAAGTCTTCAGCACATGGCACCCTGAAAATCTTTAACACAGCAGTTGCGTGAACTAAGAATTTTTAACTCTTCAGAAGGTGTTTTTTGATAACACAGGCCAAGAGCAGACTCTACCTAATAATACAGCAAAGAACCTTTATGTGGAACTTACTCCACACAAAACCAATACTAGAATCTTCCATGCACGACTTCTTTCAATCCAACAGCCTTATGAGGCAGTTCCCCACTTTAGCTGAGAAAACCGAAGGAAGCCACAATTTCCACCACACCCAGCTGCTGTCCTGAGATTCTCTAACAGGCTGTGTTAGGAACTGTAAAGAACTACTAAACTCTTCGTAGCTCCCTTCTCTCCGGCACTTAACGTATGCAGTAATCTCTGATGTGTGCTTCCTACAACTTCTTCCCCAACGCACATCTGTGACAACAGGATTATCGCGTCCCCAATGTACAGACCAAGGAACTGGGGCTACAAAAAGGAAAAGCAAGATCACAGGCTGGACAAGGAGCCTGGCCGCAAAACCCGGCCACTGTACGGTGGAGACCCTCCCCCCCCCCCCCCCCGTCCCCCGAGAACCCAACGTTCCAGGCCAGGGGAGTGACAGGTCCAGGTAGAGGCGACAAAAGACAAGAGGTCAAGATGTGAGGCCAGGCTCCGAATCCCGGCTCTGCTATTTCCTGGCATTGTGACCCCGGTCGCACCACTTAACCTCCTTGCGCCTCTATTTGGTCACCTACTCAACTGGAGCTTTAATAATAAAAGGGGACGGGAGAAGCCGGAGGCTGCTAAGACTGATCCATCCCTGGTCTTCGAGCCCCAAAATTGTCCCCTCCACCGAGGGAGTCGCCCCCTTCGAACTCCCCTGACATCCCTGCTCGCCTCCAGGACTCCCCCAGCCTAAGAGCGCGACGGATGGCGGCGGATAGTCGACCCCGGAGCGTCTCAAAGCACGCTCACCATGATGGCGCCTCCTGCTCAGCCAGGTCCGGAAAGAGAGAACAGAACCCGGCGTGGGCGGGGAAAGCCTTCAGCTAGTGGCGCCTGCGTGACGTCACACGGCCGCGACGCGGCGCTCTACTCGAGTCGGGCCTCTCTATGGCGAATCGCAGAGCGGCGGAATGGGCGATTCCGGAATAAGTGGAAGAACAACCCACCAGGAACAAGCGCTACGTCAAGGACTAGGGGTGGGTGGAGAGCCGTCGGGGGCCTCTCTGGCCCTACCCAGTCCCTGTTCTCGATAGTCTTCCGGAAAAAAGGGATTTGGGAGCTAGAGAGATGTCGCTCGGCGCCAGGAGGTCGCGGCGTACGGTGACGCTCTGGCCCGACGGCGACGGCCTCTCTGTGGCTCCTGGAGGACCCGGCGGGCCGCGTATTGGAGGTAAGGAGGCGGAGCTGGCGGGGCTTGTCAGGACCTCAGGAAACCTCTGACCCCACGCTTCAGGCGTTTCCTTATCAGGCTCACCTCTCTTATCTCGTGCGGCGCTTCTTAGGCGCAGCCGCTGCTCTGGAAGTCCTACCTGAGATCTAACCCGGGAACTTCTTGCTGCAGCCCAGTCTATAGCATCCTCTATTTCCAATTTTTATATTCGTCTTCTCCCCCTGCCCCTTCTCTGACCCCTCCTCAGCCTCTACCACTTGAGGGCTGCTTTTCCCTTCCGGAGAGATTCGAGTGGCCCCGCGCGCTCTGTGTGAGGGCTTTGCACGGTACTGGAATGCGAAGGAGGCGCACTGAAGCCGCAGGCTTGGGGTGTGGGGTGCAAAGGGAATGGGTAAAAGGCTCCTGAAAGAGAAGGGAGAAGAGACTTGGAAGGAGATAAAGATTCAGAGGGGAGGAGGATTGGAGGCCCAGAGCGGGAGTGGACAGAGATGGAGAGTGAGGGGAATGGAGACTCGGGGGGTGAAAAGGAGACCTAGAAAGAGAGGGAAGATGGAGATTCGGGGAGAAGCACAGACATAGAAAGATGGTGAGATGGGGTCTTGTCGGCTGTAGCCAAATTCAAATTCTGGCCGTGCTAATTACTAACAACAGTGTGACCTTGGGCAAGTCGCTTAACCTGTCTGTGCCTTATTTCCTTATCCGCAAAAAGGGGATAATAGGCTTGGCACACGGAGTATTTTCCAGCTTTACATAAGTTAGTATAAATGCTTAGAACAGTGCTTTGTATATAAGTGCTCAGTACAAATTAGCCTCCACTCCTATTGTTAGCCTATCTCGGGTAGGACCAGATGGACTGGCTGGGCCGTAGCGAAGCCGACCTGTCCCCTCTTTTCTCCTTCCTTAGGGAAGCCCTGCCCCTTTGGCCTCCAACACATCCAGCCCGGCCTGCAGTCTGCTCCTGATGCTCATACTTACTCACCTGTCCTCCACAGAGCCTAAGGCCAGGTCCCCGCTGTGAGGCCTGACTTCCTGCCCGTACCACCCTCCCATGGCCTGCCACCCAGGACCAGGGTCTTGCTGATGTGGTAGCACAGCAGAGAGCCAGCAGATGAATGGACACCTTGAAGCAGAGGAGCAGCGGGATCAGGTAAGGGTCCCTCTGAAAGTTAAGATCTCCACAGCATGGGACACAATTTCCTCCTTGTCTCTGTTCCCTTGCCTTGGTGACTTGGTCTCTGTCTTTGAGTCCCAGCATCTTTGTCGGTCCAGTGTGACTGCTTTTCTTTCTCCCAGACTAAGGTGTGTATTTCCCTGTCTCTCCTTCCTGGGTTTCTGTCCCCACCCGCCCTCTCTGGGTATTTCTGTGGCATATATTATCTGGTGCTGTTGCTACTCTGGGTTGAACACAAGGTATGTTGTTTGACAATAAAAGAACGTCCTCCATTCATCGCTTTCTAGCAAATTCTGTCCCTGTCTCTTTCTGCATGTGTCTTTCTACCATTCTGTTTCTTGGTCTCCTGACATTATTCTTGCCTTGCTTTCTTTCCACCTCACTATGTCTTTGCCTCTCTATGTCTCTCTGTCAACATTTTTGTTTTCTGTCTCTCGGGCTCACTTCCTCTCAGCATTGTCCTCCTCGAACATTGTCTTCCTCCCTTACCCCTGGCCTAGAAGTCTCTCTCAGATACTGTTTTCCCCCATCTCTCTCCTTGTTTCTCTGTCTTGCCATGTTACTGGGTCATTCACTAGGCAGATGTCCATGTTATGCTGCCTCAACTCTGGTTTGAGTCCAAGGCAAAGAGTTGGTGAATTAATGGGAGCCTCTCCTCCCTGATTTTCATTCCAGAAGTATCTGTCTCCATCTCTGTGTCCATCATTTTCTGGGCTTTCTTGTGTCCTTAACCTTGCATATTCTCAATTCTATTGTCTTTGTCTCTTTGTATATATCTCTGTTTGTCTGACTTTCTGTAACTATCTGAAAAACAGACAGCACTCTCTTTCTCTAAGTCTCTCACTGCCTATGATTCTGCTTTTTTGGGTCTCTTTTACTAACTCCATTTGCATAGCTCTGGGTCTTGTTTACCTGTGTTAGGGTCAGTCTCTGTCTGCAGCTGAAGATCTCCTCCGTCCTGCCTTTTTTCTTTTAAAAACTCAATGGATGGGGCAGGGCTACCACTTGCCCTCCACAAAGATGGAGCCAGCGGCGCTGGCTGTGGGGTCGTGACGCCGCCTCTGCTGCGCGTGTGCCCTCACTTACTATGGCAGCTGATCTCGCGAAGCGCGATGCCCCGCCCAGTTCTCAAGCTCGCCCTGGGCAGGCCCCTGCGCCAAGCTCGCGAGCTGGCCGGCCCCGCCCCCCGCGCGCCCTCACTGGCGCGGCTCAGACCGGCCGCGCGCCCATTGGCTGAGCGGATGCACACCCTCCCCCCACCCCTGGGTCTGATGGGGGCGGTTGGTGCTGATTTGAGGGGCCGCCTGGAGGAGGACTCGGCGTGTGAGGAGGGTGCGGGGGTAGGGTCAGGGACCTGAGTCTGGGGGACCGCGGGACCAAGAGGAACGGAGACGCAGGCCGGGACTGGGGTATCAGGGGTGTGGGATGGAGATGGAGAACCAAAACCGGGACTGAGGGATCCAGGAATGGAAACCCAGGTCTGGGACTGGGTTCTGGAAATGGGGTGGGGATGGAGGGACCGGGATCGGAGAAACCGGAGACAGAGACTCAGGCTTATGGAGTTGGGGGGGCGGGACCTTCTGATGGAGACCCAGGCCCAGGTCTGGGGGACCAGGGTGGGTGGAGAGAATGGAGACCAGGCCAGAGATTCGAGGACCTAGGGACAGAGGCTCAGGCCCAGGACTGGAGGAGATCTCGGACTTTGTATCTAGGCCTGATTAGAGCTCAGGGATGGGGGCGCTGGTCAGTGCAAGCTTAGGGGCGGGGCCCGAGGGAGCTGCCCAGGGCAGGGAGCAGAGGTGACTCCTGAGGGTGAGTCCACAGATGGGGGTGTGTCTGGGGCAGCACTGGGCCTGGGAAGGTGAGGGGCAGGACTGGCAGCTGGCTGGGTGGGCGGGGCGGTGGGGAACAAAGGTGAGCTGGAAGGAGACAGAAGCTGGGCAGAGGGCAGGGGGAAGGCCTCTGGGGAGGGGACCTCAGGCCCGGCTCCCACCCCCTCCCTGGAGAGCAGGCTGCCAGACGCCCAGGTCAGTGCTCGGGGTCCAGCTCTTGGCCCCTGTCCCTCGCAGGCGCCTGCATGTGGCTCCTCTAGCTCTCTGACTCCCTAGTTCCTCCATGTCACATGCCTTTCTTGGTCTCTCCAGCCGTCTGCACCCCTCCGTCCTGCCCCTCCTATCTGCTCTTTCTCTCCTTTGTCTTTCTGACCCTCAGAGGACCTCCTGGAGCCCCTGAACTCTTACTCTCATCATCCTGGGTTTCATCTCATTGAAGCTGGTTGTCTCCTTCTCTCGGAGTTTCTCTGGCTCTTAGACCTTATCCCTCTCTTTCTTTGTGTCCAAGTGTCTCTCCCGTGTAACTTTCTCCATCTGGAGATGACCGTGCGCGCGTCGTGCATGCGTGTGTGTGTGTGTGTGTGTGTGTGTGTGTGTGTTGTGTTCTCTGTCTCTGCGTATCTCCACCATCCGGCTCTCTCTCCTCTGCCTTATCCTTCTCCAAAGCCCTTACTATCCAGCACACTATATATTTGACTTCTTTCTCTTGTCTTTCTGTCTTCTGACGAGAATATGAACTCCATAAAGGCAGGGATTTTTGTCTGTTTTGTTCCCTGCTGTGTTTGCTGGGTCTGGCACTGTGATTGGCACATAGAGGGTACTGAGTAATTATCTGGGAAATAAATGAATGAACATGTGCATGCCTGGCTGTCCACCCTCCAGGATGCTGGCCTTCCTGTTCAACGGGCTTCTGCCCTGTGTCCTCAGGGTCTCCCCACACTTGTCTGAGCCTGTCTGTCTCTGATGCTCCCATCTCGCTGTCACCACCCCTTGTTGTCTCCTGTCCACAGGCCCTGCCCCTGCTTCTCTCTACCTGCCACAGGGGTCTTGGACTCTGACTCCTGCCCTCCTCCCTCCCCACAGAGGCCAGACCAGGAGCTGACCTGGAGCTGGGGCCACAGGCCTAGAAGCGCCCTGGACAGGGCTGAGGCCATGGCCCCCCCACCACCGCCGCCATTGGCCGCCAGCACCCCGCTCCTGCATGGCGAGTTCGGCTCCTACCCGGCCCGGGGCTCCCGCCTCGCGCTCACTCTCACACCACAGGCCCTGCACATACAGCGGCTGCGCCCGAAGCCCGAAGCCCGGCCCCGGGGCGGCCTGGTCCCGCTGGCCGAGGTGTCAGGCTGCTGCACCCTGCGGAGTCGCAGCCCCTCGGACTCGGCAGCCTACTTCTGCATCTACACCTACCCGCAGGGCCGGCGCGGGGGTCGGCTCGGGGGCCGGCGCAGAGCCGCCCGCACTTTTCGGGCCGACGGGGCAGCCACCTACGAGGAGAACCGCGCTGAGGCCCAGCGCTGGGCCATTGCCCTCATGTGTCTGCTCCGTGGACTGCCACTACCTGGGGACGGGGGTGAGGCACCACGCAGCCGCTCTGTCCTAGGGCCACCTTAGTGTCTCTGTGGATTTCCCTCTGTGGACACCTCTGTCTCTTCTCTACTGTGTGTCTGTCTGTGCTGTGTCTCTCTTGGTCCGTATTGAAAGAGTGATAGACACAGGGATGGGGTAGAGAAGGAAGAGAAACCACAGGCAGAGAAAAATGATTTGTGTCTGCTGCTCTCATAGATTTTTGTCTCTGTCCCCTCCCCCGCTTCCATGAGCCCTGACCACACGGATGAGTCAGAGCTCCACGTCTGGTGAGAGCAGCAGACTGAGACATGATTAGTCACCACCCAGGGTGACAGGCACTCACAGAAGTCCCCTGAAGCGTTCCAGGAGCCCAGAGGTCGCATCTAATCCAGCCTCTGAGGGTGGGGGGGAGTCAGAGAAGGCTTCTGGGCAGAGGCCCCCACCCAGGCTCCTCAGTTGAGCCAGGAGGTAAAGGGTCAAGGGTCTGCATCTGGACCCTGCTGGCTGTCTGGGGGCCCTTAGGGATGGTGACAGTGAGGGAGCCTTGCACAGCGGAGTAACCTGATCCTGGATTCCAGGTGTTTGAGGATAAAGTGGAACCCACAGCTCCCCTTCCTACTCCCACACATGGGTCCAAAGGGCATGGGGATTAGACACGCGAGCCCTGCCTTTGTCTCAGCCCCTGGGAGAGGGGGGCGGGGCTGCACACCGGAGCCTGGGCACCCGAAGCCCTGGAGAAAACCTGAATTCCCAGCAGGCTGCTGTGCCTGCTCCACTGGGCTGTTTGCAGTTCCAACTTCCAAGGGGAGGGGCCTGGGTCTGTGGCCTCTGTAGACTCCTTCCCCTCTCTTTGCAGAAATAACCCCCGAACTGCTGCCAAGGCCCCCCCGATTGCTCCTATTGGTCAACCCCTTCGGGGGGCGGGGTCTGGCCTGGCAATGGTGTAAGAACCATGTGCTGCCCATGATCTCTGAAGCTGGGCTGTCCTTCAACCTCATCCAGACAGGTAAGGGCCATGTCAGGATGGAAGTAAGGGCCAGGCCCGGGGCAGGGGTGGGGGGGTTGCGGGCAGGGGGCAGGACTCCTGAGTTCTGAGTCCTGGGGAGTGGTGGTGGGACAGAGTGGAACAGCCTGGCTCACCACCTTGTTCCCCACATTAGAGCGGCAGAACCATGCCCGGGAGCTGGTTCAGGGGCTGAGCCTGAGCGAGTGGGACGGCATCATCACAGTCTCGGGAGACGGGCTGCTGTTCGAGGTAGGGCAGGGGCACCCTGCCTGAGCCCTGGGGGATTCTGGAGGCTGGCTCTGGGACCAGGACCCAGGTGGCCGGTGTCCCACCCTGCAGGTGCTGAATGGACTCCTAGACCGCCCTGACTGGGAAGAAGCTGTGAAGACACCCGTGGGCATCCTCCCCTGTGGCTCAGGCAATGCCCTGGCTGGAGCCGTGAACCAACATGGGGGGTAGGTGGGGTCCCAAGTCCGCCAGCCTGGGACCTGAGGGGAGGGATGAGCCCTCCTGCAACCTGGCACGGCTATCCCCACATCTCCCCCAGACAGTCCACGGTCAGTCAAGTCGATCAGTCTTGACTGGGCTGCTCCCCTCACCCCCGCCCCCGCCCCAGACATGTCTGCCTGTCCGCTCCCAGCTGTATGCCTAGTGCCCAGAACTGTGCCTGCCTCACAGGTGGCACTGAGTGAATGCTTATGGACGAGAGAACAGACAGGGAACCTGGCTCAGTAAGACGAGTCCATCTGGAGGTGGCCAAACGGTCCCCCTGCTGTCTGCGCCCCCACCTTTCCGTGTCTTTCTCCTGCCACCCTGCGCTCCATGTCTCTCATGCCACCCCGTTTACTCTTTCCCCCTGTGTCCGTCCATCTCTGGATGTGAAGGTTTGAACCTGCCCTGGGTGTCGACCTGCTGCTCAACTGCTCGCTGCTCCTTTGCCGGGGTGGCAGCCGCCCGCTGGATCTGCTCTCTGTGACGCTGGCCTCGGGCTCCCGCTGTTTCTCCTTCCTGTCCGTGGCCTGGGGCTTCGTGTCAGACGTGGACATCCAGAGTGAGCGCTTCAGGGCCCTGGGCAGCGCCCGCTTCACACTGGGCACGGTGCTGGGCCTCGCCAACCTGCACACCTACCGCGGACGCCTCTCCTACCTCCCTGCTGCTGTGGAAACTGCCTCCCCCACCCCTGCCCATGGCCTGCCCCGTGCCAAGTCAGAGCTGACCCTGGCCCCGGCCCCGGCCCCGGCCCCGCCTGTGGCACACTCACCCCTGCATCGCTCGGTGTCTGACCTGCCTCTGCCCTTGCCCCTGCCCAAGCCTGCCCTGACCTCCCCTGGCTCACCTGAGCCCCTGCCCATCCTGTCCCTCAATGGTGGGGGCCCAGAGTTGGCCGGAGACTGGGGTGGGGCTGGGGATGCCCCACTGTCCCCAGACCCCCTGCTGCCCTCACCACCTAGCTCCCCTAAGGCTTTACTGTCACCCATCACCGAGGGGGTCCCAGAAATGCCAACCACCTCTGGGCTCCCACCTCCCACCCCTGATGCCCCGGGAGCCATCTCTACCAGGGGCCCACCTGACCACCTGCTCCCTGCTCTGGGCACCCCACTCCCCCCAGGCTGGGTGACGCTGGAGGGGGACTTTGTGCTCATGTTGGCCATCTCACCCAGCCACCTGGGGGCTGACCTGGTGGCAGCTCCCCATGCGCGCTTTGACGACGGCCTGGTGCACCTGTGCTGGGTGCGTGGGGGCATCTCGCGGGCTGCGCTGCTGCGCCTTTTTCTGGCCATGGAGCGAGGTAGCCACTTCAGCCTGGGCTGTCCGCAGCTGGGCTACGCCGCGGCCCGTGCCTTCCGCCTGGAGCCTCTCACGCCTCGCGGCGTGCTCACTGTGGACGGAGAGCAGGTGGAGTACGGGCCACTGCAGGCGCAGGTGCATCCAGGCCTCGGTACACTGCTCACTGGGCCTCCGGGCCGCCCCGGTCGGGAGCCTTGAACCTAACGAAGCTTGCAGCCCGCCGGGGGCGGGGCCGACATTCCGAGGAGGCGGGCCCTGATCTAGGGGCGTGGCCTAGCTGCTAGAGTTAGGGCGAAGGCCTCACACGCAGGGACCCCTGCCCCGTCTCAGGATTGCGCCCGCCCCCAGGGGACCAGAGGTAATGTTGGATGGAGTGTGGCCGGAACTCCAGGGCGTCGGGGTCATCACGGTTACCGACAAATGGGCTGGCCCCGAGGATAGTGCCTGACCAATGAGGGCCGGGCTCGGTCCAGGCCCTCGCTTCCGGCTCTTGGGGGGCCAGGTCCGTTGAGGGCGGAGACTGTCCTACGCGTTGTCCAATGACGGGACCTGGCATGTACGGGCTGGGGAGGCCTTAGTTAATTGGCCAGTCAGGGCCCGGGTCTCGCCCTATCCACTCCCGTGCCTCCACTTAACTGGCCAATCAGCCCAGGAGGGGCAGGTTCCCCCGGGCCGACGCTCGGATTTGCACTAATGTTCCTCCCACCACCACCCCCCGCCGGTGGGGGCGGGGAAACAAATTTCTCCTGTCTTCGGTCTCTTGTGCGTCCCCTGATCCCAATCTTCAAAGCAATTGAAAAGGTCTATGCAATAAAGGCAGTCGCTTCATTCCTCTCAGACCGTCGCCCCTTCTGCATCCGGCAGCCCGTGGGAGGGATCCAATTCTAGGCGCTTCCAGTAGCTCCTGCCTTTTATGGACCGAAGCCCAGACCTGCCCACAGACCGCGGCCAGTGTGACCCAATGGCCTTGAACTGGGGCCAGGGAGCTGCCTCCTCCCCCACAACAGCTGGCTCTGGGGTTCTCAAGATTTATTCAGGATGTGTTAACGGAGGCGGTGGGAGGATGGGGTCCCCGAAGTGGCAGGGGCACACACACAGGACCCTCCCCGCCCCCGCGAGGGAGGGGGGAGGCTCGCTTTTTCTTAAAAATATAAATGTATTTATCTGCATCATCACGTCCCTGGGGCACCCAGCTGGCCGGCCGGTGGGCCACAAGGCGGGGAGGGAAGAGGGCGTCAGGGCGCAAGTCTGAGCGAGGCCGCCGGGCAGGGGCGGGGGACGGCCTCACAGGGCTCCGTGCTGGGCCTGGTAGCGGGACAGCACGGCGCGGTAGTGGGACAGCTCCTGGCGCACGGCCACCACTTCCTGCCGCAGCAGGGCGTTCTCCTTCTCCAGGAAGGCCGCCCGTACCGATATCTGGTTCTCCTTGAGCCGCCGGGCGTCTCGGGACCTCTTGGCTGCCTCGTTATTCTTGTACCGCCGGCTCCAATACTTCTCGTCCTGAGGGTGGGGTTTGAGAAGGCACTAAGGGCCAGAAGGGCCAGGAGGAGCAGCTTTCCTTGTGCCTTCAAGGACCAGGGGGCAGCTAAAAGACCCTCTGGAGTGCTTCTTGCCCAGCAGTGGGGCCCAAAGAATACCAGGGCTCTCCTAGGATGGGTACCCAAGGGCCTGGTTGCTAAGGAGAGTAGGCCCCTAGCAACAGCTAAGGTGTGAGAGAGTTCTCCCCACTCCAAGCAACTGGGCTTCAAGTCTCCACTGTGCAAAGCGGACCCCACCACTGCTTGCTTGACAAAGGGCCTACAGTTAACCCCTGGTTGCTAAGGATGCTTGTTCCCTAGCAACGGGGCCTTCAGGGTCTGAGGGCTTCTCCCAGTAAAAAGCACTGCTTTATGCACCACGTTCTCAGATCCTGGTTGCTAAGGAAAGCCTAGGCTCCCTAGCGATGGGGTTTTGTGTCCCATAAATCCTCCCTGAGCTGGAGCCTTTTGACCTGGTTGTCAGGCAACTTCATCCTTCCCCAGCAATCTAAGCGGTCCCAATAACTGCTGCTAGTCTCTGACCCTCTGGCCTTGAATAGAGGCCAGAGAGCTGCCTTCTGCCCCACAGGCCCTGATTGCTAGAAGCGCTGTCCCTTAGCAAAGGAGCCCATCCTGAGACCTCCCCACACCATTACACTTAGGGTTCCCCAGTCCTAGAATCTGGCTGTGGAGGAGGACCACTCCTTAATAACAAGGACCACCCAGAGCTCAAAAAGATGCTCTCCTCCCACCCCCATTCCATTAAAGCCTAGTTCCTGCTTACTAGGGTAAATCCCGTTTGGGCCCTGTGACAGGAGAAACCACTGGTCTAGACTGGGTTTACAGGTCAGTCCTCGGGGCTTCAGGTAATTATGGTGAAGTCTGGTGAGAGGAGCCCAGGCACCCCTTACTAGGGGAGACCCCAGAACTGGCCCAGGAAAACAACAACAACAACAAAAAAAAAAAAAAAAAAAAAAAACGGTAACTGCCCCAAATCAGAACGCGGCTCTGGCTGCTAATGGGAACTTGAAGGCTCTCACCCAGGAGCAGCCCAGGCCCAGAAAGCAAGGCCCAGAGGGGCTGGCAAAGTCTGCATCCTAGGCAGATCCAAGCACCCCGAAGAGTGCCCCAAATTAGAGATCAAAGGACCAGCCCCAGCCTGGCTAGGGGCTTAGAAGAAACAGACTGATACTGCTGCTCAGAGATGCTGTCCTTAGCAACAGGGCCTGGTCAAAGCTCCAAGCCTATCCTAGTGGGTCCAGCAGGGCTAGCTGAGTCTGCACCTCACAGTGATACCATCTTCATAAATCTCAAGCCCAAACCTTGGCACCTTGGCACCCCATGGCTGTGGACGACTGATCCTTGGCTGCCGGTTTCAGAGAACCTGAGAGCTAAGCGCAGTGAGAAGCCCAGGCGTGTCTATGAGGAAAGGGCCATCCCTGGCTGTGGGACCTGTAAGGGCCATGCCTGCATCCTACATCCAGCAGTGCTCACCTTCTGCTCCTCTGGCACCTGGATCTTCCGGGCCTTCTTCATGATGGGCTGGGGCTTAAGCTCCTCCTCTGAGAAGCGATGTCTCCGAGGGTCAAAGGTCTCGTGGCCAGGAATGCTTGACAGGGCTAAATCGGCTGGGTCGGGTTCAAATGTCATCAGCACCTCCACAGTGTCTGGATCCACCGGGCTGGGTGTGTCCCGAGAGGTCAGGCCTTAGGGAAACAGAATGTGCTGCTTGAATGTGTATTTGGGGGAGGAGGGGTTCACAGAGGCTACCCCCTGCTCAGGTATCTCTTCCACCACAAGGAAGCCCCTTATGAGGTTTACCACAGAGCCCACCAGAGATCAACCTCTCTAATATAAAATATGAAGGTTCTCTAAGCTACAAAGGTGCTCAGACATCATGGAACCAATTCCACTTTTACAAACAGGGAAACAGGCCCAATTATAACTGACACACCATAAGTAACACCGGAGCCTGCTCTATTGCTTCTGAAATCTCAGGCCTTCAGATTCGCAGTTAGCTCCTTCCCCATTATCTAGCCTGAATTCTGCTTACTGAATCCCTGACCAAAGCCTAGATCCTGGGCTGTTCAGGGAAAAGAAATCCAGTGCACTGAAAAGACTTCAGGTGAGCCGCTTAGGAGCTACCGGCCCCGAAGAGTAAGGGAAGAGAAGCAGAAATGACTGAAGTTTTTGGAAGGTTGGTTCAAGAGAAGGGGCAGGGGCGGCCTGTGCCTTTAAGAGCGAGCAAGCCGGGGTCAGCTGAGGACACAGGTTCAGGGCCAGTCACGTGCGGGCGCCTGCTTTCCCGCCCCGCCCCCCCGCCCCCCTCCCAGCCGCCACGGGCGCCCTCTAGCTCCCCAGGCCACGCCCCCCTTCGCGTCACCGCGCGTGCGCGAAGTGAGGACCAGGGAGGAGGGAGGAGACGACTCACGTGGCGCGGGAATGTGCGCTGGGTACCGGAGGGCCCTCGTTCTGCCCCGAGGTCCGGCCAAGGGCAGGTGTGTCCAGGAATCCCCAACCTGCAGTCCGCCCGTGGAGACCCCTAAGTGCCCGAGGGAGCACACTTTTCCTTTTGCTCCCTGGGGTCTCTCAGCTCCAACCTCACAACTTCCAAAGATCCAGGCCCTCCTGGTCTCTGGGGAACACGCTGACAAACGGACCCCTGGACCTTCTCCGTCGCCACTGGGACACACATGATTCTGGGATCCCAGGCCCTTCCTCTCCCAGGAACATAGGAAGCTCTCGGTCCTCGCCTCAACGGAAGACCCAGAATGAAGATCCCCGACTTTTTCCCCTCCAGCAGACTCCGGGACGGACCCTAGCTCCTTTCCACTCGAGGACCCAGCAACTAGGGCTGTCAGTCTCTTATATCCTGGTGAAACAGAAGTCTGTGCCCGGACCTTGCTTTCTCCCCTGCAGAGGTCCTAGGAGCTACGGTCCTTCCCCACTCCACCGATTCCGGGCCCAGATTCAGGAGCGCAGTTCACTCCCCAGTAAATAATTCCGGTGTTCTGGAATCCCAATCCCGGCTCCTCGAGTATCCGGACCCTCAGTCACCAAGTCCCACAGCACAGTCCACACTACCGCCCGACGGGGCAGGCTTCCTGGAATTTGGGATCCCAAGTCCCTCATGTCCAATGGATCCAGGAGACCCAGTCCCTGATGCATTAGGGACAAAGAATCCGGACTCCTCTCCCAACATCTCGCGCCTAGGTAGACCCAGAATTTGGGCGCACAACCCCAGCCCCACCGTCCCGGGACCAAGTGCCGCACAGCCCTGCCCCTGAAGCTCAAGCCCCGCCCCGCCAGGGCCCTGCCCCGCCCCTGCCGTCGCACCTGCGCGGTGGCCGCCCGCGGCCCCGAGGGCAGCCCGGGTGGGGGCGTGCCCTGGGGAGGAACGAGGGGAAGCTGAGCCGCAGGAACCGGGCCCCGGGGAGGGTGCGGGCGTGCGCACCGGAGAGGGCGCCGGTGATGGGCCGCCGGGGGGCGGCGGGCTGGGCGGAAGCCCGTGCTCCAGCAAGAAGGCGTCCAGGTCCACGTACTCCACGTCGCCGAACGGCAGCGTCCGCTCCCACAGCAGCGGCGCCAACAGACCCGGGCCAGGCGCGGCCCCTGGGCGCCCCCGCGGGGACCCGCCGCCCACCACCGCCCCAGTTGGGGCATCCGCCGGGCCCGCCGTCTCCAGGCCCGGCCCCGGGACCGTGGCTGCCGGCAGAGCCGCCTTGCGCTCCTTTTCCTTCAGGAGACCTGCGGGCCAGGGAAAGACCGGGCGGGGTGGGAAGGAAGAGATGGAGAAGAGATCCCGAGACAGAGATACACGAAGAAAGGGGAGATAGAGTCCACGGGGCGGAGATCCAGAGAAAGAGGGGACAGGCGGGGGAGAGGGAGAGATAGGAGGGAAGGCAAGGACCCAAAGAGAAGAGACAGAGACTCAAGAGAGGGAAAGAGACCCAAAGAGAAGGTACAGACGGGGGCGGCAGAGACAGAGAGAGGGGGACAGAGACCGAGAGAGGGACAGCGACTCAGAAAGAGGGGAGGACAGGGACCCAAAGAGGGATAGGACACAGAACAGGGAAGGGATAGACAGAAGGGGGACGGAAGTTCAGACAGAGGTAGGTGGAGGGTTGAGCAGGTGAGAGGGAAAAAAATGACAGTTCTGTAATTTCTCTGTAGCCTACCCTCCAGCTCACTGTAGCCTCTTCTCCCCACCCCCACACTCTGTAAGGGGCAGGAAGGGGCTCTATTCCTGGGGCACATTCCTCATCCCTAGACTCCATGTGACCCCAGGAGGCCCCGCCCAAGCCCGTGTCACTACCGTGTGAGCATCCGACACACCCCCTCCCTCCTCCCTGGACCCCAGGGGTCCAGACTCTCAGGACCAAAGGAAGCGGGGGCTGGGGCCCAGACTCTTGGGTCCTCGGAGAGGAGGACTCTGGGGGACTCCTGGGTCCTCCTGGTGGAAGGACTTGAGCGCGGGTACTTGGATCCTGGGTGCTGAGGGATCTACCTAAACGCCTTAGTAATTGGGTAGACGACGATTGGAGGATGGACTCTCCGCACGTAGGAGGTAGCCCCCCGCCCCAGCACTTGGGATAGATGGGGGCTAGAACTCACAGCTGGCTGGCTCTTTGGGTTTGCTGGTCCCCTGCAGAAGGCTCCGCAGCCCAAGCAGCGCTCCCCCGCCAGGGGGGGCCCCGGCTGGGCCGCCCAGCAGCAGGGGGGCCGGGGTCCTGTCGCTCACGGGCCGCGCCATCACCGGGCACCTGCCCGCAGGCTCACGGGCTCATGGAGAGGCGAAGAGCTGGCCTGTCAGTCAGCGGCACACTCCAGTGGTTCGGGCGAGTGCCTGCCCAGGGACGGGCGAGCGTAGCTTGCAAGCCTCCAGTATCCAGAACACTGCAAATCCTAGGAGTGACGGGGATTTGCAGTCCTCAGTGCAGAAACGTGCAACTCAGGAGGGTCCCTGAAGACCATGCAGTCCGAGTGAGGGGCTGATCAAATCAGGCAGCCGGCTCTTTGCAACCCAGAGTTCAAGGGGACACAAGGCTCCTTCTACAAGGTGGGCGAGCCTGGCTCTTGCAAAATCTGCAGCTCTCTCAGCGGAAGGCGCTTTGCAATCTGCACCAAGAGGTGTGCGCGGAGGGGCGGGGGAGGGGGCAAGAGGAGGCGGCCGCCTTGAGGCGTGGCCAACGCAAACTTCTTTCGCGGAAAAAAAAAAAAAAAAAAAAAAAGCCAAACCAAAACACCCGACGCCACAGCGCGCACCCCTCCTCTCGGCCCCCGCCTGCCTCTTGGGCCAAGCACCCCAGCCGCGTGCCTCCCTCCGGCTGAAAGCGTGGGCCAATCGCGTCTTGACCCCTCGAGACGCACGGCCAATGGGACCCCTGGATCCGCCAAGGCCCGGGAGGGCGCGTGAGGGGTTCAGTGCGTGAAGTTGCAGTGCCTTTAGGTGGGAGGCGGGACCCTGACCTACATTTGCCCAATGGGAGACGGCACTGGGGGCGGGACCGTGACCCAGTTCGGGCCAATGAGGCAGGCGGGAGGGGGAAGCACATGGCTCTGCGCGTGCTGCCCGACGGGGAGGGTGAGTTGGGGGGGAGTGAAAGAGGCACCGCTTAAAGGAGCCGCCAGTCTAAATGACGGTTTTGGGAAACAGGAAGCCAAAAAAAAAAACCGAGCAGTGAGGTTTAGGAAGAGGGAGACTGGTTTCTAGAAGAAGGCTGCTTCTTCAGTACCCAAATGTTTCCCCGCCGCGCCTAGAATCAGACCACTAAGAAACAGGAAGTATTCTGTCCCTTTAATAGCTTTGTTTTGGGGGTGACTCCCCTCCCCGTGTGGGGAGACTTGGAAAGGACAGGCGCAATCCTCGATGGGGAGTCTCAGCGACCGTGGGGGGCACCATCCACTGTAAAACAGACGACACCGGTGGGGGAGCGTTAGTTTAGGGCACGATAGGATGGACCCTGCAGAGGGTTTGCAGGGGGCGGGGGCTGGGCCGCGTAGGGCTCCTACCACAGGGAGGCCGCGAAGGGGGAACCCAGCCTGTACCAGGTCGAGAAGCTGGGGGGAACGCTCAGATTCTGGACCGGCACTGGATTTAACCAGCAGGAGGCAGCAGGAGGGTGGAATAAGGACGTCCAGCTTCAGCATCGGACCGAACTACGTGAAGGTATTCATGGGGTGGGGGGGTCTGGGCCAAACCATATTGAGAAGCTAGAGAGGTGGCCGTGAGATCACAGGGTCGAACCACAGGGAGGCAGTAGAAAGGGAAGGGGATTGTACCATGTTGATTTTCAGGAAGGGTGTGTGTGTCAGATTATGGAACAGCATGAGATTGTACCACATGGAAACAGGGAAGGGATCCGGGCTGTACCATTTTGGAAAGCCATCGTGATAGAAACCACGGCCCAGTAGGAAGCCAGGGAGCTCGCGTTATATACCAAGTTACAAGTTGCAAGCAGTGAAAAGGAAAGACAAATCACGGACCAGCAATGGTCTATGGCTTTGAGGTGGACTGTACCATTTTGACACATACGTAGAGGGGAGAAAGCGAGTGCGAGCTCAGGAGGCTGGACCATACAGAAACAGCAAAGGGGTGGGTAGGATTGTATCATATTGAGAAAAGAAGGCGAGACACATAGGCGAATTAGACCAAGACGTGCGGGGGAGGGGGGATGGTGCAGACTGGACCATACCATGCAGTCGGTAATTGGGGCCTCGGCAGCGCCTCTCGGGGTGCCGCGGGTCCCTGTTGCCCCTCAAGGCCCTGTGGGCCAAGGGCTGCAGGGGCCGGCCGTTACCGCTGAGGCTCTGGAAGATCTGGGACGGAGGATTCTGGCTCAGGAGTCTCAGGGAGTGCATCTGCCGCGGAACGGGGTGGGAAACCGAGAGTGAATAATGCACGGTCCTGGCGAATGGTCACAGAGGAAGCCCCGCCCCCGGAGCAGGTGGGCGGGGTCTTATTCGGCCCCCGCCCAACCCCAAAGGTTGTGTGACCCTCCTAGCAGCCAGACAAGGAAGGAGGAGGAGCGTGGGTGAGGCCAAGAGGGATGCCCAGGCCAGGGAATGGGTTGGCCAGTCTGGAGGGGGCAGACAGAGGGTCACCTGGAGGGAGGTGATATTGAGGGCCCGGTCAATGAGGATCCAGGTGACAGTCTCTGAGCAGGGGGGTGTGCTGAGAGAGCCCTGATAAGTGATGAAGCCAAAGGATTCGGGGAACAGGAGCTCCAGGCTCAGGTCTTGAAGAAAGTAGGCATCATCTGCAGGAATACCAGGCTGGAGTGAGGAGCAGTACCCCCCTTGAACTCCCCTCCTGTGCACACACTGCTCCCCCCCCACCAATGCACCAGGGACTTACTCTTGTAGGAGATTCGGGTGATGGTGTCCCGGTTAAGGAGGCGGCTGAGGAAGGGGTTCGAGCTGCCAGCCACCTGTGTGGGGGTACGAGGTGAGGAGGTAGGAATCCAGAAGTCCAAGGCCCCAATCCCTTCCTCCCCCAGGACCCAGGACTCTGGGCCTCCCACATTCCCTCTTCCCCAGACCTGATTCCAGGCACCCAGCCCTTCCCTCCCTCAGAATCTTGCCTGGGCTCACATTGACAAAGAGGCTGAGAATGGCCAGGCCATTGGGGCCCCGGGAGGCGGCACTGAGGTTCCCGTAGAGTTCTTGGTTGAAGTGGATGAGCTGTACCTGGGAGGAGAGTACAGAGTGGGGTCCCCTAGCAGAAGGGGAGGAGAGAATGGGTGCAGCTCTGGACCCCTGGGGTCCCAAGTCAGGTTAAAGATTAGTGCTTTGGGGGGGGGCAGTTCTGTGAAGGAGGGTGGGGTGAGGCATTAAGAGAAAGGTCAGGCGGGAGGAATTGGGTCAACTCAGGGTGAAGGTCAAGGGTCAGAGGTCAGTGGCCACCACCTCAGCAGAGAAGCCCTGGTGGTTGATCTGGTGTTCAGAGCCAGCTCCATCACGTGCTCCAAATAGCAGTCGCAGTTCACTGAGTCGGTGGCTATAGAGGAGGGGACCCCCAGACACATTGACCACGGGTCGGGGTGCAGGCAGGAAGGAGACATGGCGGCCGGTGTTGTACAGTGTTCCCCGGAGCTGCAGGAGAGGTGGAAGCCGTCACAGGGACAAAGAGGGAAGGTCTTTTGCCTCCTGTGTTCCACTCCTACATTTCCTGCTTCCACCAATCATTTAATCATTCAGCATAGTTGGAACACCAGTGACTTCCCAGGGTCTGTTCTGGCCCGTGACAGGTGCTCGGTATCGGTGAATTTATTCAACTAACAAATATTTATTGAGCTGCTACTATGTGCCATGGATGCCAGGAGGAGAGCAATGAACAATTAGACAAAAACCCTGGGCCTCATGGAACTCGCGTCCTAATGGAGCAGAGGTAGACAATAAATAATGAACCATATAAGTAACGGCTTAATTAATTACATCTTATGCTCATGCGGGGGAGAACTGAGAGCTCTGAGAAGGTAAAATGGGAAACCCAGCCTAGATTGGGGTAGGGGGTGGTGGGATGAGGAAGGGCCTTCATGAGAAAGTGACATTTGAATGGAGACCTAAAGGATCAGTAGGAATTCGTTGCAAAGAGCAGGGAGAAGGGCCTTCCGGGAAGAGGAAACAGCAAGTGCAAAGGCCCTGAGGTAGACTGTTTCAGTGCTAGTGAAGGGGCCAGTGGGACCAAGATGATAGGAGCCAGATGGTACAGGGCCTTGTGGGCAATGATGGGATGTTCTGTATTCTTATTTAAATAATTATTTGATTATTTAAATATAGATATATATAATCTCATACCTGGCACAGTGCCAGGAACATAGTACTTGCTATTTAGGTGTTTGTTAGTATTACTTATCCCAATAGAAAGGTTTTGAGCAGGAGAGTGGCATGATCTGCTTTGTGTTTTTAAACATCTCTCTAGCTGTGGGGTGGAGAATGGATTGCAGTAGGCAGAAAACCAGGCCAGCTAGCACACTCTGGCATCCATCCAGGTGCAAGGTGACGGTGGGGGCAGTGGAGGAGACACAAAGTGACAAGATCTGAATGATATTTAGCAGGGAGACTAAAAAGGACCCAGGCTGGACATGGGAATGAGGGCGAGAACGGGTTGGGAATAGCACCCGGATTTTGGCAGGGGCAGCTGAGTGAAGAGGGGTGCCAGCTCTTATAGGAAATGGGATTGGAAAGTGGGCAGGAGCCTGGATGCTAGGACCACACTGCCTGGGTTTGAATCCCAGTGCTGACACTTCAGCTGTGTGACCTCAGACAAGTAACTTAATCTCTGTGCCTCAGTTTCTGCAGCCTTAAAATAAGGTGAATAGTAGCATCTATCTCATGGGGTGGTTGGGAGGATTAGCAAGCTGATCAAGCTTTAAAAACCCTGCCTGGCACGGGGAACAGTCTGTTACCATTGCTTTTACAGACACGGAAAAACTAGGAAACCACGTTTGGGGAGGAAAGAACAGGTGATCTATTTTAGAGTGTAAGGAGCCTCCTTTCCACCCAGTGTGTACCCCTCCTTTCCCCAGGCAGGCCTTCCACCTCAGCACCCCACCCCCACTCATGCCCACCCCCAGGGGATTCGGTAACCCCTCCCCGCAGGCCCCTTACCTTCTCTCCCCCAGTGCTGAGTCTCAGTGGGGGCAGAAAGGGGTCATAAAGGACCCTCTTCAGCTCCACATCCACGGGGCTCTGCCGCTTCCCCACAGCACACAGACTCCAGGCTGCATTCACCAGGCCCCAGAAAGGAGGCCCTGGAGGCAGGGGTGGGGCAGAGAGGAAAGGGGGTCAGAAATAGGGACTGGATCCCAAAGCTGGGATCCGCTAAAAAGGCTGTGTTTTGGACTCCCAGATCTCAGGAGAGGAAGAGCAGGGGATGGGGGCTCCTGGGTCTGAGGGAGGAGGGGGCTGGGATGCAGAATCCTGGGTCCTAGAAGAATCCTGGAGGAGTTTCCAAAGACCATCTAGCACCCTTCTTAATCAAACCGATCTTCAATTAAGTCATTGGGGGGAAGGAACTACAACTCCCAGCAGCCCTGAGGGTAGCCAGCCTACTCATCCGCAGCCTGCCTGCCCCAGAGCCCATGGGAGTTGTAGTTCTTTCAGTCTCCCTTGTCCCACAGCTGGATGATGAATGTACCGGGGAGAGGAGTTGCAGGAGAAGGCTGGACAAGGCAGGGGACCCGGCCAGTGAACCTCTGGTTCCCAGCAGCAGCCAGACCTACCTGCCTTTTTCCCTGCAAACCCACACACACGCTCTCTCTTGCACCCCCACGCTTCTTCCTTCCACTCACTCCCACTCACTACTTGAAATGCGCATTTATAATGTCCCATGGTGAGCTGCTGGGGTTCAGAGGCTGGGCCCAACTCCGGAGGGAGGGAGGAGGGAAGGAAGGGGCTGGGACTCCTGGGTCCTGAGAGGAGAGGGCTCCTGGGTCTGAGGAAGGAGGCACCCGGCAGCCCCGACTCCTGGGTCCCCGCCCTGGCTGCACCTGGCACGAAGTTTCCCTGGAGATTATCCTTGTAGCTCCACCAGTCCTCGGGGTCAGGTGCAGGTCCAATGTGAGCTGGGGAGAGAGCAGCCTGAACCCCTCTCCTTGGCACCCCACCCCCACCTCTCCGTCAGGAGCTCCCGCCCCAACCCCCGGGCCTTACCTGCTGCCCCCAGTGCGGCCCAGAGTACCAGCGCTCGAGGGGCGCTCAGACGAGCTGCAACCCCCATCCCTGGGAGGCCTCTGAGCAACCCCTTCCCAATGCCCTGGCCCCCTCTCTCAGCTCCTCCTTCCCCCCTCTGTGGGACCCTGTCCCTCCAGGACTTCCAGCCTGCCTCTCCTCCCTCGAGGGAGTCCCGTTCCCCAAACACCGAGGCAGCGGGGGGACTGAGACCCCCCAAATCCACTCCTCTCTGCTCTCCCCGCTCTCTGTGCCTCTCCTCCTTCCTCTCCTCTTTTCCCCAACCCTCCAGTCTCCCTCTACCTCCCGATCTTCCTACTCCTTTCTCTGCCTCCTGTTCTCCCCGGGGTTACCTCCTGGTTTCTAATCCACACCCCCTCTTCGCTCTCTTTTCTTCCAGCTCCCCCGAGCCACCTAACCCCATGTCTCCATCCTGCTTCTCTCTCCTCCTCCGGGTCTCCCCCGTCTCCAGCTTCTTTCTCGCCCAGTCTCCCCACCTCCTCCTCTTCTGCCTCTCCTGTTTCTCCGTCTCTCTCTTCCCTCGTCCCTGCTCCCTCCTCCCCCTCCCTCTCTGATCTCTCTCTGGGTGTTATTTAATTTTTTTTTGTCGTTGTTGTTGGGGGGGGGGTGATCTCACAGCAGCAAACACTCCTCGGACTGGTGGGAGGGGGGTGCCCAAGGGGCAGGATGGAGGGGTCATCGGGGGCTGATCCCCAGCTTCCAGCTGCGCGGGGGTGAGGGGCGGGGAATGGGGGGGTGGCCCGGACACCTGGGGCCCGGAGCTGGCAGTTCCCATCCTCCGCGGAAGGGAGAAGGGGGGGCGCTTAAGGTGGAGCTGGGGGAGTCCTCCAAAGTCTCGGTGCCCGGGGCCGCCGGCGCCGGAGGATCCGGGGTCCTCCGGCTCATGGGGACCCGGGTTGGAGCCTGCCGCAGCACCTGCAGCCCCCGCCCAATGCTCCAGTCGGCCTCGGCTGGGGGCCGCCTTAACGGGGC
The DNA here is from genome assembly GCF_023065955.2 of Ursus arctos. NCBI lineage: Eukaryota > Metazoa > Chordata > Mammalia > Carnivora > Ursidae > Ursus > Ursus arctos. The sequence continues at coordinate 50,152,439 of NW_026622863.1, forward strand.
TGAGGGATCCCCTGGGAGACCAGGGTGCGGTGCGGGCAGCTGACCAGGAGGGGGAGGCAGAGACCTGGAGAGGGACAGAGCGCCGGGAGGAGGAGCCGGGGAGGCCGAGGCGCGGCCGCCGGAGATGAGGTCGGAGAACTGCAGAGGCTCAGGAAGGGAAGGGGAGCCCGAAGTAGATGCGGGGTGCCATGGCGGAGGGAGAGGTGGGGGGGTCGGGGACGGGGTGTGGGCGAGAGAGACAGAGACACACAGTGAGAGAGAGATACGGGTAGAGTGATAGAGAGAGAGGGAGAGATACTGATGGAGGCCGAGGGAGAAATACAGAGACACACACTTAGCCATAGGAGCAGAGACACCCAGCCCGCGGGTCAGAGACGCGAGAACAAGCTGCCAGGCCCGGGGGGTGGGGGTGGGGAGAGACAGAAACCGAGAAGAGATCCAAAGACAGAGAGACACAGCCAACCCTAAAGAGAGAGACATAGAAAGGCAGAGAAAGAGGCAGACACACACACACACACACACACACACACACACACACACGTGCCCATCTCTGAGTAGAGACCCTCATGTAGAGAAAGAGATCACCAGAGAGGAAGAGATGGCAGGGACCCAGAGACAGGGAGAGAGAAACAGACCAAGGGACATCAAGGGAGAGCACAGAGTCAGAAAGACAGGCATTCAGATAGAGAATTGGGACCTAGAGATGGAGGGGACAGAGACAGCCAGAGAGAGTCAGAAATGGACAGAGACAGAGAAGACTCAAGAACGAAAGGTATGTACTATGTACTGCTTATCCATGGCCGCAGAACAAATTACCCCAAAACTCAGTGGCTTGGACCAACAAGCATTTACTGTCTGTGAGTTTGGGAGTGGCTTAGCTGGGGGGCTCGGTTCAGGGCCTCACGTGAGGGTCCAGTGAGGCCCTTGACCAGAGTGCAGTGACCTGGAGGCTCGACTGGGGCTGAGGAGCTCTTCCAAGCCTCTCTTGAGGGCTATAGGGGTGCTGGCGTGACCTCACAACATGGCTGCTGGCTTCCCCCAGCGACTGATATGAGAGAGAGAGAGAGAGAGAGATGTCTTATATGACCTCATCTCCAGAATCACACACCATCACTTCTATTTTACTCCGTTCATCAGAAACGAGTCACTAAGTCTGGCCCACACTCAGAGGGAAAGAGATTAGGCTCCTCCTTTTGATGAGAAGAGTATCCAAGAATTTATAGGTTTGTTTTATTTTTTATTTTTTAATTTTTAAAAAAGATTTTATTTTTTTTTTAAGAGAGAGAGAGGAGAGAGCACAAGCAGGGGAGCGGCTGAGGGGAGAGGGAGAAGCAGGCTCCCCACTGACCAGGGAGCCCTATACGGGGCTCGATCCCAGGATGCCAGGATCATGACCTGAGCTGAAGGCGGACGCTTAACCGACTGAGCCACCCAGGTGCCTCTATAGGCTTGTTTTAAAACCTTCACAGGTTGGGGCCCCTGGGTGGCTCAGTCAGTGAAGCGTCCGACTCTTGGTTTTGGCTCGGGTCATGATCTCAGGGTCATGGGATCAAGCCCCTCGTGGAGCCCCGTGTCGGGGCAGTGGAAAGTCTGCTTGGAATTTTCTCTCTCCCTCTCCTCCTGCCCACGCCCCCCCCCCCATGCTCACTCCCTCTTTCTCTCCAAATAAGTAAATAAATCTGAAAAAAAAATCAAGATTTTACTTAAAAAAAAATCACAGTTGAGAGGGAAGAGGGAGACAGAACAATGGGGAGAGACAGACCCATGAGGCTTACAGGTCAGTGGGACACTTACTCAGAAATGCAGTAACATATGGAGAGAGAAGTCTGGAGAGGGAGGGAACTGTGGAGATAGGGAAAAGGGGCAAGACAAAGAAAATAGCAATAGCATCATCGTCGTCGTCATAAGTTACAGTAATACATAAAGTACCCAGGCAAAGTTCTGAGCGCTTTCTGTGAACTCACGCCTGTCAGCCTCACAGCTGCCCGATGGAGGAGAGGCTGTTAGCCCATTTCACAGATGGGCAAACCAAGTGTCAGAGGGCACAGGTGACTTGCCCAGGGTTATACAGGCAGGAAGTGGCGGGGCAGGGGAGGAGAAGAGAGCAAAGGGGCATAAAGAAAACACGACCGAGGCGTCCGTGCAGAAAAGTGGGGAACCTGTCAGGAAGAGTGGCGGGGAGGGGGGGGCAGCTCTGATGGAGAAATGCATCAGGAAGAAATGGCAGCCATCCTGAGCAGAGGTTCCTGGACACAGGGGCCGTGCCACCCGCTCCATAGGCTTTGTTTCAACCCTCAAAGCAGCCCCAGGAGGTGGTGGGGTGAGGATTAGCCCCATTATACAGATAGAACACGGAGGCTGGTCAGAGAGGGACGTGACCTTCCAAGAGGGAGTAAGTTGAATGGTGCCCCCACCCACACACCAAAAAATGCACCCAGAACCTAATGCACCCAGAGTGGGACCTAATTTGGCAAAAAGGTCTTTGCAGATGTAAGTAAGTTACTGACTGTGCGATCGGATCATCCTGCATTAACTGGCTGGACCCTAAATCCAATGACAAGTGCCCTTATAAGAGAAAGGCGGAGGGAGATTCGAGACAACGACGTGAAGACAGACGCAGAGGCTGGCGTGATCCTGCCGCAAGCCAGGGAACGCCAGGAGCCACCAGAAGCTGTGAGATGCAAGGAAGGATCCTCCCCTGGAGCCTTTGGAGGGACTGTGGCCCTGCTGACACCTTGATTTGGGACTTCTGGCCTTCAGGACTGTGCGAGAATAAATTGCTGTTGTTTTAAGCCACGAAGTTTGTGGTCATTGTTTACGGTGGCTGACCCCAAGGGTTAGGAGAAATAATGAGAAACACACGCAACTTTTCAGAGACAGAGACAGTGAAGGAGCCAGAGATACATGGAGGGGGAGACAGACAAGACTGACAGTGCACGAAGGGCAGGTTCTACCTACAAGTTGGCTCTCCTCCTCCAGGAAGCCCTCCCTGACTCCCCCCCCCACACACCAAGCTGGGTTGGTGCCTGCTGTGCACATTCCTAATGCCCTGTGCTACCTCCATTAGAGCACAGATCCCATTAGGGGAGGGACTGTGTCCTCTGTGTCTTCCCTCAAGGGCCCAGGCCTGACCCATCTCTGGGTCCCCAGCACTGCTCCCCAGAGGGCACCCGGGGGTCCTCAGGAGAGAAACCAAACAGGATCCACCGAGATGATGCTCCCAATGTCTTTCCCCAGAGACTCTGGCCCCCTCCTGTCTGCTGGGAGACAACTGGATTTCCTGCAATGCCCATCGAGGGCCTCACCTCCTCCAGGAAGTCTTCTCTGATCTAACAGGCCAGGCCCCCTGCTGCCTCCATTATTACACATCACACCAGATGTGACTGTACATAGGTCTGTCCCCTAGCACAGCCTCCCAGACTGGGAGCCCTGCAGGGCAAGTCTTGGGTCTGACTCAGGTCTCTATCCCAGCATTCCCCAGGGAGACCTCAGGAGAACATGTTTTTTACGTTTGCTTTCTTTTGTTTTGTTTTGTTTTTATAAGTAGGCTCCACGCCCAACGTGGAGCCCTGTATGGAGCTCGAACTCACGAGCCTGAGAGCCACGCCTGAGCTGAGCTCAGAAGTTGGACCCTTAACCAACTGGGAAACCCAGGCACCCCAGGAGTGTATGCTGAACAAATAAGTGAGTGAATGAAGTTAGAATAGAGAGACGAGGGCAGTCAGAAATGGGTGAGAAAAAAATTTTTTGCACGGGGGTTAAGAGGAAGGCTTTCCGGGTGTAGGTGACATTTTCCTAACTCTTTTTCTGGCCCCATAACTGGGGCCTCAGCTCAAAACTCATCCTTTCCCCACCCTCCGCCTTCCCCTTCCAGGCTCTCCCATCCCCTCCAGTGTACCCCTCACAGATCCCAGAGTTCACCCTGCCTCTGCTCTAGCCACTGGTGTCCCATTGATGCCCAGCTCCCCTGGACGGAGCGCTGGCCCCTCAGCCTTTTTCCTGGGGAACAAATCTTTCATCTATCCTTCAAGACCTAAGAGACGTTTCCTGATCTCCAGGCTAGGTTCACAGCCCTCTCCTGGCTGTCCCAGTGAACTGAGCCACCGCGGTGACTGACTCTATCACTGTGGGGGTTTTGTTTGTTTGTTTTTTAAGTTATTTATTTATTTATTTATTTATTTATTTATTTATTTATGTAATCTCTGCACCCCATGTGGGACTCGAACTCACAACCCCCATATCAAGAGTTGCATGCTCTTCGAACTTAGCCAGGCGCCCCCATCACTGATTTTTTTCTCACAGAGGACTGACCCTCCCCCTCTGGTGCTCAGAGACCTCCTATGGTTCCCCAGTGCCCCCTTCCCCCCCACCCGCCCCGTGCAGGGAGAAACACACAGGCCCCCAGCCTGGCCTTAGAGACTTCACAAGCCTTGGCTACCACCAATGCCCAGCCTCATCTCTCTTCTCTTACCATACCAGGCCCTCGAGCTTCTAGACCTTTCCACAAGCTGTTGCCTTTAGCTGGGGTTTCTCTTCTCTGCGGGGCAAATTCTTACTCAGGCTCTTACGTACTTCAGGAGTCTGCTTTTCCAGAAAGCCATCAGCAGTGGTGAGGTGGGCAGGAGCCTCCTCGGAGCTCTGGGAGCCACCTGACCCTGAGCCCCCATTATAGCACACAGACAGACTGGGCTCAATGCCCAGAGGCGGAGGGAATGGCCAGGCGGGAGGTGGGTCCCAGATGTGGATTTCATGCTTATTTGTCTCGGTTGCTGGGAACAAAGTTTGGGTCATGGGGAACATATGGGGCTCGCCCTGTTCCTCACTTTCATCTCCTACCTCCCTGGCCCCTGGGTGGGAGGCAGGAGGGCCAGGCCTCTCCAGGCCTGGGTGGTTCCCACAGCCCCTCTTCACCTCCTCACCTTGAGAGCAGGGAGAGACCTGCCCTCAACTTCCACTCCCTCCAGGAACCAGCAAATTCTGCAGATCCCTATTCTCCCTTTCTGGGCTCTGCTCTCCTGGGGGAGGTGTGGCCACCAGATACTTAAATAATAACAAACTCAAATGGCTCTTCCCCTGTGCCAGGCACTGTTCTAAGCCTGTTAAACCACATAGTAACTCTTTTAATCCCCATAATATGCCCTGTGAGGCGCCTGGCTGGCCAAGTCAGTGGAACGTGCTACTCTTGGTCTCAGGGTTGCTGGTTCAAGTCCCATGTTGGGTGCAGAGATTGCTTAAAAATAAAATTAAAAAATAACAATAATAAAATGCCCCGTGAGTTACTTCCTATCATCATCATCATCATCATCATCATCATCATCATCATCATCCCAGTTTTACAGATGAGAGAACTGAGGGACACGGAGAGATTAGAACCCAGGCAGCGTGGCTTTGGAGCTGACGTTCTTCATGAAAATGGTCTCTAGAGCAGTGCCGTCGAACAGAACTTCCCGCGATGGTAGAAAAATGTTCTATATCTGCTCTGTCCGCTGTGCTAGCCACCAGCCACTTGAACTGTGGCTAATGCAACTGAGGAACCGAATTTTAAATTTTATTTCATTTTCATTAATTTAACTGTAAATAGCCCAGCATGGCTAGTGTCAAGAGCTTGGTTCTATAGAACCAATGCCGGGGGCTTGCTGTGTGACAGTCGCTAAGACTCCTCGCCTCTCTAAGCCAGTTTCTTCATGGAAGAGATGGCTAAGAATGCTGGCCAAACCCAAACACACCTGGGTTTGAATCTCTGCCCTCACCTCAAGGTGGAGTCCTCCCGGGAGCCTCAATTTCTTCTTCTGTATAAGGGGATAATAGGACCAGCCTATTTATTCAACAAATATTTGAGTACCTATTAGGTCCTAGGGGCTGCGTTTGCAGCAGGGGATAAAACAGACACAAATCCGGGGCGCCTGGGTGGCACAGCGGTTAAGCGTCTGCCTTCGGCTCAGGGCGTGATCCCAGCGTTACGGGATCGAGCCCCACGTCAGGCTCCTCCACTATGAGCCTGCTTCTTCCTCTCCCACTCCCCCTGCTTGTGTTCCCTCTCTCGCTGGCTGTCTCTATCTCTGTCGAATAAATAAATAAAATCTTTAAAAAAAAAAAAACAACAAAAAAAAAAACAGACACAAATCCAAGGTCAGGAGAACAGGAGGTAGAATGGAATGTCATGGCCAGACTATTTTAGTAGAACATCAGTCTCACTTTTCCCGGGAATACCAAAAGGCTGCTCTGCCTAGCACTTCATGATGTCATAGTATACTCGGGGTTCTGATTGGCTGAGGGCCTGGCATAAAGCCAGGTTGGCTAATTTTCCCAAACGTCCTTACTTTTCTCTTCCCTTAATATCAACACACCCTATCTTGCTTAAGCCCACTGTTATTTGGGGTCTACTGTGACTCTTAATAATACAGATGGTTGAGGTACAAGTTCCAGTTCAGTTGGGCTGCAAGTGAGACCATTTTTGTTTTGTTTGTTTAATTTTTATTTAAATTCCTGTTAGTTAACATTGTAATGTTACTGTCAGGTAGGGTAGACCATTTTTTGATCAGGTTTTTCAACAAGTGTTTATTGACCATCTACTATGCACCATGCACCTTTCTAGAGACAAGGGGTGTACGGAACAAATCAAAATCCCTGCTCCTGTGGAGTTCGAGTTCCAGTGAAGAGACAGAAATAGAAACCAGAAAGACAAGTATTTATTATATCACGTGGTGATAAACGCTAAAAAGGATAAAGCAGGACAAACAAATGAAAAGGATTTTTTTTCAATTTGCAGAATCTACTTAAACCCAGTGTTTAATTTAATGCACCACTATGTTTACCCAGCCCAAAATGTAATGCCTCTGTTATCTTTCCAAATAAGATAACTTATGAAAGAAATGCTCTTTAAGATTCTCAAATTAAAGGGCATGTGAGTGACTCAGTCGGGTAAGCATCTGCTTTCTGCTCAGGTCATGATCTCAGGGTCCTGGGATCGAGCCCCACGTTGGGCTCCCTGCTCCGCAGGGAGTCTGCTTTTCCCTCTGACCCTCCTCCCTCTCGTGCTCTCTCATTCGCTCTCTCAAATAAATAAAGAAAATCTCTTAAAAAAAAAAGATTCTCAAGTTAAGGTGTGCCGGGGTGGCTCAATCAGTTGAGCATCTGACTCTTGATTTCAGCTGACGTATTGATATCAGGGTGGAGAGTCTGAGCCCCACATTGGGCTCCACGCTGGGCGTGGTCTACTTAAAAGAAAAAAAATTATAAAGCGAGAAGACTTCTTATCATAAAATAGATGAAGTCTCCATGACTTTCTTTTTTATTATTTATTGTTTTCCTTTACATACAGAAACTAAAAAGAAAAAGAAATTGTGCACACCAATTCACGGGAAAATCTACTCTATTCTAACCTTATCCATGTATGCTTTTCCAGTGGCACTGCATCTGCTTATGTATAAATTTATACCCCCCGATTAAAGAATAATTGGAAGGAGCAGCTATTTAGAGTCAAGAGGGAAGTTCTTTCCGATGCTGCGAAATTTAAGCAGAGCCACATGGTGGAAAATTCTAGTGCTTGCCCATATCCAGTTGTTGGAATAATGGTCCCCCAAAATGTCCACACTCTAATCCCTGGAACCAGTGAATATGTTACCTCCCATGGCAAAAGATGCTTCTGTGGATGCCATTAAGGTTAAGGACTTTGAGATGGGGAGACTTTTCTGGATTATTTGGATGAGCCCCATCTCATCTCATGGATCTTTAAAAGCAGAGAACCTTTCCCAGCAGGAGGAGAAAAAGATGTGAGGACAGAAAAAGAGGAAGGAGAAATCTGAAGTGTGAAAGGGACTTGACCCACAATGGCTGACTTTGAAGCTGGAGGAAGGGGCTGTGAGCCAAGGAATGGGGGTGGCCTCTCCAAGCTGGGAATGGAAAGGAGACATTCTCCCCTAGAGGATGCAGAAGGAATGCAGCCTATCAACACCCGGATTTTAGCTTCGTAAAACCCGTCAGGCTTTTGACCCATAGAACTGAGATAATAGGGGCACCTGGGTGGCTCAGTCGGTTAAGCGTTTGACTCTTGATTTTGGCTCAGGTCATGATCGCAGGGTGGTGGGATCAAGCCCCGTGTTGGGCTCCCTGCTCAGACAGAGTCCGCTTGTCCCTCTCCCTCTGCTCCTCCCCCACTCTCTCACTCTTTAATTAATTAATTAAATCTTAAAAAAAAAAAAGAACTGCAGGATAATAATCTGTATTGTTTCACCCGCTGAGTTTGTGGTAATTCGTTGAGGCAGCGATAGAAAACTGAAACACTGGTTCTTCTCTCTTTCCAGGCACGTAAGAGAATTCTACTTCCCCACCTTCAGGCTATTAGGTGAAACCATGTGAGTATTCCTGACCAATAAGCTAGGAACGGAAGTGCTGGGGTCGTTCCTGAGCCAAAGCATTTATTTCTCGGGTGGGACCATTCAGATCTCTCTCTCTCTGCTGCAGTGATCAAGATGCCATAGGTTGGACTTGGTGCAGTGATAAAACAGTAGATGTCTCTCAGCCTGAGTCTTTGAATGACTCTGTGGAGAACCATCCCTTGGTGACTTGTATGGGACACATACACGACCAAGAAATCCATTTTCATTGTATCATTCCCACAGAGCTAGCCGAACCTGATTAATGGAAGGTCTCAATGAAGTGAGGGCACTAGCTTGCTATTATATGAGGAAGTGCATCCCAGGAAGAGAGAACAAGCGCAAAGGTCCTGGGGCAAGTGTGCCTGGTTTTTAAGGAAATGGGAAGGAGGTCAGTGTGGCTGAAGAGGTGCGAATGGAGGGGGGGAGTTGTAGGAGGTAAGGTCACTTATGTGGTGGGAGTAGATCACGTAGGGCCCTGTAGGGAAGGGCAAGGACTTTAGTTTTTATTCTGAAAGAGACAGGAAGCCGTTCGAGAGTTTTGGCATAATAGGATCATGATCTGACTTGGGTTTTAAAGCCAACATCCTGGTTCTGTATGAAGAAAACTCTAAGGGGATAGAGGGATAACCAGTATGGAGACTACCGTAATAATCCAAGAGAACAATGGTGGCTTGGACCAAGTGGTATTGTGGGACATGGTAATAAGGGTTGAATTATGAACATATGTAGTCCATGGAGTGTACAGGATTTGCTGATGGACAGGACATGTGGGGAGAGTGGTGGGACAAATGCCCCACTAAACTGGCTTCAAGAGAGAACAGAAAAAGACAAGATAAGGAATATAGTTTTGCTGGAACAGAGAACGCTTCATAGAAAATCCCTTAAAGAGGGGCGCCTGGGTGGCTCAGTTGGTTGAGCATCCAACTCTTGGTTTCGGCTCAGGTCATGATCCCAGGGTCATGAGATCGAGCCCCGCCTCGGGCTCCACACTCAGGGTGAGTCTACTTGAAATTCTCTCCCTCTCCTTCCCCCTCGGTCCCTCCCCCCATACTCTCCCTCTCTAAAATAAGTAAGAATCACTCAAAGTACTCCCTCAGTGACTCTCCTGCAAAGATCACCCAAATTTGAAATGGCGTTGTCCATTGTGGCTGCAGGGGGCAGAGGTCAGGGTGGCAAGGAAGGTCCTAGGCCATGACAACCCTCCATGCCATAGTACTTACTGCTCCTTGTTTTTTTAGCTCCATCCCTCTGGCCTGTAGGTATCCAGCTGTTGGGTGGGAGTAGACTTCTGCTCAGCACCAAGTGACGCCATACTACTCTGTGGCTCCCGATTGGTTATTCTCTCAGGAAAGGGTTTAGGTCGCACCTCAAGACCAGATGAACCTCGGTCAGAACCCTCTTTGGATATTCACACCCAGTCCTGTTATTCCTTTCTCAGAGACTATCCTAGGACCCATCAGGAACACAAAGTGCCTAAGTGTGGAACTTTCTGGAAATCTGGCACTGCTGTCCTTTCCTTCGGCGCATTTCCCGCCTTTTCTATCCACCCTCCCTCCCACTGGCTTCTGGCCAATCGTCAGGCAACACAAATCGGACCAGCACACAGTGATGTCATACCAGCTACTTGATTGGATTAGGCATCTTGTTGGGGAGCATAGCCGTCCTTCGGCTGCGTGGGTTTACTTCTTTTGCCCCTCCGAGACCCTCCCAACACATATCAGGTGTCTGTGGCGAAAATTCCCCCAAGATTTAAGACTTTATTGAGGGGACTAGCCGCACAGGTCACAGGCCAAACGTCCCGGCCAGAGACCAAAAGTCTTGCTGGCGTTTTGCCGCCTTCACGGGCGTCCCTCGGGCCGGCACGGTGGTGGCGCGTGCCAGTGACGTCAGGGGCTCCGCGGCTTCTGATTGGCTCGCTAAGGGACGCGCCGTCGAAGTGGAAGGCTCAGCTCACGGTCACTTCCAAGTTCCTCTGTCGGCGGTGGAGGCACCGAGGTAGGGCTCAGGTGCTCGGGCCCAGTGCTTGGGGCGGGGGGCCGCAGGCCGCGGCAGCCCCCGGCGCGCTCCTCCAGCTGCAGGCGCCGCAGAGGCCGGGCCCAGCGTGGCCTCCAGGGCAGCGCGAGGCCGTGGCGGTCGAGGACCAGGCGCGCGGGGTCGGGGCCGCCGACCGCGCTGCCCAGCAGCAGGTAGTCGGTGTCTGGCTGTAGGCGCAAGCAGCCGCAGGCCAGGTCGGCGCGGGGCACCCAGGCGTCCTGGCCGCCGCGGCGCACGGCCGGCGCCCGCTGCTTGTACACGGCCAGCACGCGCACCGCCAGACGCTGCCACGCCGGGCCCGCCGCCTCCGACGCCAGCACCTGCGCGCGGAGAACTGCGGGGAGGGTTGGCGTCAGGCCCGGGCTGGGGGAGCTTCTGGGGTCGCGGGGGATCAGTCCTGGTGGGGAGGGGGGCAGGACCCGGGAGTGGGCTCCCAGGATACCCTCAGGGAGGAGAGAGACCTTGAACGTTTTGAGGGTGAGAGGTCTGGGGGTCTGGCCCCGTGTGGTGAATGCTGGAGCCTGCTGGAGGAGACAGGGTAGAAGCGAGGAGGGCAGGGCTTATGGAGTGTGAGGTGGGGTTCTAGGAATGTGATTAGGAAGGGTAGGGCGATGGAGGACTCCTCCTGCGGAGGGGAGGCCAAACAGAGAGAGGAGCCTGGGAACGTGGGACATGCCATGTGGGACGCTTTGGTTGGGGTTCATACAGGGAGCAGCAGATGCCAGAATGACTTAAAGTGTGGGGAGGGATGACTAGGGGGACCCTACAGTGGGTGTGGCTGGGAACAAGACAGAAGAGGCAGGTCCAGGGTCTCAAATGTGGCAGAATCAAAAGATGTCAGAAGCAGAGCCCTTGGAAAAGGGTATTGCTGAGGGAGGGGCTCTGGGACAAATTTGGGGGCCCGAAGGAGGTCAGAACCTAGAACCTGAGGGTTGAGGTCAGACGGGGGGGTGATTCAGAAACATATGCTCTCTGAAGGGCTGAGGTGAGACGTGTTGGGGGCAGGACTCTGGCTGGCATGCTAAATCTATGGGGCGGAAGATTTCGTCCTGTTGGCAGGCAGGACGAGAAGTTTCCATCTTCCAAGTCCTAGGATACCAGTGGCCAGATGATGATCCTCAGGGAGGAGAGGCCTGGGATCTTATACCATTGAGGGAAGTCACAGGCTGGTCTGGATTCAAAGGCTGGGCTGAACTCCTGAGTATCTAAGAGATCTGAGTTACCTGAGGGCATAGGCCCTGAGGTCATGGGGCTGGTGTGGACTGGTGTGAACTGATGAATTAGTGGACTTTAGGGTGAGCCTCTGTGGGAGTGGGGCTACAGTTCAGAATCTGGGACCCTGATAGGAGGAGGAAAGTGTCTGAGCTAGGCAGGACCCTGCATTCAGCCAGCACCCCTTTGTCCTTCCATCCCCAGGAGGTCCCCTTTCTCCCACAAAGATGTCCGGCTGAAGGAGGCCAGGAAACATGGGGAAAGAGGAGACATAGGAAGATAGGAAACACCCCCACTCCGCTGCCCCTGCCCGCCTTTGTCTTCTGTTCCATTGGGTCCTAGGTCAGGAAGGGTCGTTTAGAGTCCCCCTTCCCATTTAAGATGAGAAAGCTGAAGGTGGAGAAGGAGGCAGTCATCAGAACACCTGAATAGCCGCCGGCCATTTTTCTCCCCAGCACTCACCATAGTCCTGCTGGCAATATCTCCGAAGGCTCATGTGTACCCTGGTGTCCGAGACATTGCAGTAGTTTTGACATTGAGGGTCTGGGGAGGGTCAGGTGGTCTGCAGTGGGCTCCCAAGGCCTGGACCTCAGCGTCCCACCCCTGCCCATCCCCATATTCCATCTTATGGACAACTGGGGTGCCCCACCCCTTGGGACTGGGCTCAATGGGCTGCCCCTGTATCCCCACCTAGGGGCCCAAGCAGCCCATCCCTGATCCCTCTTGCTGTCAGGGTTCTCCACACCAGCCTGTCTTACCGGAGCTGTAAGCACCAGGGGTGGTAGCAAGGGGGGTTGTTGCCTCTGGAATTCCTGTGAGAGACCAAAGAAGAAATTTAACCTTAGTGCCCCCTCTCCTGTGTTCCCCACCCCAACAGGAATCCAGGCATCCAGACCCCATGTCTATTCCCTTAAGGCCCAAGAGTACGAGCACCCTTTGCTCTCCTCCTCCCAGGACCTGGAGTTGGTCCCTAGTCCCTTCTTCCTTCAGATCCAGGAATGTGGACCCCCCCAGCCCCCTCCTCCCTCAGACCCAGGAGTCCAGGCTCCTACCCTCTTCCTTCCCAAGACTAAGAAGACTGGAATTTGAGTCCCCACCTCCCCCAAGGGCCCAGAGTCTGACCTCCAGCCTCTAGCTCCCACCTCCCAGGGACCCGGCTGTCAGCATCCTTGCCCACTGGAGATCTGGGATGTCCCCTTCCCATCCCACTTAGGACTTGCGGCCCTGCCCCTTGTGACTCACGCTGGCAGGGCATCCGGGGAGAGCGGCTCTGCTGGTAGCCGGGACCGCAGCGGTTGCATGTGAGGCCGGTGACCCCTAACTTGCAGGGGCACTGCCCACCGGTCTGGTTGCAGACGCCCCCCGTGGCCCCGATCGGGTGACACCGGCAGGCTACATGAGGAGAGGAGCTGGGGACCTGGAGTGTCTGGGCCCCAGAGGCTCCTTCCCAGTCCCCCAGCCCCCACCTCCTTCGGCCCCAGGAGTCTGGCCCCGCCTCCTTTCCTCCTTGGCCCGGCTTCAGGCCGCACTCACCCCTGCAGGCCTTGCGGCTGGTGATGGGCTGGCTGGGGTCCCTCCAGAACCCCGGCTGGCAGTAGTGGCAGTGCCGCCCAGCCGTGTGGTGGCGGCACCGCTCGCAAACGCCCCCACTCCGGCCGCCCGACAGCCGGAAGAGCTCGGAGTTGAACCTGCAGCGTCGGGCGTGCTGGTTGCAGGAGCAGGCTAGAGACAGGTCGGGGCAGCCGGGTCAGGCTCCGACCTCCCCTTCCCCATCTCTCCCCTCTCTGCCCTCCGAGAGGAAATAAACCATGCGTGCAATGAGGAGGTTGCCTGGGGTCCGTGGGTAATCCCGGGTTCCCAACCCTCCTCATTCTCAGGATGGGTGCACTGGACTGGAGTGGGTAAGCCCGAGGGGCTGACGGACCCTGTGAATGTCTGCATGAAACTGGGGGCTTAGGGAGGAGTGGCTGCTCCGGGGGCACAGGCTCTGGGATCAGCCCCCAGCTTGTCCGCTCCCCACTGTGCTCCTTGGGCAAGTGACTTCTCTCTGTAGCTCCGTGTCCTCCGCTGTAAAACAGCAGTTACAGTGCCTACTTCGTGAGGCTTAAAGGAAACCAAAAGGCTGTAAAGGGCTCGACCCAGGGCCTGACAGCGAGCTGGCCCTCGCCCCTGGAGCCTCGGCACGCGGGGTGCTCACGGTAAGTGCTCAGCGTGTTTCGTTCTCAGAGCGACTCTGCGAGGCTCGTGGGGTCAGCAGCCCCATCTTACAGATGCGAAAATGGAGGCACAGAGAGGCAAAGGCAGCGGCCCTAAGTAGCGCAGCTGAGGGGCGGTCAGAGGCAGGCTCAGAACCCAGGGCTTCTGGCTGCAGAGTCTCTGCCCTTGGCACCCACGCTCCAGCGTGGCCCGCAGCTGGCGTGAGGGTGCTGTGCGGCGGACGTGTATGCGCTCCTGGGGAGCGCTGTCAGTGAGGCCGTGGCTCTCAGACCTTACTACTTCCCAGAGTTACTGGGAAATGTGAAAAAGAAACCACACAGCTTCCAGGGCCCACCCCCAGGCCTCCCGCTGGGCCCAGGGATCTGTATTTCCAGCCAGCGTTTCTGAGCCAGATGCCGCAGGAGGGGGTTCATGGACCATTCTTGGGAGAGGTTTAAGGAGTTTTTGCCTGCCAAGGGGTCTGGGAGGCTGGCAGGTGCCAAGAACACAGAGGGGCAGCAGCAGGAAGGTCAAGAAGCCAAGGCAGCTGTGTTCTTGGAAAAACAACTCGCCTCCCAAAACCTTGTTTTCCTCCCATGCAGTGGGGATCTCACTCCCTCTCTCCCGGGGTTGTCGGGGGCCTTAAGAGGTAGTGGTATGCTTCGGATTATCGGTGGGAAGCATCAAGCTTTGGATTCTTTCTGACCTGAGGGCGATCACTTCACCTCACTTCCGTCTGGAAGACTCAGATGGCGGGAAGGGGTTCAGAGCAGCGTGTCTGTAAAGCCGGCAGCTCGGCCACGGGACTCAGTCCCACCCCAGCCAAGACCCTGCTTCATTACAACACTATCGGCTTCTTACCCAGGTTCAGAGCCCAGCGCCACGCTCAGCCTGGGGCAGCGAGGTGATCCTCAGAGGGCCGGCCTCCCCAGCTCCCAGGCCCTGTCCGGGCCCAGGATGAACCAAGTCCCACCCCCAGGCAATGTGAGTCTCCCCCACCCCCTGCAGGGGCCTCGGATCTGGCCGCTGGGAATGGACCAGAGGTGGTGGGGACAGAGGGTCTAGGAAGACCCCAGTGGGGATGAGGACAGAGAGGGGAGCCAAGGATGGTGAGGTGTAAGTTACTCGACCTGACATGGCAGGAAAAACGAGAGGAGGAATGGGGTAAAGAACTGGAGGGTGGAGAGAGGGGAGGGGTGTGTGTGTGTCTGTCTGTCGGTCTGTCTGTTGGTAGAGGAGAGGTACTTCCCAGGGCCTGGTAACACACTCAGACCTTCTAGCCAGGCTTGCAGGCTGGCATGGAAGGAGGAGGGCTGTCTCTGAGGTGGGCTGCTGGAGCAACGGGGAAGGGGCCAGACTCCGGAAGCTCTGGGTCTGGAAACACCGTGGAGGGAGAGGGGGAGGAGCGGGCCTGGGGAGCGCTGGTCTAGCTGGATGGCCCAGTGGATCGCCCATTAGCAAGGAAGGTCTGTCTCCCTGAGTCCAGTCCCAGCACTGCCCCTTGCTGGCATTGAGCTTTAGGGCAAGTGGTGCATCCCCTCAGGGGTCCCCCTTCTTCATCCGGGGAATGGTAACCTTGGCAGGTGCACAGCAAGCGCTTCGGTACCATACTGGGCTTTATTCTAAGGACCTTATGCGTATCGACCCATTGGATTTTCACTACAGCCTGTGAAAGAAAGGCTGTTACTATCCCCACTTTACAGGCAAGGAGGAAGTGGAGGCACAGAGAGGTCAAGTCACTTGCCTGTGGTCACACAGCCGGGAAGCCGAGGAGCTGGGATTTGAGCCCAGGCTGGCTGGCTCGCTGCCGAGCCTGTGTGCCTGCCTGCCACCCTAGAGTGCCTAGCGTGACGGCCCCTGACAGGAGCTTGGCAGGGACAAGCCAAGACCCCCAAGCTGGACTCCCTGAGCTCAGATTCGGACCCTGCCACTTACTAACTGTGTGTCCTTGTGCAAGGGACTTCTCACCTCTAGACTCAGTCTTCTCATCTAGGAAATAGATGATGATAAAACCCGCCTGGTACGTAGCAGGTGATGGGTACATATGTACTTAATGAGTAAGTGCGTCCCCATGTGGTGGATCTGATGAGTCAGGAGAAGTCCAGCTGTCCTGTTCCCCACACTCATTCAGGAAATGTTATTCATAGCGGCAGCATTGTAATGGGTAATGGCGTGTGGGACAGAGACTGGAGCGCCTTACTGGGCAGCTGGAAGTCAAGGCGGCCGGGACTGGGGCAGGCGTGGCAGGTGGGTGGAGCGCAGGTGGGAAGGGAAGAGGGGACCGGCTCAGGAACAGTGGGGGTGAAGCAAGGAGTATGGGGCTCTGGGGAGGGAGAGAGCACACTGCCCCGTGGGGACCAGCTACCGGCTGTTGGAGAATGGGGAGGGGTTGGGGGAGGGTGAGGGCGGGAAGAGGGGGGCCCAGGACTCACGCAGGCAAGGGTGGGGGTGCCAGGGCGTGGCGGGCCGCCAGGGCCAGTCTCGATGGGACGGGCGGCAGCTCTCGCAGCCGGGGCCGGTGGTGTGATGGCGGCAGCGACAGCGGGGGGGCTGGGTGCGGGCGGCACAGCGAGCTGCGTGGCCGTGGCATTGGCAGCGGCCCCTCACTCCAGCCGCCGCCAGCCCCGCCCGGCCCCCGAACTCCACGCGGAGGTGACTGACCGCCACGCTGGATTTAGGGCCTGGTGGGGCTCGGAAGGTCACCTTCTCGGGGCCCCCCAAGGCCCCAGGCCAGGCAGGTCTGCGCCACAGCGGTCTCCAGGGACCTCCGGTGGCCCAGGCAGCAGACAGGACCAGGGCTGGGGATCCCGGGGTGCAGAACCGTAGGCTGACCGACGTCAGGAGGAAGGGGCCACCCAGGGCCAGGGTTAGACTGCCATTGCAGGTGGCCCGGGGGCTGAGGTCTGCCCCCAGGGAGAGGGCACAGGCCTGAGGACAGGAGGCCGCCATGCCAGCCAGCCGGGTCACTGGTGGGAGGCAGAAGCGGGGGCGGCCACCTGGATGGTAACACGGGTCTGCAGTGGTGGCCCGGCTCAGGAGGAGCAAGAGGGCAAAGGTCACGGGCATGGTCCTAGCAGAGCAAGTACCTGGAGAGGAGAGGAGTGAACAGGCTAGGGGCCTCAGGCTGCCCTGTGGGTCAGCCTCTACCCCACTCCTCCCGCCCAGGCTCTCTGAGGAACCCCCGGCATTCCACCCCCAGCCCTGCCCAAGCCCCCTCCCCGGCTGCTTCTAAGCGAGGAAAATAGTTCCATCTGGGGAGAATTACTGTTTACATAACCCAAAGGGAAAAGAACGCAAGCAAAATTGAGAATTTTGCCTGAACTAATCCGTAGCTTAACACCCCAGAGCTATCCTCAGTGTCGAGGGGTGGGGGCCCTGGGGAGAGGGCAAGGGGTGGGGACAGATGGGGAAACCTAGACAGGCCACAAGGGGGAGGGGGACTTAAAGACAGATAAAGTGCAGAGACAAAGAAATAGAGAAAGGGACAGAGGCAAGGACAACAAAGACAGACAGGGAGGAGGGGACCCAAGTCTAAGGAAAGGGCCAGGTGCAGAGAAGAACCATGAGGAGAGAGGACCGGAGATAAGGGGGAGGCCGGAAGGCCCAGACGGATTATGGCTGGACACCCAGATCCACAGTTAGTTGGGGGGGGGACGGAGTCCCAGGGAGTCTGGGGCCAGGACAGATAGACAGGCAGACAGGCAGACCTGGGGGCTCAGAGACACACCCAGGGAGCAAGAGGAGAACAGAGGATCTCACTAGCCTGGCCGGTGGGGAGGTGGGGAGGCAGGGAGGGAAAGCGGAGGAGGGGCTCGGCGGGGCATCAGGAGCGGGGAGGCCAGGCCCCTGGCCCACGAGGATCAGAGCAGAGGCCTTTTCCCACGTGGGGCCCTAACCTTGTTCTCCACACCCAGGGCACGGAGGGGGATTATCGCCAAACAACCCAGCGGCCTCCTCCACCACCACCCACCCCCAGCCTCCACCAGGGCCTTAACCCTTTCCCACCCAGGTGTGAAGCACGAGAACTGTGCTTAGGAACCGGAGGGGGTCACACGGGGACTAGAAGCCTGGGTCACTCTGGAGCTGGAGAGGGGGGTTAGGAAAGCAGACGCCTGAGTCCCCCTTAGAATTCAGGGTGGGAGGACCCTGTCCTTGGATTTCGGAGGGCTTTCTGATAATCTCAGCCCTCCCCACTCCCGCCTGCCACCCTAGGCCTCAGGGTCTGGAGAGCAGAGCCCCCACATTCTCTACCCACCCTAAGGTCCCCAGATTAGAAAGGGGAACAGATGTGGGGGGTGGCAGGTGGTGGGGGCAGAAAGACAGGCAGGGCCGGGCAGGGCCAGATGCCAGGGCGTCTGAGGGGGGCCGGAAGTCCAGACCCTGGGATGGCAGGGGCTAGGAAGGACTTGGTGCTGAAAGCCCCCCCCCCTTTTCCCCTTCCAAGGCCAACAGCCCCTAATGAGAAGCTGCCTCAGATTTGGGGGCCTTGGAGCCTTTCTGGGCCCCACTGTCCACACCCCTGGGAGTCTGTGAGGCATCTGGGGGTGCAGCTGGGGTCACAAATGCCCCCAGCCTGATTTCACAGCCCCCAGTATCCCCACTGCGGTTGCCGCGTGCAGAGACTGCCTCCCCGGGCCATCACCCTCCGCCCCTCCCGACCAGCCTGGCGCCATTTTGCGCACTTGCGGCCCGGGCATTTGCCCTGTCCCTTAGCGCCAGCCTCGTCAAGGACCTGGCCCCCATCTCCTACCTCTCCTTTCTTGCCTGGGTGGTTCACGGGGTACCATTTTCTGGCCCTTAGCACCTTGGACAGCCAGGCCACGAGTTCCCCGGTGTTCCTAGGGGATCCAGAAGCCAGCCCCTGCCCACCTGGGAACCCAGATGTCCAGCCCCCAGCTGCTACCCCTCTGGGAGCCGGAGCCCACTCCCACTCCCCCTTTAAGGAGCAGAGTCTAGCTGTGCTCCCACCAGACCTATCGTTAGGCCCCCATGCCTCAGCGGTGAAGGGGTCCATCTGGGACCCAGGCTCCTTTTCCCCGGCTTTTTTGCACGCACCCTGCCCTTTGCCCCTGACGTTGGCCAGACCTGCACCCAAGAAGAGAGTGTCCTCTGCAGTCAGCTCCTCGCGTGCTCTTTCCTCCCGCAGTAGCCGCAGCGGCCTGGGCTCTCAGGAGTGAGTGCCGAGTGGCTGAGTGGCTGTTGTCAGGCCCCAGGCTAGTGGGGGTTCTGGGCGGGAGCTCAGAGCAGAGCCCGCAGAATCCAACACCACCACCGCTCCCCCCCCACCCCCGCCCCAGTCCCTTCGCCAACCGCAGCCACGCTCTCCCCACAGGGACCCCAGCCAGCCACGCCACCCAGGACTGTGTGGGATGCGAGGGACGTCGCCTCAGGGGGGCCCAAAACCAGGCGGCCCCAAGCATGCTGGCCCAGGAGGCTCAAGGCAGGTAGGATGGGACAGCGGCCCCACGGGCTTCCCGGGTCTGGGGTCCCCTGCTGCATTCACACTCAGACCCCTGCCCCACCGACTCCCCATGGCAGGCAGGCAGGAGGCAGGCGGGTGGCGGGGCTCAGCCCACCACGCAGTGGTGTGGTCCATCGGGAAGGGAAGGGGCTGACCTGCCAGGTGCTGGGACCCTTCAGCCAGCACCTCCTCCCCTCTGGACCTTTCTGTCAGCTCGGGTAAACCGAGCGTTAAGACAAGTCACTTTCCTTTTGGAACGATCTGGGCGGTCACTGGGAAACCCAAAGAATTGGGCCGCTTTCTAAGAAGGTGGAGAAGGCAGTGAGGAGGTGAGAATCCCCGGGCCTCCCTCCTCCTGCACTGCAGGGAGAGAGCAGGGACCCCGAGGGGGACGGGGACAGAGCTCAAAGCCAGCCTCCCCATGGCCAGTTTCCCCGAGGCCTCGACATTTCAGTCGCGAAATTTTCATGCAAATATGGCTGTCTACCATTACAGACCCACTGGTTTTGACCCTTTGCTGAGAAAAGCAAGGGTCTCAGACATCTGTCACCTTGGCTTTGCGTGCATTTATTGTGGCGCTGCGTGGACCCGACCCTGACAGGGGTTTGCCCCCCCACCTGCTGTCGGGAACCAGGACGCAGCCAGGACAGTCTGTGATTGCGGTTCCAGGGGACCTTCCCTGCGCCACTGTGGAGGGACCAGCCTGGGCAGGAGCCGGGACAGGGACATCAGATTTGAAATTAGGCTGTGGGGAGGAGTCGGCTGCATGAGAAGGGGGTTGGGGGCGGAGACACCCCCAAATCCAAGGGGGGCATACCGCGCTTCGGGGACAGGCGGTGTGAGCGACAGGGTAATGCCATGCAGTATTCACCGCCCGCCTCCCTCCCTCCTGTGTGCCTGCCACCCCCTCGAACTTGTCCATGACCCCCCCCCACCCCGCCCTTATCAGGCTTACAATCTAGAGGAGAGATCGCTACAGAAAAGTAATGAGTAATTCTGTTCTAGAGAATGGCGCTTTGGAGCAAAAGCAAGCAGGGAAGTGGGGGCGGGGGCGGGGTTCTGGAGGGGACATGTGGGCTGAGACCTGAAAGCGGTGAGGGCAAGCCACCCAGGCATCATCAAGGCAGGAGCAACCGGAGCAGAGGGAATGACCAGAGAAAATTCGAGAAGGTTTAGGTCTCGCTTTATTTTCCTCCCAACCTGGGGACAGGAAGTTTCTTAAGCTAATGTGACCTGGATGGAGGCTTTCTTCCTCACTTTTGTTTTTCACAGCCTGAGCTGCTTGAGGTGATTCGCACCCCTGAAGGTGTCTTGCGGGGCGGTGTGGGGGGAAGGGCAGAAGCTGCCGGAGCTGAGAGGAAAGAATTCTCCAAGATGGGAAGAGACTTTTTTTTTTTTTTTTTTTTTTTTTTTTTGGAGAAGGACGCTTTCCTCAACTATTGGGAATCTTCCCCCTCACGGTGCCCCAGAGAGGAGGCAGGACCTCCCTGGGGCACAGCTGCATGATGGCTCAGCAGGGTGGGACCCCCAGCTCTGGGCTTACGGAGACCTTTCATCCCTGCCTCGGTGGCCCAGAAATAACAGAGGCCCCACAAGGCAGGGCGGGTCGTCCTCCACAGATCACTGGACCGAACGTGTGTATCCGAGCGCTCTCCCTCGGGAAGACTCGAAAAACCCAGGACAACGACGGAGAGCACACATTCCTGAGCCACACTGCCCGGGGTTCAGATCCACGTGCTCCTTTCCTAGCTGTGTGACCCAAGGCAGGTGTCTGAACCTCTCTGTGCCTTAGCGTCCTCATCCGTTAAATGAGCGTAACAACGCGCGCCTTCTCGCGGGGGAGCACGAGGTCTAACCGAGCGAAGACAGGCCCGCAGCCTCATACCTGAACCTCTTCGGACCAGACGTGTTTCAGAGCTTGTGCGTCGGCCCCGTGGTGGGGCGCAGGGTCTGGGCAGCAGCCCATGATGCCCCATTACGGTTTCTGCAGCAAAACACGTGGGCATCACATTAAGTCAAGTCTCCAAGTAGCCGCAGGTCACTTGAGGCCACATTTTGTCCCCCAGCGAGTTCAGTTCAGATTGGGGTTGGCCACCAGTCTGCAGGAAGGTGGCCGGTAAGGAAGCGGGGACTGGGCGGGTAGATATGCTGGGGCCCGCGCTGCAGCCCCAGCCCTGACGCGCTGTTGTTCTGGGACTTTCCTGACAAAAAGCCAGGAGAGGGAGCTCTTGAGACTCCAGGACGGAGGGTGGCCGCAGGACCGGCAGCTGGATTCGCAAAGCCCAGAAATGAAAACACGGGGTGCCTTATTTAGATGTGGTGATAATTTCTCAGTGGTGAGAGCAGAGCATTAAACCAAGTGCAGCCCCCCCCTTTTTAAAGTAAACTCTACACCCGACATGGGGCTCAAACTCATGACCCCGAGATCAAGAGCCGCCTGCTCTACTGACAGCCGGTGGGGTGAAGCGGAAGTCCTTGTGAGTGTGGGCCGTGGGCAACTGCACGGGTCACCCACCATGGGGGCTGGTGCTGGGCAGTGGGTTACCTTTGCCCTGAGCCGCTGCTTCCCCCGCCTAGCGCGGGCTCCAGTCCCTGCTCAGCTCACCTGCCCTGGCTTTGGGACCGGGCCGCCCCACAAGCTGGCCCCAGGCAGGACCTGAGCTGAGCAGGCAGCGTGACAAGGATTGGGACAGAGCTGTCACCAGCTCAGGGAGAAGAGGGGCTCGTTCTTTGGCAACAAAAGCAGCGGGCAGGGCATTTCTTGTACCTCCCCCCCCCCAGTGGAGGAAGGGTGATGTCTTACTTAGGCCTGTTGTGGAGGAGCCAGCTAACCTCGCAGGGGACCCACATTGAACAAGAGACATTTGAGGAGGGCCCAGAACTGTTCAGATTTCCCAAAGGGTCAGATTACTAAAGTGAGGAGCCCTGGAATATTGGAGGAGGAGGAGAGCTGAGGCAAGGCCCACGGAACCCTGCCATTGAAGGGGGCTGGCAGAAGGAGAGATGGGGTGCCTGCAGGGGCGGGGACAGAAGGCAGAGCATGAAGAGTGGGGGTCCTGCCACCCAGTGCTCGCTTCTGCACGGGCCCACGAGACTCCCAAGCTGCAGCCACAGGGAAACCACAGGTAGAGGGGGGAGCAGAAAGCAGGTCAGGACGCGCTAGACACCCCTAGACTTGCTTGGCGGAGCTGAACACGGGAACGAATGATTTGGGGGCGAACGAGTCTCAGGTGCCCCTAGCCGTCACCCCTGACTGTGTCCTCTCTCCTCTCTGCAGCCATCATGGGATTCCGGGCCACTTGCCCTTCCTTCTCCACCATCTACTTCCTCTTCATCCTCTTGGTGGCGTCCACCATCTTCCACTGCCATCACCGCCTGGCCCTGGTGCCCGCCCCCTGGGCCTACTCGGGCCGCGTGGTCCTGGCCCCCAGACACCTGCCCCCGGGGGGCATGTTCACCATCAACGCCATCGGCCGCCTGGGGAACCAGATGGGGGAGTACGCCACCCTCTACGCCCTGGCCAAGATGAACGGGCGGCCGGCCTTCATCCCGGCGCAGATGCACGGCACGCTGGCACCCATCTTCCGAATCAGCCTCCCGGTCCTGCACGGCACCACGGCCAGCAGGGTCCCGTGGCGGAACTACCACCTGAACGACTGGATGGAGGAGCGCTACCGCCACATCCCGGGCGAGTACGTGCGCCTCACCGGCTACCCCTGCTCCTGGACCTTCTACCACCACCTGCGAGACGAGATCCTGCAGGAGTTCACCTTGCACGACCACGTGCGGGAGGACGCCCAGAGGTTCCTGCGGGGTCTGCAGGCCAAGTGGGCCCGGCGGGCGACCTTCGTGGGGGTTCACGTGCGCCGGGGGGACTACGTGCGCGTCATGCCGCGGGTGTGGAAGGGCGTGGTCGCCGACCGGGGCTACCTGCGCCGGGCCCTGGACTGGTTCCGGGCCCGCTACCGCCGCTCCGTCTTCGTGATCACCAGCGATGACATGGCCTGGTGTCGGGAGAACATCAACGCCTCCCGTGGGGACGTGGTGTTCGCTGGCAACGGCCTCCGGGGCTCCCCCGCCAGGGACTTCGCGCTGCTCACGCAGTGTAACCACACCGTCATCACCGTGGGCACCTTCGGGATCTGGGCCGCCTACCTGGCGGGCGGGGACACCGTCTACCTGGCCAATTTCACCCTGCCCGACTCCCCCTTCCGCTGGATCTTCAAGCCCCAAGCCGCCTTCCTGCCCCAGTGGGTGGGCATCGCCGCTGACCTTGGGCAGGCGGGAGAGAACTCCAGGTCATGATGCTTCCCCGCTGCTGGGCAACCTCAGAGAAGTGACTTAGCCTCTCTGGGCCACAGCATACCACCTGCAAAGTGCCTAATACAGAACTTACCTCCGCAGCCTCCGCAGCAAGTTCATTGAGTGTCGTTTAGCAAGACATTTTAGTGTCTCGGGAACCCGCCAGAAGTGCTGGCGGCAACCAGGCACGTGGGGGGCGTGCCCTGAACTTTCAGGCCACTTTAAGCTGGAAACGCACTTTTTTTTTTTTAAGTTTTTATTTATTTATTTATTTATTTAGTTAGTTAGTTAGTTAGTTGACAGAGACAGCCAGCGAGAGAGGGAACACAAGCAGGGGGAGTGGGAGAGGAAGAAGCAGGCTCCCAGTGGAGGAGCCTGATGTGGGGCTCCATCCCAGAACGCTGGGATCACACCCTGAGCCAAAGGCAGATGCTTAACGATTGTGCCACCCAGGCGCCCCGGAAACGTACTTTTTGCCCTCTCCTTGTCTGTAGTTTGGGGAGTAAGTCCAAATGTTTTGCCCTTGCCTCCTGGGAGGGCTCGGTGAAGCCGTTCCTACCCTCAAGTCAAGGGGAGCCAAGTGTTTTGGGCAGCTAAGAATTGAGGCTTGGGGTTTCATGGGGCCTCATTATGAAAGGGAGAGAACCCAGGATCTGAGAGAATGAATCTCGGGGCCGTGCCCTCCGTGGGGAGGTGAGGTCCCTGGAAGTGGGGGTGGGGGCCTCACAGTGCCGACAGGACTCAGGCAGGACTCCACACCACTCGGCCCGCGGCAGCAAAGACACCCAGAGTCCAATGTCCTAGGAGTGGCGGGCGGACCTCAGGGGGCCCCAGAGACAGAAGCAGGACCATGTCAGCAGCCACGTGCGCATGCATGGCCTCACCCCTGGGCACTGCCTATGCCCCCAGGACCCGGAGCCACTCGGAGAAACCCCCCTGGGGACAAAAGTTGGATTAGGTGATCACAATCAGGGTTTCCCTGTGTTCAGTGCATCTGGAATTATGGAGATACTGGTATTTCTATCGGTGTCATCTTCCTTTTTGGATATTAAATCTTTTTTGTTTTTAAAGATTTTATTTATGTATTTGACAGAGAGAGCAGAAGCAGGGGAGCGGCAGGCAGAGAGCGAGGGAGAAGCAGACTCCCCGCTGAGCAGGGAGCCTGCCTAGAACCTGACTCCGGGCTCCATCCCAGGACCCCGGGATCATGACCTGAGGCTCCGGCAGACACTTAACTGACTGAGCCACCCAGGCGCCACCCCCCTCAAAAAAATCTTAACATACAGTCATTTATGTTCATTGAAAATTGCCACTGGGCATAAGCAAGCACACTGGTGTAGAGAACGTTTCCGTCCCATCCTCTTTCCGAGTGTCTTATTCATCTGAACGCCCATTTCCCAGCATGCTTCTGAGGTCGGGCACCTTTGTTTCCCCGTATCAATAATATTGTATCTCCCCAGAGCCACTTTGACCCCAATTTACTTCCTGAAGTCCCGATGGAATCAGCATGGGCTGCGGCTGCGGGTAGGGGGGATGTTGGAGAAAGTGCCAGAAGGGTCTGGAAGGAAGGGGAGGGGAGCCGGGAGGGAGGTTCTGGGTGAGCTAACCCCAGCTGCTTGGCAAATTACTCCAAAATTTAGTATATTTATTACCTCGAATAGTGTGTGTGGATCAGGGATTCGGGCGTGGTTTGGCTGCATGGTGCTGCTTGCTTTATCCAGGGAGGTTGGTCCCTCTGAAGCCTCTCCTGGGGTGGGGGATGGGGGATCCTGCTTCCGTGGCCGGTAGTTGTGACGGCTCCACAGCAGCTGGGTGCCTCCCGAAAGAGAAATCCAAGAGGCCAAGGTGGAAACTGCCGTGCCTTCCTGGTCAAGCCGGCCCTAGTCACAAGCAGTCATGTCTGTCATATCCCGTCCATCACCCAGAACAGCCCTGGTCCGCTGTGGGAGGGAACGCATGGGGTGTGCACGCCAGGAGGGGGCGGTCACTGCGGGCCACTGGGGCCACCGAAACAAGCTACCACTGATCGGGGGCTTAAGCCACAGACATTGATCACTGGAGGGCTCCTGCAGAGGCTGGAGGTCAGACCCACGTTGGGCAGGGTTGGTCCCTTCCGAGACTGTAAGGGAGGGTCTGTTCCAGGGCCCTCTCCTGGCTTGCAGATGAGAAATTTGTCTCCCCCAAGTTCTTCCTCTTGTGAGGACACCAGTCATCAAGGATTCGGGCCCCCACTTAATGCCCTCATGTTAATGTAATTGCATCCCTAAAGATCCTTTCTTCCAAGAAGGTCACATCCCGGGGTGCTGGGGGTTAGGACCTCCACACGGGCATTTTTGTGGGGGCGCAACCGGCTCCCGGCCCTCTGCCCTCGCATCAGGCTGGCTTTACCTCCCTTCTGTTTTTCCTCCCTCCTCTCAGGGCCAAGTCCCACCTCCACAGGATAATTTACCCGAGTCAGGGTCTTTTCCCAAATTGTCCCTTTGGGACAGACTCAAGCGGGAAGGGCAGGGGAACCTGGGCCGTAACCTCTGGCCCTCGGGCCAATTGCAACCATATCAAAGTACAGAAGGGAATGGCAACCATATTTCGCATTTCAATAAAATACTCCCCTGCCACATCCCTCCCCGGGGCGCTCCAGATCTCCCCAACTTTCTCCGCCCTGCTCTGTGCTCTGGGAGCATGGCAGATGGCATCCCCGTGGACCGAGCGTGTCCCTCCAAAGTTCATGTCTGGAGCCTTGAACACTCCCATATGCCGGCATCTGGAGGTGGGACTTTCGGGAAGTGATTAGTTAGTGGGTGGGGGTGGAGGAAGGAAGATTCAGAAGATCATCCTTCCAGCCGCCCTCCCACGTTGTCTGCCGGGGAGGTCCCCACCAGGAAAGGGCCCTGCAGGTGCACAGGCAGGCGCCGCCGGCTTCCCGGAGCTGGGTGGAGTAGCGCAGTTAAGACCATGTTCGTTCTATTTAATCTCAAGGCAAAGGGGACCCAGCGCCGCTCCTGACGTTTGAAGGGCCTTGTTTGGAAGAGGAAGTGAATGACTCTTATTTCATGAAGGCCGAAGCAGAAATTGGCCAGCTGTCAGCCATAAATCACACTAAATCGGTCACAAATATTTACTGAGTTCCACCCTGAGCTCGGAGACCTCCCCCTTGTCCTGACTGCGGGGGACAGAAGGAAGCCCACGACAGGAGCCACTTAGCGCTGTATTCCAGACCGGAATGGAGTGCTCCGTAGTTGTGCCCCCCAGAAAGCTCGGTGGAAATCCGCACGCCCAGGACCTTAGCATGGGCCCTCATTTGGACATAGGGTCTTTGCAGGTCAGTTAGTTAAGATGAGGTCATGGTGGAGGAGGGTGGGCCCCGCCTCCCACGTGGCAGGTGACACAGACCCTGGGTGGGGGGGGGGGCAGAGAAGGGCTTCCAGCCTCCAGGCTGGGAGGGAATAATTATCTATTGTTTAAAGGCTGGCAGTTTGCGTCCTTGTTACAGCAGCCCCCGAGAACTGATACAGTTTCACGCCGATCTGTTGAATGGCTTGGACAAGCGTTGAGCCCCCGCCAAGCCTCTCAGCACACCCGCCGATTAGAGACACGGCTGCTGTGTTCCTGGCCGGATAGGAAACCCAGTGGCCAGCAAGGGGAAAACACGGGGTGTGAGTCAAGCCGGGTGTGACCTAGGTTGAACGTGGGGAGCCATTGAGGCTATAGGGGCGCGCCACAGGGGTGACCCAGCGGCCCTACCCCCGCTTGTGGTTTATAAGTCCCCTGAAACCCTCAGAGGCCAAAGAGCTCTTTCCAGAAGAAACTCAGGCTTGTCAACCAGATGCCTCTACCTGAATTGGGCCAACCCTGCTGGGGGTCTGGGCGCCTTGGCTCACGACCGGGCATTGAGCCCAACCAGAAAGGAACTCCCCAGTGGTGCCATCATCCTCTCTGGCAGCCTTGGACTTGAACGCAAGGGAGGTGGGGTTTGCTGAATAAGGTTCGCGTCTCAGCTCAGCAGATGCTCATGAGATTCTCAGCCCTCTTGGTCAAAAGTTCCAGATCAGTCCCCTTCCTCATGGCAACCGAAAGCAAAGCCTCCGCTCCCTAAGCCCAGCTCGGAACACGCTTCGCACAGTGGCTCGGAGAGAACCCATGGCTCCGCGGCCAAGTGCACAGGCCGGTCACAGGCTGAGGCTGTCAGGCTCCCACCCTCGCTTGCTGGGTGACCCTGGGCAAGTGACTTCCCCTCTCTGAGGACAAACACAGGACCCCGCTGAAGAACCACGAAATGTCCAGAAAAAATCGATAGGGACAGAAAGCAGACTGGTGATCGCCTGGCTAGCTTACGGGTTCAGGCTTGCTCTTTTGGGGGGGGTGACGATGTGCTTCAGTGACTGTGGGGATGACTGCGACCTCTGCGGCCACTCTGGTTCCTAAGCCACTGGTCTGCAGGCCACTACAAATCAGCCAACTGTATACTTCGAGTGATCTGTGTACTTTACATTTTATAGTATGTAAAGTCTATCTCAGACCAAACTGTTATAAAAAATCAGTCTCGCCCGGTTCATGGACACGTGTCCCGAGTGTTGGCTATTATCACACACAAAGCAAAGGGAGCTGTTATGCATGGGCGCGGGGGCAGGGACCCATGGATTTCCATTGTTACTTGAGGGAATGCTGCTGGAGGTTGAAGGAAAAAAAAAAAGGCAGCTTTGAGACCATCAGGAAAATCATAATTTGACTGGGTATCATATGCTAGTCCGAGATGATTAAATTTTAGGGCTAGTAACAGCATGGTGTTTGCTATACATCATTAAATATTCTTTTTAAAAAAATATTTATTTATTTATTTATTTATTTATTTATTTATTTATTTATTTATTTATTTATCAGAGAGGGAGAGCGCACAAGCAGGGCGAGCGGGAGGCGGAGGGAGAAGCAGACTCCCCATAGAGTAGGGAGCCTGATGTGGGGTTCAATTCCGGGACCCTGAAATCATGACCTGAGCTGAAGGCAGGCGCTTCACCGACTGAGCCCCCCAGGTGCCCCCATTTTTAAATATTCTTATCGGTCCGAGGAACACACTGACATGGGTACAGATTGAGCGAGAAGGCAAAGGACAGAACAAGCCGGACTGGCAGCAAGTTGAAAATCGATCGATGGGTGTATGGGGCTTTGTCGTACCAGTTTGTCTACTTTTGGGCGACCTGTTGGATTCAAATTTCATACTATATTTTAAAGAAATTCACCAACGCCCCTGGTTTCCGCCCCCAAGGGCTCCCAGTCCGATGGCAGAGGCCAGTGCCCAGAGCCGTCACGGGGAGGCTGGAAGCAGGTTAGAAATAGTCCTTTAGTTCACACCGAGTGTCTCCTGACTGATGCCCAGCCTGTGGATGGCGTGAGATGGGGACTTTCCGGCGCGTCGCCCTCCACTCTGCCATGTGTGGTCACCGCCAGCATCCCACCCACGCGCCCACATGCGGCCCTGGGACCCTTGAACCCCATGCTAAATAAGCAAAAACACTTCTTGGACTCAGATATGCATAAACAAGTTTTGTTGTTTTTTTTTTTAACCTACATACGGGTCTGGCAAAATATTCCAAAGCCATGGGGTTGCAGGACAATTCTTTATTAGGTAACAGATCTTCGTTCTGAGATCCCCAGCCCTGGTCATGGAATGAGGTAGTAAGTACCGTGTATGATACGTACACCCCCCCCCAAACACACACACACACACACACACACACACACACACACACAGAGGCTGGTGGGGAGTGACCAGCTTCACCTACGTATCATGGGCATCATTCCAGGACATGGAGTTCTGAAGAACCCTTCCCTCCCTCCCCTCCCTTCCTCCCTCCTCCCTTCCCTCCTTCCTTCCTCCCTTCCCTCCTTCCTTCCTCCCTTCCCTCCTCCCTTCCTTCCTTCCCTCCCTCCTCCCTCCCTTCTTCCTTCCTTCCTTCTTTCCTTCCTTCCTTCCTTCCTTCCTTCCTCCCTCCCTCCCTTCCTTCCTTCCTTCCTTCCTTCCTTCCTTCCTTCCTTCCTTCCCTTCCACAAATATATATACAGCACCTGCCAACCGCCAGGAAACATTCAAGACAGTGGAGACCCAATAGGGAGCAAAACAGACATGCTTCCTGCTCTCAGGGACCTGTCACCTTAATGTGAGGTGTTTCAGCTAGCTAATGCTGTGTAACAAGCCACCCCAAACTGTAACGGCTGTAAGCACAGAACTGATGACTTCTCGCAATTACGTGGATTGACTGGGTGGGTCTTGTCTCCGTGTGGCTGGGGAGTCTCTCCTGCAGTGGCACTCAGCACGGAGCTTGGTTGGGATGGTCAGGCAGCCTCCGTGTGGCCTCTGCCCTGCAGGACGGGCTGGACTTCCTCTGAGCACTTTGGCTGGACTCCAAGAGGACAGTGCTCATGGAGCTATAACACGGTTTGATCAGGACCTTGTATTGGGTTTCGTTTTAGGACACTTGGCAGACACCGCAATTTTTTTTTTTTAACAAACCGAAAGTTTGCGGCAACCCTGCACCGAGCAAGTCTATAGGCACCATTTTTGCAACAGCATTTGCTCACGCGGTGTCTCTGTGTCACATTTTGGTAATTCTCGCGATATTTCCAACTTCTTCATTATTATTATATTTCTGTTGGTGATCTGGGGTCAGTGATACAACTCACTAAAAGGTCAGACAATGGTTAGCATTTTTTAGCAATAAAGTATTTTTTAATTAAGGTAACTTTTATATATAAAGATTTTATTTATTTATTTGTGTGAGAGAGAGAGAGAGCATGCGAGAGAATCAGCACAGACCTCAAGAGAGAGAGCCAATGGTTAAGTTTCCCGGCTGGTTTTTAAGCACAGGCATTACCTGGAATTAAAATGTATCGCCAGTGAATACATTATATCAAACCAAAGGCAATGAAGGCTCAAAATTCCCCATGCCCTGATTATTTTATTAGTTTCCCGCTACTCTCTCTTGAGGTTATCGACATTTACTGTTATCTGTTTACTGAGTATTACACATCAGCATTCTGCCATCTCTCTCTTTCCAGGTCAGTGTTCAATGATGTCTGTGTGGGTTGCTTGAAATCGGCTGGGGGGTGGGGTGGGGTCTTTATACAAAGGAAATTGGCAAATGCTACCAAACAGGGATCCCCCCCCACCCCCTGGGAGAGCTGTTTGTTAAGCGTTTACCAGCCTCTGGTCCCCCCGAAGGGGTAGAAGAGTGGTTTGGCAGTACTGTCCCGGGAGGGCGCACTCTGGGCATCTGAGGGCATTTTGAGTTGTCACAGTGGTTACAGCACTTAGTGACTGAGGACCGAGGCTGCTTAACATCACATAGGGCAGACGTGTCCCACATCCCCTTGACTTTCGGATCTCCGGTCAGACATCCATATAGGTTAAAAAAAAAAAAATCTGTTTGTACATTCCTGAGCCCAGGATCTGCTTTGCCTAGGTTAGAAGACTCCCCTTGCTTCTTTCGTTCTTTTGTTCCCAATGTTGGGGAAACCAAGTCAAAGGGTCCTGTAGACCATCCCACATTCTGGACTCGGCTCCTGGCACGCTCACGGTGTCCATTCACCGGCACCCTATCCTGTCTTCTCAAAGCTGGCACTCACATTGACAGGCTTCATGGGATTCGGGCTCCTTTTTCTGCAGCGAAGAAGTGGCGTGTGCAGCGAGCCTCCTGTCACCTAACTCAGGGGTCCAGAGGGGCTGCTCGGGCCTCTTCCAGTGTTAGGACTGTTGGGGGCTCTGGAGGTGCCCCGTCGTCCCTCCCCGGCGTAAGTCCTCCTCGATCTTGCATTTGGTTTTGACAGCATATGCTTAGGGGATTCTCATTTCCCGGGAATCTTTCTTGAAAGAAGGGAAAGTGAGGGGCACCTGGGTGGCACAGCGGTTAAGCGTCTGCCTTCGGCTCAGGGCGTGATCCCGGCGTTCTGGGATCGAGCCCCACGTCAGGCTCCTCTGCTAAGAGCCTGCTTCTTCCTCTCCCACTCCCCCTGCTTGTGTTCCCTCTCTCGCTGGCTGTCTCTGTCGAATAAATAAATAAAAAATCTTAAAAAAAAAAAAGAAAGAAAGAAAGAAAGAAGGGAAAGTGAGAAGAGTTGGTATTTGCCAGGTGTTTTCCAAGATTCTGGCCTGCCTGGTTTCGAGTTCTCGCTTCTCAGGCTTCCTAGCTGTCTGACCTTGAGCAAGAAGTTACTTCACCTGTCTGTGCCTCGGTATCCCCCTCTGTACCCTAGCGCTGCTGAGAGGGTTGACCTCACAGATTTGGGAAGATGGAATAAGGTTGAGAGACCACGTAAATGCCACCGTTGTTGCCAAAAGAAATAAAAGCCCCCCACCCCCACCCAGGGCTGAATCTGGAAGAGCTTGGCCCAGTGGGATGGGACTCAGGCCTCCTCCTCCGGGCTGTCTTCCTGGTCTGCTTTCCGGTAGTCACATGGGGAGGGAGGAGGTGGGGCTCCGGCACACCTGGCTCCCCAAGCCCAGCCACCCCGCCTCCCTACGGCTCTGGGAGGCCAGGTAGATCCTGGGCGGGGTTTTCCGGACAAGGGTGCTGGGAGGTTCAGATTTCTGAGTGCGAAGAGTCACCTCGGGGGAGGGAGCACCCTGGTCTGCCTGCAGAGCAACCACGTCGTCGGCTCCCCGGATTCCT
This sequence comes from Ursus arctos, assembly GCF_023065955.2. Taxonomy (NCBI): domain Eukaryota; kingdom Metazoa; phylum Chordata; class Mammalia; order Carnivora; family Ursidae; genus Ursus; species Ursus arctos. The sequence continues at coordinate 50,184,682 of NW_026622863.1, forward strand.
GCAGCCAGAACCAGGTGAGAGACGGCTAGGGGGTCTCTCCCCGAGGAGCTGGGACACACTTGAACTCGGGGGTCCCCTCTGGGATGCCCCCACCCATGAGTTTCCGGAAGCAGAGAGTCTATCCCTCACAGCCCAGGCGCTACCCCACCCCACCCCCCCGCCTGATCTACCTCCAGCCCCCAGCCACCGCCCAGCTCGGCTCCCCTCACCTTCCCTCCTAACAGATCTGTTACCTGAGCCGCCTCCCTCCTCTATCACCCCCACTCTCCCCTCCCCCTGCCCCAGGCCACCAGCTCCCTCCCTCCCATCACCCGTTTCCTAGAACCTACCTGAGAATCCCTGTGCGGACCAAAGGCCGGGGTTAATTTCCTGGTCGCTTCTCGGGATCTGCTCCCCCACCTCTGGGACGGACGCAGGACCCAACCACGGGACCCAGGGGTCCTCAGAGTCCCCGAGCTGCCGCCCCCATCCCCCGACCCACCATGGCCCCAGGGATCCCTGGCTCCCGAGTCACCCCTTCCGTTCCAGTCCTGGGAATCAAGCTGGGGACTTCAAAGTGGTGGCCTCACATCTGGGTCCCCAAGCCCTTCCCCAGAGATGCGCTTACAGTGTGAATTCCGGGCAATGGGAAGAACAGGACAAACCTGCAATGCCAATTGCGGTAGGGAGGAGACTGAACTGGGTGATCTGGGATTACCAGGGGGAGAGGCTGGGAAGGGGTAGGGAGGGGCTTTCCGAGCGGAGGGGACCAGACAGCAAATCACAGGGTGTGACCATTGGGCCTGGGGATGTGGGAGAGGGAGTTATTTCTTGGTGGCAAAGCCTGGCTGGGTGGGGATGGGAAGCCCCGGGAGGGCTGTGAGCTGAGGAGGGGGCCAGGCCAGCTCTGGGAGTGGGTAGGGGGGAGGCAGGGCTCCTGGGGCCAGGCTCCAGAGGGGAGAGGACAGAGAGTACGAGGCTCAGCCTGGCATACGAGACAGAGAGAGTTTAAAAGAAATTATGGGCAGATATGGATGGCCCCATTTTTCTGAGGGAAGCTTCAGGCTGGACTCCTCCTTCAAAGTTGGGGCCCCTTTCTGTTCTCCAATCCTCCCGCTTCGATCGCCCAAGGGACGGCTGCCAGCGGACCAGGATGAAGGAAGAGATCTTGACCCTTCCCCACCTTTTTTTTCCCTTTTTAAAGATTTTATTTATTTATCTGAGATAGAGCAAGAGCGAGCGAGCACAAGTGAGTGGAGCAGGGCGGGGGCGGGGGAGGGCAGAGCAAGAGGGAGAAGCAGGCTCCCCACTGAGCAGGGAGTCAGAAGCGAGGCTCTGAGTCCTGGGATCGTGATCTGAGCTGAACAGACTGAGCCACGCAGGGACCCTTTAACCCCTCCTCTTGCCACTCCCTCCTTGGCGGGCTTGAGGTGCCTGAGGGGGACTGAGGACAGATAAGGAGGTGAACTTTCTGATCTCCAGGACTAGGGGGAAGGCAGGCTCCTCCCACTTACCCCAAGCGGCTGATCTTTCCATTCAGACTCCCAGGGGTTGGCTGGTTGGCCGTTGGCATTCCCCCAAATCTCTCCATGGATGTGGATGTCAGCCGGGCCAGCCGGGCCAGCCACTCTCCCGGTCTCCCTGTGCCCAGCTCCATACCCCACCCCTGGCCTTTCCCCCAGGTTTGCCCCCCCAGGCCCCTCTCTGACTAGTTCCCGAGCCTCACTTTGCCTTTGCTTTCAAATGGGCGTGTTTGCACTAACCAGGACTGGCCCGCGCTCCTAAGCACTCAGTACAGATTTCCTAACCCATGTTGTGCTCACACAGCCCTGGAGAGACGTATTATTATCCCCAATCTTTGAATGACAGCAGAAGTAAAGGCCCTTGGTCAAGGTCACATAGCCATCATAGCCCAATGAGGCTGATGACCGACTCCCCTGGGCTGTTCTCCAGATCCGCCCCCCACTCCCAGACACTGGGTTTCCTTCACCCTGTAAGCCTCCCTCCCTCATCTCCCCACAGCCTCGCACAGGGACAGGGGTCAAGGTCTGCAGGTGCTTCCCTTAGGCCCCTCAACAGTGGGCCCTCCCTCTTCCCGAGGGAGGAAGCAGGAAATGACCAAGGAAGCTCAGGGACACTGTTCTAGAACATTGTCTTCCTTTTCACCCAAACAAAACTAGCCTTCTTGTCTTTCTGTCTGCTGTAAACATATTTCAAGGGGATATTCAGGGCCAGCCCAGAAATGAAGAGGTTTGATTGTGAAGGTCGTCCCTTCCAGTAGTCCCCTCTTTACTTACTTGGTGCTGGGAAATGGATTCAAAAACCAGAAAAAAAAAAAGGAGAGAGAGAGAGAGAGAGAGAGAGAGAGAAACTCAAGGCAGGGAGATGTGGCAGACACTTGGTGCAAGGAGGAAAAGCAACAGACGGAGCCCAAATGGGTCTTGACAGGTGGACACAGACCCACATTCCTTCTGCATCAATTTCCTGGGCACCTACTGTATGTCGAGCCCCGTGTCTGTGGGCTGCGGGGGATCCAGAGGGAGTAAGACCGACGCTGTCCCTCCCTTCACGGAGCTGTGTGTGTGATCAGGAGACTGGGACTGAACGATCCCAGCAGGGACTCACCTGGAGACACAGAATTGGGACAGAACAGGGGCCAGAGCTGAACTGAGTGCGGGCAGATCCATCCTGCTGGCCTTATTTCTCTCTCCCCCTCTTTCTGTCTCTCTCTCTGTCTCTCCTGTGGTTTTTCTGTTCTTGTCTCTCTTTCTTTTTCTCTGTCTCCATCTCTCCTTTTCAGTATCTCCTCCTGCTCTCTCTCTCTGGTTCTCTCCCTGTCTTTCTCTCAAGCTAGTTCCCTTTCTCTTTCTCTTTTCCTGTCTTTTTTTCCATCTCTCTTCCTCCCTGCCTCTCTCCCTCCATCCTTCTGCCGTCCCACAAGCATTTACCTTGGCCCCTGTTGTCCCACGTCCTGTGCTTTGCAAATTCTCGGAACCAGACAGAGGAGCCAAGTCAACTCCTTGACCTTCAAAGGCTCACAATCTAATGGCAGAAGGAAGAGAGAAACATCCAGAAGAAGTGGGAAGAAGGTGGGGGGCCACTCCGCAGGGAGCTCTCCCTGCTCCTACCTGGGTGGCCCCTCCTTCTCCAGCTTCCTCCTGCTTCCCAGTCTCCAGAGAGTTCCTTCTACCCAGAGTCAGGATGGGGTCTTGAGGAATCCTGTCAGGATCTGGACAGGGATATAAGCGCAGGTGGCCTTGAGGGAACAGGAACCAGGAAGCCATCAGGGGCACAGTCATACTTTCCATTTCTCCCTTGGGCTCCTCTTTCTTTTTGTTCTCAGGGTCGAATTCACTCTGCTCGTGGAGTTCTCTGGTCCATCTTAGATATGGCTCAATGTGGCTGCACGTGGGCCCTAAGAGGCCCTTTAGCCGCCAGGCCCTCCACCAACCAGCCACCTTCTCTGTGCTTCTGGCTTCAAATTCCCAAGGGAGAGACTCTGCTTGATACTGATGAGTCTTCTGAGCTACCCATGGCCACACGTCATGAGCTGGCAGTAGAGAGGCCAGCCTTGGACCAATATCATATGATACACCATGGGCTGTGTTTTAGTGTTGTTTTTTTTTAAAGATTTTATTTATTTATTTGACACAGAGAGAGACAGCCAGCAAGAGAGGGAACACAAGCAGGGGGAGTGGGAGACGAAGAAGCAGGCTCCTAGCGGAGGAGCCTGATGTGGGGCTCCATCCCAGAATGCCAGGATCACGCCCTGAGCCGAAGGCAGACGCTTAACAACTGAGCCACCCAGGCGCCCCTTAGTTTTTTTTTTTTTTAATAAAGACACGCATCCTGTTAGACTGGAGTTCACCTTAGGATTGCCCTCGTTTTAATTTGCTCCCTTCTGTAAAGATCCCATCTCCAAATAAAGTCATATTCTGCGGTATCAGGAGTTAGGATTCCAATATACCTTTTGCAGAAAGACACACTCCAACACATAGCACACAAGCTTTATGGGTTGGGTGAGCGAAAACGTACTACCTTAATACAGTCTATGTGTTGATGGCCAGCATGCACACGCTTTATCTCATACTCCTCAACTCCATTAAAAAAAAAAAGATCGGACATTCACCGGGCAAGTAGAATCGCACATACTCACCCACTCCTCAGAGGGACATTCCCCAAAGGCAGCTGGGCCCACCGAATCTACATCTGATGGTCTGGGGCTACCCTGGTCAGCCCCAGAATTCACAGCCTCTGAATGAAATTCCTTCCTCTTGTAGGTTTCCATCTCATCCACGTGTGACTGCTCCGAATTCTATGATCTAAATGCTAGATTTGACCGTGACCAATACACCCAGTATGAAAAGTGGAAATCCACTGGTGCCTGGCCCAGAGCCCACACAGAACAGCGCTCTCCGCTTTGTGTGTGATAATATCAAAAGGTACTGGTTTTGTCCTCAGGCCAGGTAGTTTGAATCCTCAGAAAGGTGAAGGTACTTGTCCCGAATCACACAGCCGGTGAGTGTGGGAGCCTGTAACCAGAGCGCGTGCGCTCAGCCATGGATCTGTGGGTCCTTCAGTCACTGAGCGAAGCACAGTGTTGGGCTTAGGGAGTGGAGGCTTTACTTTCAGTGGCCATGAGGAAGGGGCCCGATCTGGAACTTTTGAGCAGTAAGACCGAAACTCTCCGGAGCGTCAGCTGAGTTGTGAAGTGAACTTTAGGCAGCAAATCCAGCCCCTCTGGCTCCTTTCATTCAAGACAGACAGGGCAAGAGGAGATTGTACCACCCTGGAGTTCATCTCGGGTCAGGCTCAACATCTGGTGATGACCCAAGGGGCCCAGACCCCCATCTGAGTTGGTTTAACTCAAATCCAGGCTTCTAGTGGACAAACCTGAGTTTCTTCTAGAACGATAATGTGGAGCACCTGAGTGGCTCAGTTGGCGAAGCATCTGCCTTGGGCTCAAGTCATGATCTCAGGGTCCGGGGATCGAGTCCTGCATCGGGCTCCCTGCTCAGCGGGGAACCTGCTTCTCTCCCTCTCTTCCCCACTCGTGCTCTTGTCCCTATCTCTGTCTCTCTCTCTCTCAAATAAATAAAATCTTCAAAGAAAGAAAGATAATGCATGTGATCTTAATGGGCTGTGAGGGTGGCAGTGACTTAGAAACAGGGATATTGCTATTACTAGGTCGTGTGCCAACTTCTGTCAGCTATAATTAGTCATTAAGGACCATATCTGCATAGCTTCTGGCAGCTTCCCAAGTAGAACCAGGTCGCACCCTGATTGATTTAGCCCCAGTGTTCTCTTCTGAATGGCCACTTGCTTCAGTACTTTGACCAGGAACCCAATCCCTGGACCAAGTCAACCAGAAACCTTTCACCTCAAATCTACGTTTGTGCAGGGCCTCCAGGATATGCTTTGATTAATGCCTGCCCATGAGGAAGAGTTTTAAAAAGAAGGGGTGGGAACCTGCATGTGCAGGGAAGGAGGACGGAAGTGTTTAGAAGAGCTGGGGAAGGGGCGCCTGAGTAGCTCAGTCGTTAAAGCTCTGCCTTCGGCTCAGGGCGTGATCCTGGCATTCCGGGATCGAGTCCCACATCGGGCTCCTCCGCTGGGAGCCTGCTTCTTCCTCTCCCAATCCCCCTGCTGTGTTGCCTAAATAAATAAAATCTTAAAAAAAAAAAAAAAAAAGAAGAGCTGGGGAAGCAGAAGGGTCTCATTCTTTTGACTCCTCCCACATATCCCCATTCCCATTATTCCGATTCCACAGTTGATCAGTGGCCAAACCTAGACTTTTACTGTGGCAACATGGTGCAGGTGTTGTTCCAGCCCAGACTTTGGAGTAACAAAGCCCATCAGTCATTCCTGGATGCAGTCTTTAGCAGCAATAAAGTGTTAACTGTGATCATCCCAATTCGTGCTTGTTCCACTTGTCCTTACTGGCTTCTAGCCACGTAATGGGGAGCCAATTCATTCCCTGCTTTCTTTCCCTTTCAACTGTTTGGCTTATGCTCAACAACCCTATCTTCAAACCCCTGTCCTTTGGGGGGGCCTTTACTTTGTTCCGGGTGGGGGGGGTGTCCCAGGAAGGAGCTTAATGAACTGCTTTGCTCTACAAATCACTGGTCCAAGTTGTATGGCCTGGGATGGGGAATTCTCAATGTCCCTTACTTCCTATGATACTGCAGTAAATTCCATGTGTTCTCAGAAGGTCCATCCAGTGCAACCACCCCACTCCTGGAATTAATTCCTACTTTAACCAGAGTTGAAAAGAACAGGTCGTATAAGTATATACAAGGGATTTTCCTCTGGGTTTTCTTGGCCAGGTCCTTTTATGTCTCTGCACATCTCTGCAGGTGTCTCCCCATTGCTGGGGGCCTCTGCTTCAGCCTTCATCTGACATGTCCCAGCCACTCCAACCCCTCCTCTCTCAGCATCACCTGCTGTGGTCTCATACAATGGTATATGGTCTTTGTCCCTAGTTCCAGCACATGGCTCCTAAAGTCCTTGGCATTTCCTGAGTGATAGGGTGATAGAAGTGTCTTTTGCTCTGATGAGGTGACTCTTCACGGGCCCCTAGATAGCTTCAGGATCTGGTCACCAGAGAGACCAAGCTTGATGAAGACATTGGAACTTTCATCTCCAGCCCCCAACCTCTGGGGAGGGGAGAAGGACTGAAGATTAGGTTAATCACCAGTGACCGATGATTTAATCAATCATTCGTATGTAATGAAAAGTCCTAAATGGGTTTCAGAGAGCCTCTGAGTTGGCAAACTGACTCGTGAGCCGGGAAGGTGGTCCACCTCAACTCCATGGGGACAGAAGCTCCTCCTGGATCTTACCCTATGTACTTCTGGTTATTCATTTGTGTCCCTTATAATAAACTGGTAAATGTAAGTAAAGTGCCTTCCTGAGTTCTGTGAACCATTCTAGCAAATTACCAAATCTAAGGAGAGGGTCAGTTTATAACCTATCAGTCAGAAGAAGTATGGATGGCTCAGGACTTGCAGTTGATGTATGAAGTGGAACTGAAGTCTTGAACTTGTTGGATCTGATATTAAGTCAGGTAGACAATGTCAAAATTGAATTGTTGAATTCAACCAGGTGTCCAACACCCAGGGGAGAAGAAAACAAACTCTTACCTGCCAACTGCCTTCTGACCTTTTAGTAAAAATATTCAAGAGAGAATTGGCCAACTCATCTTTTAGAGCCAGCCTACGACCTGTCATGACTAGTTAATGGCAAAGCCACTGTGAAGCCTAGTGTTTATCTCGCATTCAGTGGCTGTGGCCAGGAGGGTAGGCAGGTCAAGTGGTTGAATTACTGATGGGTTGGGCAATGTCCCTTCAAAGGGACTATAGACAGGCAGGGCATGCAAAGATGGACATCTCTAGGAGCTGGATCCCCAGTAAATAGTAGGTTTATACACTTGTACTCCCTATCTATAGACACCCACGTATATATACTCAGGCTATAAATACCCATATTCAAACATATAACGTATATATATGTACTGTGTGTGTACGTGTCTGTATATATATATCCACACTGTATAAAGAGTACATACCCATATATGTACATGATACGTATACATTCATATAATACAGCTTACACATGTCCATTACATGTACACAAATTCACACACACCCATATACGTATACAACGTATAGATACCCACATGCACGCGCGCACACACTCATACAATGCAGATGCCATCTGTGAATACACACAGTGAAGTCATATCTACACACACAAACAGGAACATACGAACCCAACGTACACACACTCCCATCACACACTCTGGAGACATACCTCCATACGCGGACCTGAGTATTTGCACTCCTTGAGACACACAGCAAAGCCACCCGCACATGCATCCCCCCACCCGCCCCAGGGCCTCCATCCCCCCGCCGCGAGCTAACATTCCCTGCTCTCCGTTCCCTGACAGCCATGCTCAGCAGTCAGGCTTTCTCCTTCCCCATGGCCCACATCATCCTCTTTGTCTTCACGGCTTCCACCATATTTCACATTCAGCAGCGGCTAGCGAAGATTCCACTCACGTGGGACTTTGAGACGCTGGTCTTGACGAGGACGGAACGCCCCACGAGCCAGCCGCCCAGGGGTATGTGGACCATCAACGCCATCGGCCGCCTGGGGAACCAGATGGGGGAGTACGCCACCCTCTACGCCCTGGCCAAGATGAACGGGCGGCCGGCCTTCATCCCGGCCGAGATGCACGGCACGCTGGCGCCCATCTTCCGAATCAGCCTCCCGGTCCTGCACGGCACCACGGCCAGCAGGATCCCGTGGCGGAACTACCACCTGAACGACTGGATGGAGGAGCGCTACCGCCACATCCCGGGCGAGTACGTGCGCCTCACCGGCTACCCCTGCTCCTGGACCTTCTACCACCACCTGCGAGACGAGATCCTGCGGGAGTTCACCTTGCACGACCACGTGCGGGAGGACGCCCAGAGGTTCCTGCGGGGCCTGCAGGTGAATGGCAGACAGCCGGGCACCTTCGTGGGGGTTCACGTGCGCCGGGGGGACTACGTGCGCGTCATGCCGCAGGTGTGGAAGGGCGTGGTCGCCAACCGGCAGTACCTAGAGCAGGCCCTGGACTGGTTCCGGGCTCGCTATGACTCCCCCATCTTTGTGGTCTCCAGCAACGGCATGGCCTGGTGTCGGGAGAACATCAACGCCTCCCGTGGGGACGTGGTGTTTGCCGGCAACGGCATCGAGAACTCCCCCGCCAAGGACTTCGCGCTGCTCACGCAGTGTAACCACACCGTCATGACCATTGGGACGTTCGGGATCTGGGCCGCCTACCTCGCGGGGGGAGAGACCATCTACCTGGCCAATTACACCCTGCCCGACTCCCCCTTCCTCAAACTCTTTAAGCCAGAGGCAGCCTTCCTGCCCGAGTGGATTGGGATCGACGCGGACCTCTCTCCCCTACTCAAGCACTGATGTCAGGCGGCCCTTGGCACCCCCTCCTTCGCTGGCTCCAAGACCAGTTCCCAAGGCGTGAGGAGCATACTGTTACCTGGTAGCAGGACACTTCCCTCTTGCGTCGGAAGTCGCAATGGACTTGTTTAAATAAGGCATTTCTGTGTCTCACACAACACGACCGGAGGTTGGTGCATCTCTGGGGTTAGTTAAGTCAGCAGCCCGGCAATGTCTTCGGTGACCCTGGTTCCATCCATCTCGTTCAGCTGCCATCAACTCCTCTCAGACTGGCTCCCTCATGGTCCCAGAAAGGGCTGCCACTTAGCCAGGTGTCACATGCAGACAACCTCTTCATGAGGCAGCAAAAAGAGCTTCGTTCTTGAGTCCCTTTTGAAGAGTGAGAGGAAGATTCCAAAGCCCTCCAGCAACTGCCCGCTCCCCGCCCCCCGCATATCCCATTGACTGTAAGTGTGTCAAATGCCCACATGACTCATTATAGGGCAAGGTGAATAAGACCCTGGGATTGGCTTAGCTTCAGATCAATAAATCTTTGCTCCCTTCAGCTGGGGAGCTGATCAGCCTCCTCTGAAAGACGTGGAGGCTTGCAGAAAGAAAACGGGTGCTCTAAATAGGAAGAAGGCGCAACACAAAACAGAGAAGCCCTGAATTGTGCGGGTTGTTCACGACACAAAGGCATTTGGCCAAGGAGGCAAGGGGGGCTCTAGTAGAGTCAACAGCCTACTCACCAAGTCATGTGTCCCTGGGACTGTGTCCACCCAGAGGGCTCACTATTTTCTAGTTAGTCTGCCCAGACCGGGGACCTTTTCCCCAGTTTTCACAAGAGTGCTGCCCTATTGGCCAGTAGCTGGTGCGCATCTAAGACCTCCCACCCACTCCTGCAATCCTGGCTTCAGTGAACTTGGAGTCCATTTGTTCTTTGTAAATGTCTGTGGTGGTACACCTAACAGACAGGATCCCCGCTAGCAAAGGTTGGGTTAACAAAACACAACTTGGGCTTGAAATGACAGCAGTTCATTATTTCTCGCAATCCTTTGGGTCAGCTGGGTGGCTCTCTGCTCCATGCAGTGTTGGCTGAAGCCTCATGCAGCTGTGTTTTCGTAGAGTTCAACGGAGCATCCCCTCAGTCATCAGCATCATGGAAGCAGCCCCCATACTGTGAGGAAGCCCAACCCCACTCAGGGGCCAGCAGTCTTAGCTGAGGTCAACCTCCAGGTCGTTCAGCATAGGCATCAGATACGATTCCACATGTCGTTCAAGTCAGCCTAGGATCCAGCTGAGGTTCCTGAGAACATGTTGCAGAGAGCAGCCCTATCTTGACTCCTGATTCACAGAGTCTGTGAGCATAACAATATGACTGTTCGATGCTGTGAAGTTTTGGGGTTGTCTGTGATACAGCCAGAGATAAACAAACTGAGTCAATCATTCTCTATATTTGCAGACACTTTCAGGACTTTGGCACGACCTAGGCAAAACATGAATCTCCCCACCTGACTGGAGATCCCACGTGCAAAGGTCCTGTGGCAGGGGGAGTCTAGTTATACATGAGAGCAGAACGAGGCCAACGAAGCTGGAACGCATGGAGACAGGTGGGAGAGAAGTTAACAGGGTCGACCGTGAAAGGCTTTGTGGACCATGGCAAGGACTTTGGGTTCTATTCTAAGGCCAAGGGGAAGCCATCAGAGAGTCTTAATTAGGGGACTAACACAATCTGATTCGCTGTGTGGACTTCACTGGCTGCTATGTGGAGGAAGGGCTGCAGGGGTAAAAGAGGGGCAGAGACCAGGGAGAAGGCTACTGGAACAGTCCTAGCAAAAAGTGGTGGTGGGCCAAGGAGGTCTCATTTTAAGGGCTCAACAGAGACTCCTAGGGTGTCTGCCAGTTTCACAATCCTGAAAGAGACATCTTTGCCTCAATCAGAGTGATGTTTGACTCAAGCATTCACCATGGGCCACTTACCTGAGGCCACGCGGAGAGGTCACATAATACAAACAAGGCCACCATGTTTGTAAGGGAATTGGTCTGAAAAGAGGGTAATAAAAGAATAAAAGGATCGGGGGATGCCTGGGTGGCTTAATCGGTTAAGAGTCCCCCTTCAGATCAGGTTACGATCTCAAGGTCCTGGGATCGAGCCCCATGTCGGGCTCTCTGCTCGGTGGGGAGTCTGCTTCTTCCTCGCCCTCTGTGCTCTCTCTCGCTCTCTCTCTCTCAAATAAATAAATAAATAAATAAAGTCATTTAAAAAAATAAACAAAATAAAAATAAATAAAAATTTAAAAAAGAACATAAGGACTGGGAAGATGCTCTGAAATTGAGTATATGGGGGAAAAAAGTTTGCCACTCACGTTTCAGTGGCTGAAGCAAGTCAAGTGGTCACACCCAATGTCAAGAACAACCCATTCACATCCCCTGGAATATTTGTGCTCTAATGACCACATCTTGTAGGCCTCCACAGTCTCTCCAGATGGTTCTCTGGGAGGCCCTTTCTTTTGGCTTAGTGCCCATGGAATGGGTGCCACAGTACTTAGTATGCTAATAGGTCTCTGTCTCAATAACTGTATTTAACTCATTCAAATTTCCAGTCTGACTTTAGTGTTTTTTTTTCATTTTTTTATTTTATTTATTTTTTAAGTAGGCTCCATGCCCAACATGGAGCTTGAACTCTCACAACCCTGAGAGCAAGGGTCACATGCTCTACCCACTGAGCCAGCCAGGCGCCCCCGGTCTGATTTTATACAACCCGAATGGGTGATGGTTGCTGGACCAGGTTTTGCCATTTAAAAATAAACAAACAAATCCTCAATTATTTTGTGTATAAATTTGGCATTCTCTCTTTTAATGTACATTTTAAACGTATCGGGGGGCACATTTTACATGGCGCTAAATTAAAGCAACATCATGGTTGGTGGTCATTTCCAAAGATGGCCATGACAACATGTCCCCTCGATTCCAACCACCCAAATCTTCCCCTGCCCATCCCCCTCTCAGTAAATGGCACTATCCATTCACTTCGACCAAAAACTTAACTTACTCTAGATTCTTCCTTTCGTACTCCATCCACCGGCAAGTTCTGACGGCTTTACCTTCAAAATACACCCTGAATCGGACCTTCTTTCCTTCTTCTACCATCACCACTATATTCAAGTCACCACCATCTTTGCCTGGACACCTACAAAAGTCTGTCAAACTAAGGGGCGCCTAGCTGGCTCAGTTGCTAGAACGTGCAACTCTTGATCTTGGGGTCATGGGTTCAAGCCTACTTAAAATATGTGTGTGTGTGTGTGTGTGTGTGTGTGTGTGTGTGTGTAATTCTGTATCACAACACCAAGAAACCTATGATGTAAAGCCTATATTGAAGATACGCCTTGAAGAATGAATTCAACTGATTTTCACTACCAGCAAGCAATGATGGTGGACCAGTGAGGTCATGGCGGAAGTGAGGCAAAGAGATTACCAGATTTCAAGATTCACCGTAAAGCTAACGTTACCGTGACAAAGTTGTACTGGCATAAAAGACAGACCAATGAAATCCAACAAAGAGTCCAGAAATAGACCACATACATGTGGTCACTTGATCTGTGACAAAGACATCAACACAGTTCAGGGGAAGGACAAAAGAGCTTTCCAACAAACAGAAGCCATCCAATATCCACACAGAGAAGGTGAACTTGACCCCTTCCTCTCACGATTCACAAACATTAATCCATGATGGATCACAGACTAAAATGTGAAAGCTAAAAGCATAAAGCTTCTAGAATAAAACATGGGAGAAAAGCTTCATGACCTTGAGGTGGGCAAAGGTTTTTTTCTTTTCTTTCTTTCTTTCTTTCTTTCTTTCTTTCTTTCTTTCTTTCTTTCTTTTTCTCCTTCAGGGGGATTTCCTTTTTTTTTTAAAGTAACCTCTAGGGGCGCCTGGGTGGCTCAGTGCATTAAGTGTCTGCCTTCGGCCCAGGTCCCAGGTCCCAGGTCCTGATCCCAGGGTCCTGGGATCAAGCCCCACATTGGGCTCCCTGCTCAGCGGGGAGTCTGCTTCTCCCTCTCCGTCTGCCTGCCACTCCCCCAGCTTGTACTCTCTCTGTCAAATAAATATTTTTTAAAAATTAAGTAACGTCTACACCCAACATGGGGCTCGAACTCACAACGACCAAATCAAGAGTCGCAAGCTCTACCAGCTGAGCCAGCCAGGCGCCCGGTTTTCTTAACCAATACACACCCCACAAAAAAACAGTAACCACAGAACAACTAATAAAATGGATATCTTCCTAGACAGCCCACACTGATTCCCGGCTCTTAACTGCAGGCTCACAAGATATCTGATTCATAATCTAGTATTGAGTTTTATTTGGGGTCCTGCGAACACAGCGGTACCATCTGCCTCCTAGTCTATATCTTGCACCCTCTATGACATCATATCATCCCCATTCTCCAGATTTTCTTGATCAATTGCAGAGTAAAGCTAATCTGGTCCATACACTTTAGATATTTACGATCTTAAACATACACTGTTATATATCATAAGCCAGCAGGGGCCTGAGCTGGGAGAGGGCAGTAATATTTCATAAAGAACTTCAGGCTGGTTTGTCTGCTTAGAGTGGCACCTGTTATGAACTAAATTGGGATTATATCCCTGGAAAGGGATTATGTCGAAGTCCTGACCCCCAGGACTGTGAATGCAACTTATTTGGAAATAGGGTATTTGAAAATGTAGTCAAGATAAGATCATTAGGGTGGGTCCTAATCCAATATGACTGTGTCCTTTTTCTTTTTTTAAGATTTTATTTATTTATTTGAGAGAGAGAGCAGAGGGAGGGAGAGCACGAGCAGGGGGAGCAGCAGAGGGAGAGGGAGAAGCAGGCTCCCCACTGAGCAGGGAGCCCGACACGGGGCTTGATCCCAGGACCCTGGGATCATGACCTGAGCTGAAGCCTGACACTTAACTGACTGAGCCACCCAGGCGCCTCTAGCATCATGTTTCTGAGATTCTCCACATTCTTGCAAGTCTCAATCATTCACTGCCTTCTCACTGCTGAGAAGTATTCCACCATGCGGCTGTCCCACGGGCTGTCGATCTGTTTTTCCATTTGATGGATTCGCGGGTTATTTCCAGTTTGGGGCTATACTCTTATCAACCTTGGCCTATAAATCTTTGTGTAGACGCATGTCATCATCTCTCTTGGGAAAATACATAGATAGCGGTGAGGTCTCCTATGAGGGCAGAGAGGAAAACGAGGCTTGCCTAAGGTCCCCCACCAGGCAGGGGCTGGGCTCAAAGTCTGAACGCAGGTTTGGCCCCAAAGCATGGTTTCTGGAGCCCAAGGAGAGGAGAGAGGCCTGTCGCCCAGGGAGTGAAGGCTCGAGACTCCCATTTCCCTCTTTCCCCCCAGTTCAGCCACCTGTTCTATCCCTGCCCTGGCTCTGGGGTCTGGAAGTCATCATCCACCACGGGGGACAAACAAGACTTGAGGGACAGAACACGTAACAGCCCGGCAAGATGTTAGGAAAAATGGTGGACAACACCAAGGGCAGCTCAGGCCTCGTGCATGGATGGCGTGGGGGCAGCCACGTGGCAGAGGAGTGGAAGTCAATCCATCCCGCGGGTCAGTGACAACCACAGATGCTTAACGAGCGTGTCCGATGCCAGACACGGTTCTAAGTGCTCTGCACACCTTAACTCATTTATTCCTCAGCCAACCCCGCAGAGAAAGTACCATTGTTCTTGTCCCCACCATCAAGATGAGAAAACTAAGGCCCAGGGAGGTTAAATGGGTCTCCCTATAGGTCATGGAGAGTGATGGAGAGATGAGTCCACCCAAGTCGATCTGGCCCCGGAGACGAGACTCTCAGTCACGGAGGCACCTGCCCCTGCGTCACCCACTCCCAGGGGTGTTTCCCAGGGAAATTCCTTCACACTCTGTAACACGGCTGTGCTCGATGATGACGATGATGACGGATGGGGATGGTCTCGGGGTGCCTGGAGTTGGATGTGGGGACGGGGCATCACCGGGGGGGGGGGGTGGGGAGGGAAAATAAGGTGGAGGTGAAATGCAGAATGGGAATCAGCTATTGGGAGGAACAGAAGGGGTATGTGGTAGCTCAGACGGAGAAGGGAGAGAGAAAGAGACAGAGAGGGAGGGAGAAATGGGGAGGGGAGGAGGAAGGAGAAAGAGAAATAAGAGTATATTCTCCAGTCTACTCAGTGTGTCCTTCTGGAGATTATGTCCATAAGACAAATTGATAGGGGTGCCTGGGTGGCTCAGTCGGTGAAGCGTCTGCCTTCGGCTGGGGTCGTGAACCCGGGGTCCTGGGATCGAGCCCCGCGTCAGACTCCCTACTCGGCAGGGACCTTTTTCTCTCTCTCCCTCTGTGCTCTCTCTCGTGAGTAAATAAATAAAATCTTCAACAAAAAAAAAAAGATAAATTGATAATTGTGGTCATTTGTCAAATATATTCCTGGTCTTTTCCATGTGTCTACTGAGCTCGTGGAACGGCAACGTGGTACAGGGGCGCCCCATCTTCCCGTGTTACCCCTTGGTCCCGCCGTTGGGAGCAGCCCAGCCCTCTCCCTGGGGGACAGGAGGGAGCAACTGGAATGTCTGGAGAAGGTTGGGTGACAGGTGGTGGGGAGTGTAGGGCCCAAGTCCTTCTCTCCGGCTCTGGGTTCAAACATGCACACCCTACCCAAGCCTGTGCCTGTCTTTCAAATCTCCACCTACTAGAGAATTCCTCAGCCGCCATCCCTCGCCCTGACTCCCTCTGGGTTTGCCCTCCCCTGGACACGGGAGACTTGGGGACAGAGAGTCACAAGCTCAGAGTCAGGCTGAGGTGGAGACAGACAGAAGCCCCACCGCACCCCTTCCTGATCTTTCCAGGGCCAATGGTGCCCCTTTACCACCAATTTTCAGCCTGACAGGAAAGTGCCCACAGGCCCTAGCCACCACCCACCTCCAGCCCCAAATTCTGCAGCCGCCACCCCACCCACCTCTCGTTCCAGCAGCCCTGACCTCACAAGGCTCCCCAGACCGTTGCCCTGACCCCCCTACCCATTCCCCAAGGCTTCTGGTATTTTCTAGGAGTCATGGCCCCTCTGCCCTGAAAATCCTTATCACCCCGCCCTGGAATTCCCTCTGTGCAAATGTCTGAGCTTCACCAGAGCAGAGACGGAGGCTCTGTTTTTTCAACTCTGAGGGCACAAGCTATGGACTCATGAACCTAATTTAAAGTGCCTCTCTGAGGATGTGGAGAAAGGGGATCCCTCCTACATTGTTGGTGGGAATGCAAGTTGGTACAGCCACTCTGGAAAACAGTGTGGAGGTCCCTTAAAAAGTTAAAAATTGAGCTACCCTATGATCCAGCCATTGCACTACTGGGTGTTTACCCCAAAGATACAGACGAAGAGAGTGGCCATATGCACCCCAATGTTCATAGCAGCAATGTCCACAATAGCTAAATCGTGGAAGGAGCCGAGATGCCCTTCAACAGATGACTGGATTAAGAAGTTGTGGTCCATATATACAATGGAATATTACTCAGCTATCAGAAAGAACGAGTTCTCAACATTTGCTACAACATGGACGGCACTGGAGGAGATAATGCTAAGTGAAATAAGTCAAGCAGAGAAAGACAACTATCATATGATTTCTCTCATCTATGGAACATAAGAACTAGAATGATCAGTAGGGGAAGAAAGGGATAAAGAAAGGGGGGGTAATCAGAAGGGGGAATGAAACATGAGAGACTATGGACTATGAGAAACAAACTGAGGGCCTCAGAGGGGAGGGGGGTGGGGGAATGGGATAGACCGGTGATGGGTAGTAAGGAGGGCACGTATTGCATGGTGCACTGGGTGTTATACGCAACTAAAGAATCATCGAGCCTTACATCGGAAACCGGGGATGTACTGTATGGTGACTAACATAATATAATAAAAAATCATTTAAAAATAAATAAATAAAATAAAATGCCTCTCTGACCCCTCCCGCCCGACTGGTCAGATGACCCCAAGGGCTGCCTTTGCCTCCTGGTAAAGAGCTCTCGCTCCCTTGCCCGTTCTCTCGGAGGAACTAGAATCGTGGATCCGCAGCTCCTAAGGGTGATTAATATTTGTCAGCGTGTCTCCCACGCCAGGTCCAGCTCGTGGGAAGTCTCAGTGAACATCTCATCCTCACTGGGCTGTAGGGACCCGTGAGCAAACAGACAGACGAGGGAAAGTCACTGGTTCCGGGTACTGTCGCACGTCATTGATCTGCTGTCCTCTTCCACCTGCACTGGACAGGGCGGGTGGCCTGCCCAGGTTCCCCCAGATAGATCTGGATCCCTCTTCCCGGCTCTGTGCACCCAGCCCTCCATCTTCTGTGCGCTCTCTGCATTCATTATGGCTTTTTATTTCCCGCAACCATTTCCTTTATGAGCTCGTATACTGGTATACTCTACCCCAGGGCAGGATTCCTCTGCCTTGTCACCCCAGGACCACGCTCCAGACAAGTAGGGATGGCCCCCTCCACCCCAGAGCCAGCTGAAATTATTCATATTAGACAATCTGAAGCCAGCTCACCCTGTCTCCCCTGTTCCTTCACTGGGAAACCGCGACAGAGACTCTTGCTCAGGGCTCCCCTCTCCCCCTCTGCCTCCTGACTACCCTTGGCCCTTCCCTATGTGCACAGCTTGGCACACCCCCGTCTTTGGGGATCTGTGAGAAGGACAAACTATCTTTTTTCTTTTCTTTTAATTAGGCTCCACTTCCAGTGTGGAGCCCAATGAGGGGCTTCAACTCACGACCCTGAGATCAAGAGTGAGACACAGAACTAAACCGACTGAGCCACCCAGGCGCCCGAAGGATCTTTTCAATTGCGGTCATTCTGATCTGTCAGCTCCCCCACACCTGAATATTAATAAAAGCTACATTTTACAAGACTTTGTTGCTAATGGCTTCCCCTGCGACCTTCTTCTTCCGAGGACCGCCCTGGGGTTCAAGGTGACTGGCAGTTTATGTCCTGCCTGGTGGTTTATGTCCCGCCGTCTCCTCATGACTCATGGCCCAAGACTGACAAGAGGGGTGGAGTCTCCAAATATGGCCCCCAATGACCACGCCCCCAAGATGCATGTATCTGTGTAGCCCCTCCCATATTCAGCCAGCCTGACTTGCATCAACCCGTGGAGTGCAGTGAAGGTGACAATGGGCCAGTTCCAAGCTCTCTCTTTATGTGACTGACAGCTTCTCCTTCCCCCTGGAGTAATGCTCACTTTGGGGGACCCTGAGCTATCATGTAGGGAGTCCAGAGACCCTGCCGGAGAGACCACAGGCTGGCTGGTTCCAGCCTACTAGCCATTCCTGCCAAGGCGCCAGACATGTCTGAGCCATTTTAGATGGTCTAGCCCACTTGGACCCTAAGATGACTGCAGCCCTAGTCACTGGGCCGAAGAATTGCCTTGCTGAGCCCATCAAGCCAGGACATTGCGTGATCATAAACAGTTATTATTTTAAGACTCTAAGTTTGGGGGTGGCTTGTTAATCAGCAATAAAAAACCCAAACAGGGGTCTCCCTAGCTCCCTTTGCCTCAGGGTAAGAAAGACCCTGCAACTTAATTTATCCTCCAGAGCTCCCCATGGGATCACACAGGGGTTGGGACTTCACCTGAAGTCATACTCTTGCTAGTCTTCTTCCCCTTCGCTGTCCGGTTTCCTCCGCTCCTTTTTGGTTTCTCCTCGGAGCATTTCTTTAAAAAATCATGGGCTCACGAATCTTGTCTCGGGCTCTGCTTCCAAGAGAACCTGACCTCAGACACGACGCTTCTGATATTCTCACTTCCAACCAGAAGCCAAGGGTCTGGCTCCCTGTTCTCCCTCCTGACTCTTCCCTGCCCCCTCTCCTGCACCCAAAAAATTCAGACCACCTTCCAGATTCCCATCTAGTTGGTGGCATGGGAGGGGAGAAGGTGGGAACAAAGACATCCATGAGGTCTCTGAAGGAAGAAGCAAGCAGCTTGTTTGCCCCGGCCAGCAGCAAATGACACCTCCCTGCCCCAACCACACAACCATGGAGGGGATCATATGGAGGTCAGGCAGGAGAGACTCGGGCGGTTGGCAGGTCAGCAGTTCAGGGGCCAGGTGGGGATGACAGTCATCTCTGATTCTGCGTCTGTGGTGGGAGGGGCTCTGCCGGTTGTCCCACCCCCTCCTTTCGGAGTCTGTCTCTGTGACCTTCCCATCCCCACCAGTTCTCCGTCCCTGGAAACCCCAGCATTCATCACCACGGATCCCCCAGAAGGTCCCACAGCCGGGTGCCACTGGAGTCGGATAAGTCAGCAGAGAAGATGCTTGGGGCTGGGGGGCCACAGCCTAGCAGGGGACCCCCACTCAGAGCCTCCAGCCAGTCCAAGGAGTCTGTGGGGCCCCTGGGAGAGGGGGACGGGGAGTTTGTGGGGGACGGGAGCGAGGAAGAGAAGACAGATGAGAGGCCTTCAGAGTCCGGGGAGGGGGACAGCACGTCGAAGGAGCCGGGGAAGTCCAGGGGGATGGGGGGCAGCGGTTCTGCAGGAGAAAGGCAGAGATCCGGACCCCACTCCGTTATTCCTCGTTTTCAGAAATGCAAGTCCCCAGCCCACTTCTCCCTAGAACCCGGGACTCCAGACCCCAACCCCTTCTTCCCTTGGACTAGGACTCAAGAAACTCAGTCTCCTCCCCCAAATCTAGGAGTTCGACTCTTACCCTCGGCCTCCACCTGATCCTCCAGGATGTCATCAATGCCCCGGTTTGGAAGCAACTGCGGACGGACAGAAGAGGCGTGAACCTGGGATCCCAGCCCCATCCTGTCCGAGACCCCTAGCCCGCTCCCTCTCACCTGCGCCCTGCGAATGGCTTCCTGCAGCTCCTCCTCCAGAGTCAGGGCCGCTGTGGGTGGGGCTGAAGAAGGAGCGGGTGCTGAAGCCGCAGCGGCAGCCGCAGCCGGAGCCGCAGCCTGAGCGGGAGCGGGAGCCGGAGCGGGAGCAAGGGCCGGAGCAGTGGCAGGGGTTTCCGAGGCACGTGCGGGAGGCGGAGGGTGAGAGTTTGGGTTTGGCTTGAGCTGGAACCGCAACCAGGAGTTCCCATAAGCCACGCCCACCTGGAGCAACCCCACCCACTCGCAACCTGTGGCTCCACCCCCTGGCCGCCTCCCGGCCTCCGAGAGCTCGTCGACCGCCCGCGTTTGGTACCGCCCGGTATTCTTTCATTGGCCTCTCTTCCCTTTAGATCCTCCCACTTTGCCCTTAACCACGCCCCCACACTTCATTGGCTATTCTTCTTTCGACTTCCCGCCCCGTCCCGCTTTGTCTTCTCCTCACTGGTCCATAACGCGCGTAGCCCCGCCCTCACCGAGCCCTGCCGCCGGACGGCTCCCAGAGCCTTGGGCCTGAGGCGCGGCCAGGGAGCACCCGCGGGACCGTCCTCGCGCCGCGGCTTCGGCCGCTCGCGGGGCAGGCCGCCGCCGCGCATGCGCTCCAGGAGCATCGACTTAGTCCCCGACACCGGGAGGCCCCGCAGGCGCAGCTGCTGCCGGAGCTCTGAGACCTGGGGTGGGGGGCGGGGAGAGGCCTTGCTGGGAGGGCTCCGGGCCACAGGCGGGAGCTGGGGCTGGACATTTGGGAACCGCGAGAAGAGGGATTGGGGGCCCAGGCTCCTGGGTCTCCAATGGGGCAGAGGGTGCGGGGTTAGACCTGTGGGTACCCACCGAGGGAGAGGGCCAGCCTGGGAAGTTACTCCCGACACTCACCGTCAGCTCCTCCAGCTTTAGGGTCTGAAGTTCCAGCTTATGTGGAGGGGGCAAGGGGCTGGGGACTCCAAGTGGGGAGGGAGTGAGGGCAGTGGGCTTCATCCTGGCGGGAGTCAGGAGGGGGAACCAGAGGTCAGAGGGGGCAGAGAGAGACAGGGCATTCCGGGGTCTTCGAAGAGGAAAGAGAGGGCCCAGGAAGAGGGCCAATTCCTGTGCGTGGGAGAGGAGGAACCAGAGGCCCAGTCTCTTGGGTCTGAAGCCAGTTTGCCCGGAACTGAAGGAAGAGGGATTGGGAACTTGGACTCGAGTCCTGGAGGAGGAAGGGGTTGGGAGCTGAACTCCCCTGCTCTTGGACTCTGGGTTTGAGGGAGGAGGATGCGGGGCAGGCTGAATTTCCCACCAGAGAACAAAAACAGGGATCATACCTGGGAGGTGGCAGCTGTGAGTTTGTCCCTTCCCACAGAGGTGGTCCAGGGGGACCCAGGGCCAGCCCTTTGGCCTGGGGGTCTACCCTGGACCCTTGTCTCCGCCCTGGAGGCATGTACTGGTGGTAGGTCAAGTTCCCCTTTGGCTTGGGCCCTCTCCAATGTTGGGAGATCTTGGGAGACTCCTGAAAAGCAAGTGTGATGTCATATGCTTCAGCTCTGTGCCCGCTGTCCTGCCCCAGAGCCTCATGCAAAGCATGGCGTCAGCTTGGCACCACCAGAAAGGGGCCAAAAGGGCAGCAGCAAGGACAACCAATGCTGGACTCTCCGGGGTACTTCTCCTCACTCAATGGAGACTCACCTTCAGGGACCTCCAAGGGCGGTATTCTGATTCAGGGAGCAGGTCCCCAGGGCTGAAGAGGAAGGGGGTGGGGCCCGAGGACGAGACTGGGGCTGGAGCTCCAGGGGCCAGAGCAGGGTCTGTGGCTGAGACCCACGGATCTGGATCCAAGACTGGAGAGGCAGTGAAGGACCCTGAGAGGCCTGTAGATAGCAAGCCAGGCAGGGAGGAACAAGGCTGTGTGGGAAGGAGGGCCCTGGAGGCTTCAGCCACACACACACCCCCACCCCACCCCCACCACCCCGTGTGGGAGGACAGGCCCAGGGAGGGAAACCCCAGCAGTAGGAGGTGAGTGCCCAGACTCCTGGATCTCAGGGCAGAGGTTCCAGACTTTTATATTCTCAAGAAAGGAATCATGTCCTCAGTCACCAAGGGGTGTGGTGGCTGAGGATCACGGGTTTGGGGGGTTTTCCTGGAACAGGGTTGGGGCCAGCACTCCTGGTTCTTGAGGAGAGAGAGAAGCTGAAAGCCACATCCTGAGATTCGTGTGCCTGCCAAGTGTGGAGCCTGGGATGCCTGTTTTCTTCAAAGAAACAGGATCTGGATTCATTCATGCATTTCATTGGAGTGGGAAAAGTCACAGAAGGGGAAGCAGAGCTTTGAGGGGTGGGGTGGCCAGGGACCTGTACTTCGGGTCCTCGGGAAGGGACAGGATAGGATTTCAGGGTATCCCTGGCATAATGACTGAGCTCAGCCCAGGGACCAGTGCAGGAGATCTGGGAGCTTCTCTCCTGGGCGTCCCAGGGGTGTCAGGCCTCCACCCCCTCCCTTCCAGGGCCCACACTTACTTGGGTCCTGATACCGTCTGTGGATCCGAAGCTGGAGGACTATGGAGAAAGGAGGGAGGTGGGAGGAGAAAGGCGGGAAGGGAGTGTCCAGGAGCCTGGCCTGGCAGGCGGCGCAAGCTGCAGTTGTTGGCAGGACATGCGTGCCCAGCCCCCTTACACACCCCATGCCGGCGGGTGGGCCGGCAGCCTGTTCCCTTTCCCGGGCCTCCCGCCTGCTCCCTGCTCCCTGCCAGAGCCGTTCTGGGACTCGGAGCCAGCCAGTGTGCAGGCGGGAGGCAGCCCTGCCCCCAGCTCCACCTGCCCCCTTCCTGAGCATGTGCCCACCCCGCGCAAGGCACGATGGCCATCTTGGCAGCCTGACCCATGTGTACCTCACCTCTTCGCGTCCGCGCGCTCCCGTCTGCACAAGCCTGCTCCCTTCTATGTACCCCCGGGCCTCCCCACACTCAGTCCCTCTGCACACGCAGTTCCCTGGGCTCTGGGCTGGCACCTGTGCCCATCTCGTGCACTTGTAGCCTTCGATACGCTCCATCCTTGGCTCACTCTGTCTTGGCACCCGCCCAGCCTTGCTGACACTTCTTTGCACATTCAGGAGTTGGCTTCCAGTAATGGAGCGGGGGTCTCTCTTTGCGCATTTCACGTGCACTCTCTGGCACACTCTTTGCTCTTTGGGGACTGCTGTCTTTGCACACACCCCCCCCAGCATTTTCATTTGCACACTCGTATGCCTTTTGCCTACTGAGGAACTGACAGCCAGCACACGCTTTCGGTCCACATTGGGACCTAAAATACAACCTTTGACAAGCTCAAGGTTTAATAGAGCTCACTATCCCCTCACCAACACTCCCACACCTCCCGCTCCAAAGTCCCCACTCTGTGCACTCCTCCGCTTTGCGCACACGTCAATTTAAGCCCCCGGTCCTTTGCAGTGCCTGACCCTCAGCACACCCACCCCTAGCCAACCCCTCCACACTGTTTACAGAAGCATCGCACTGGCCATTTGCACACTCATTGAGCCCCCCACACTCAGCCCCTTTGCTGGGGCCTCCTTTATACACAAGTGACTTTTGCACAGAAAACACCTGCCTTATGCGTCCCATGGCCCACCCTCCCCACCTCACCCACCACACACACTGGCCGAGTTAAGAGTATTTCGATCCCAGGACCCAGAAGACCCCTTCCCCTTCTACGTGCATAGAGAGAAGCCTCTCACCAGATCTGAACTTGGAGCGAATGATTTGGGAGCGCTGAGAGGAAGTTGCGAGAGTCATTGCCAAGGCTGTGATGGAGACCTGGACTGAGGGGAGGACAGGGCCCACGGAGGAGGGTCAGAGTGGAGGTCAGGAGGCTGTCCCTCCATGTGGAGGCAGCAGAAAAAGGGCCTCAGGGGCTTAGGGATAGGAGAGGCCTTGAGCCAGAACTTCTGATTCCTGGGGGAGGAGGGGCTAGGAGCCCGGACTCCTGGATTTGAAAGAGAAGGGGGTTGAGGGCCCCAATTCCTGGAGCTTGGGGGAGGAAAGACTGGGATCTATGAAAGGAGACCCCTGGGCCTGTGAAAGGAGAGGAAGGAAAAGGGGGTGAAGGGACAGAGCTCAATATTCTGAAGAGACTAGAATCCAGCACCCTTGATCAAAAGGGGAAAGGGACCTGGTATGTTCCTGGGGAATGGGAAGGGTCTCTGCCACCTGCATTGGAGAAGGAAGTGGGTGGGTGTCAGCCACCATGGTCTGTGAGGAAGGGACTGGGACCAGAGAGGTGACAGAAAAGTTAAGGTGGGTTCCCCCCACCCCCATTCCAGGGGCTTCTCACCAGGTGGGCTCGGCGCAGCAGTGCTCTTGAGCGGGTTAACTCCCCTGGTCTAGGCTGGAGGCCGCAAGCTCCGCCCCACCGGCCTGGGACCGCCTAGGACACCCCTTTCTAGGGCGTGCCAGGAGCCTGTGGAATGGGGCGGGGGGAAACAAGAGCCCCGCCTGGGACCCTGAGAAGGGGCGGGAGCACCGGCTGGGAGGGACTGGGGCGGGGCGAACGTCGGGGTTCCCTGGGTCTCTCCTCCTCCGAGTCCTGGGGCTGCGGGGTCGGGCAGGGCAGCGGCGGGCGGACTGACAGAAGCAGGTGCCTGGAGAGGGGCGCCGGGTGAGCAGCGGGAGCAGGTGGTCGCGACCCGGCCCTGCGGGCAGGTGCCACCTGTCGCTTATTTTTTCCCTGACGCAGCAGCAGGAGTCGGATTTAGGGGAGTGGAAAGTACAAACTGGAGCCCCGAACTCCTGGATCCGAGGGAGGAGGGGGCTGGGGACCTGGACTCCCGGGTCTGAGGGAGGAGTGGGTTGGGGGCCCGGACTTCCGGATGTGAGGAAGGAGGGATGCCAGAACAAGGACAAGAGGTGTTGGGATTCGGCAGTGTGCCCGACAGGCAGAAATGTCCAGATGGGGGCTGGGAACCCAGACTCCTGGGTCTGAGGGAGAAGAGGGCTGGACCATGGCCTTTGGGGTCGAAGGGAGAAGTCTGGTTCCCACCGGCAGGACTGAGGGCCTGATATTTGGCAGAGCAAGCTTAGAGCTTTGTCCTGAAATGCGTGGGAGGCCCCAGGGCTCCGGGTTTGGATTACAAGCCGCAGGGCAAGCTGAGGCCGAGGCTATAAATACCACCTCGGACTCGGCAAGAACCCAACGCTCTAGTCGAGGACCCTCGTGCTCTAATCCGCAGAAAATCATCATCGCCAGAGTTCTCGAGTCTTAACAAGTAAGGCGTTGCCGATACCACAGATACCTTTATTGCTCCTTGCGCTCACGCCCCAAACCCATCTTCCCACTGTCCCATCCTCTACTACCCGAAAACTCAAACTCCCGGCATCCCACGCGGGGAAAGAACTACAACTCCCAGAGAACTCTGAGCTCGGGCGGGCTCCCGGGAGAAGAAGTCGAAGAATTTTCAAGGTTCGCGCGCTCGTTTGTTATTGGTTTTCAAGGAGGCGTGGCCACGGGAGGTCCGTGGCGGTGATTGGCCGGCAGTTCTTGCTGCTCAAGATCCCAGAGGAGGCGGCGGAGCCTGCGCAATTCACGGTGCAGGGCGTCGTCAGTCACAGGACCCGTGAGGCGCAGGCGCGAGCTGCCCAAGGGCAGGATGAGGGGAGGATGGGAAGAGAAACTTTCGAAGATGTCCCCTAGGAGACCGAAGAAGACGGAGTCAAGTTCTGAAAGAGGGCGTGCGGCAGCAGTGTTGGGGAGAGGCTGTGTCACGCCCGAAGGAAGGAAAAACTCCAACCCCCAGCGATTCCTGGAGCAGGTTCCACTCCAACAGGACTCTCGAGAGTCCCCGAGCATCATGGGAGTTGTAGTTTCAGACCAAAAAAAAAAAAAAGGCCACCGTTGCCTGGGAAACGGGCGAGGTATTGGGTTCTTGGGTCCGTGAGGAAGGAAGGTCTGGGAACTTAGTTTTACGGATTCCTTAGAGTAGAGGGGCCTGGAACCCGAACTCCTGGGCGAGGAGGGTAGGTTCTCCGGGGAAGAGGCTGGGGGCCTGAACCCTGGGGAAAAAAGGAGCTGGAACTTGAATTCCTGTACCCTGGGGGAGAGGGGAGTTGGGGTCCATTACTTAAGTCTTGAGGGAGGAGAGGATTCAGGATCCAGAATCCTGGGTCAGGAGGAGGAAGGGGCTGCGGCTATGGATTCCTGGGTCCTGAGGACCAAAAAAAAAAAAAAAAAAAAGCCTCTGTCCCCGTCTCTCCTCACCTGTGTCCACAGCATCTCGCTCTGCAGGGGGAGGGTCCCAGGCAGGTGGTGGCCCACGGCCAGGACCCAACTGATAGTGGCTGAGCAGATGGTGGAGCTGAGCAGGGGTCAGTGTGGGGTGGTCAGTTCGTAGGCTGCTCCATGAAGCCTGGTGGGAAGATCAGGTGAGAGATCTATGGTCATTATGGGGCAGCTGAGAAATCAAAAATGGAAGGCCCTCCATAAAGGGCACGGATGTAGTGGACAGACAGTGGTATCTGTGCGGTATCTTCTGAACACTGTGAGGCCAGGCTGTCACCAAAGTGATGGTGGGGAAGGGCGCTTTAAAAAATATGATTTGGGGTGCCTGGATGGCCCAGGTCTGCCATAGGCTCAGGTCCTGATCCCAGGGTCCTGGGATGGAGCCAGGTATTGGGCTTCCTGCTCAGCAGGGAGCTTGCTTCTCCCTCCCTCTGCTTCAGCTCCCCCTGCTGTCCTCTTGTGCTCGCATGCTTCTCTGTGTCAAATAAATAAATAAAATCTTTTAAAAAATGTGATTTGCTTCAGCATAAATGTGATGTAGGAGGGGTGGGGGGTGGAGAAGAAACAAAATTGGCCATTAGTTCATATTATTGAAGTTGATGATGTGTACCTAGGTGTTCATTACTATACTGTGGCTATTTTTTGTATCTGAAAATTTCTACACTTAACTGAAATGACATTATTATAATTATAAATAAATCAAATAACTTATCCTACCTGATTTTCAGTTTCCTTGTCTGCAAAGAATTGTCAGTTAATAACCTATTTCATGAGGCTTAGTCAACATTCAATGAGAAGTGCTAGACAGTGTCTGGCGTGTCGTTTATGTTCAATGAATGCTTTAACTATCACATTCCTTGGTCTCATAGCAGACTTTCTGAATCAGCATGTCTGAGGGCGGGGGGGGGGGGGGCTTGGAAACTATTGTTAGGAAGTCCCATGGGATTCAGATGCAGCTTAGACACTTGTGGCTGGCTTCCTTCTAACTGTCAACAGATTACCCACAGTGTCAGAGCTGGGACTGGGGATAACATGAAGTCCAAGGGGAGGTCCAAGGGTGAGCTGAATGCAGAGGATGGCTGCGTGGGGTCGAGGAGTCAGAGGTCAGGGATAGAAGTCACCTTGAGCAGGGAGGTGCGGGGCACGCAAAGCAGGTTCACAGCTATGGAGAGTTTCCGGAAGAATTCAGTGGCAATGTCACCCAGCCCGGCCCCCTGCAGCCAATCCAAGACAAGGTCCAAGTTGGTTCGGATTTGGACAGCTCGGGACCATTGGTAGAAAGGTCGGCCTTGACCTGTGGGGCAGGATATGAAGGGCAATGAGTGCATGGACTGAGCCCTCCTGCCTGCCAGACCCTTCCTATCCTTCAGCTTGGGATCTGGAGCTTGCTCTCCAGGGTCCTTAAACATGAGGCCGATCTTGGGGCGTGGTGTCTGAATTGACATGGGTCTCAGAGGTTCCTGTGCTTTCTTCCCTGCCCCTTCCCCAGTCCGACCCTCACCTCGTTCCATCAGCGAGTTGAGAAGGGACGCATTGGAGAAGAAGAACAAGTAACCGAAAGTCTGAGACATGAGGTCCGGGTGCAGCTCACACTGGCTGGTCAGTTCCAGGGCCGCCTGGAACACGCCCAGGGTCGGTCTCAAGCCTGGAGGCATGGCCCCCAGCTCTGCGCCAGGCCCTGGCAGCTCTGCCCCGGCTGTGAAAGGGTTACTATCCAGGAGAGCAGGCAGCGTTGAATACAGAGTCTAAGAAGATACAGAGATGCAAACAAGTGATTGGACTACACTCGCTGGAAGCTTCAGGGTGATAGAGCTTCTGGGAATTATAGTCCATTCTACCTGCAACACGCTAAAGGTTCTTCGTGAGCAAATCCCTACTTTCCAGATGGGTGTCTAGCATTCATCAGGCCGAGGACACCTCAAGTCTTAAGAAAGCCTCCAGGAGTTTCTTGGGTATTTTACGACCACTTCTGGTGTCTCGAAGGACTTGTAGTTCTCAACAGAGACAGCTCACAGAGGACAAAGGATACTGAACAAAGAGGCCCCCTTCGGTCAAAGAATTATTTATCCAGAGTTCCCGAAGGAAAGAAAAAGAATGAAGAGTCAGGAAGTGGGAGTGGCATGGCAGTGAGCCAGTGGAAAGTGAGATCAGGCCAAGGACAGGAAATGAGGTCAGAGCCAAAGAAGAAATAAAGCCACACTTGGCAGGGACGGACAGGAAGCGAAGCCTTGGAGGAATGGACTTCACCAATCAAGGCTGCTTAAGGAACAGAAAGACTCTCCCCAAAGATCCCCTTTGCTGTTACAGGTAGGGGCTCAGGCCAACCAGAATCCTGAAACCCTGAGAATTCCAAGAAGCCATCTTAAGGTCAAAGGTGGTGGGGGACTGGGGCAGAAAGCAGGTCCTGCAGGACTAGCACTCCAGGGAGAAAGTCTGTGGCGCAGAAAAAGGAGTGAATTCAGAGCTGTAGGAAATGAAGTCAGCAAACACAGGAAGTGAGGCCGGATTCAAGAGGGCCTTTCATTTAAATGACAGTACCCGGCACTATTTGAACCCTGTTTATCTATCTGCCAATCTACCTATCTATTAAGTTTACCAGTGGACTTAGAAAACAGGAGCTCAAAAAAGTGAAAATGGTGATATAACCAGGTAGTAAAGTTAGCCTGTCAAGCAGGGATCTTTGCAGAAACAGGAAGAGAAGCCAGAAAGACAGGAAGTGATGTAGGCTCAAACAGGAAGTGGTACCAGAACAGCAAAGTGCGGCGGAGAATGAGAAGTGATGTCAGAGAAGCGGGGAATCTTACAAGGTCAAATAGGAAGTGACATCGGAGCGATGTGACGTAATTCAAACCAGAAGTGAGGTTATGTCAAACAGGAAGCAGGGGACGAAACCAACCTTGGTGAGGTAGTAGACAGACTGCTGGAAGGTACACATGATGACCTCGTCCAGGAGGGCCATGGCCTCGTCACATAATTCCAAGTCATTGCAGAGCTGTGGGTCTGAGGACAGACCTGGGGGTGAGAGAGAGAACCAGAGGCTGACAGGCAGGAGCCCAAGTCCCCAAGTAGAGGGAATGACAGGGGGCTTGGAACAGGCCTGGGCTTGGGTCAGAGCTCACCCTCCTGGTCGGCCTCCTTCTCCATCTCCAGCACCTTCTCCTGCACAAAGCTCAGCAGCTCCGTGGTGTTAGCCATCCACAACATGAGTGGCCGCAGCTCTACAGACACAGCCTCGGGAGTCAAGGGCACCTCGGGGACTCCCTCCGGGTGGCTGCGGAAGGAGAAAACGACCTGTGATCTTTGCCCAACCCCCACTGTCGTGTCTAAACCCCGAAATCTGGGTCTAATTGGGGACTGAGGCCAATCCTCATTTCACGGCTGGAAGAGTTGAGTGCCAAGGAAGAGCAGAAACCTGCACTAAGCCATGAATGGAGTGAATGAACCACCAGCTGCAAATCCCCACCCCTGCATCCCTCTAGACCCTTCTCCCCAGAATTTCTCTTACTTCTCTGGCTGACGGTCTCCAATTTCCTTAATTTTTTCCTGTAGAACAGTAAGATCAGAGTCAAGGTGAAGGCGGTTGGGGAGAGGCCTATGAGTTAATACCCTGGTGTTTCTAGAAGCACCTTTTTGACAGAGACTCTCCCCCACTCAAATTGACTCTAACCCTCAAGCTTCAGAAGGGTCTATCCTCTTCTTACCTTTTAAACACAAACCCCTATGATTGTGAGTGGTCTATCGCCCTCAGGTCTGCTCAAATAGTTTCTTCTTACCCACCCCCCCACCCCCCCCAAGACACTTCTTTAAGCTTCTCTTTAATGAGCCCTAGCTCAGTGGGATGGAACCTTTAACCCCACTCTGGATGATTTCTCCCAGGCATTTCCATCTGTAAGTCGGACTGATTTGCTCTTCCTCGCCTCCAGGAATGGTCTTTGCCCACTACCTCCCAGCATCCCGTGAGACCCCTCGCTTAACAGCCCAAACCCCTCCCGGAGCATCATTGAAGAGATAGTTTCATCCCACCCAACTACGGCTGGAAGGTAGCGAGGAGGGGTGGCTGGGGAAAGAACCTGGGGCGCTGACGGGGCTGAACAGTGGTGGGAGCACTCACCCAGACAGCCTCCTTGATGAGACGGGCCAGGCGGCCCAGCAGGCGGGGCAGGTGGCCCAACTCCAGCTCCCGGGCTGAATGCTGCACGCACAGCGCCAGCAGCGTGGCGGGCCCGAGTGGTGGCAGGTCCCCAGCGCCCGCGGCGGCAGCGCGCACGATCTCCCCCAGTAGCGCCTCTTCCTCCCGCGGCCGGAAGCGCAGCACCGGCTCGCGGCCGTCCAAGTAGGCCGCCAGAGCCTCGCCCCTCTCCTGCAGGCCCCGGCCGCACAGGCGGCAAGAGAAGGCCCAGCCGGGACCCGGCGGGGCGGCCCCAGGGCGGGCGGGCAGCCAGGGCGGCCGCGCCGGCCCCGAGCCTCCAGTGCGGGGGTCCTTGTACATGAAGAGGAAGTGCTCGCCCAGCCCCAGCAGGTCGCCAGGGTGCAGCTCCGCCTCCCGCAGCAGGAGGCACCCGTTATGCGTGACTGGGGCACCCCGGGATGGGCGCACCATGGCCGGGGGCTCAGGGCCCGCACGCACGGTGCAGTGCCGCGGCAGGATGTCAGGGGCATTGAGAAAGGTGTCCACATATGGGGCCGGGGACCCACCGCGGGCCGAGGAGTTCCCGCCCCGGCCAAAGACATGCTGCTCCCGCGTCATCACATATACCACGAAGTCCTGGAGGGAAAGGGAAGATACAGTCGAGACAGCTCCATGAGGAATTGACCGCTAGCAACAAGGACCCTTTGCCACAATCAACTCTCCCATCAACCACCTCCCTTAGAATGAACACTTCCAAGGAGATCTCCTGAGACGTCAAAAGACTCACCAATTACCTCCACCCAAGCATGAGTGGACTTCTCAAAGGCACTTCCTATGACCGACTGACCCATAACACTCATCTTGAAGACCGGCTGCTTACAAGGAAACCCCTTTCTTGACACAGGCTCTAGAATTCCCCTCCCTCAAATTGTTGATGCTTTCCAGACCTTTCTCCAGTAGACTCTCGCATCTTCCCACCTCCTCGGAACGGACCCTTACAAGGTAATCCCTTTCCACAGTGCACTCTCCCACAACATCCAGCGCAAAGAATAGGTGCTTCCAAAAACACTACACCCGCACTACTAAAATGGACTGTCCTCCTACCTTTACCGTCAAAGAATGGAACTTTCCAAGGAAATCTTTCTCTTAAGAACCTTCCCATTTCCCTACCCTTGGCCCCATTTGCCCCACATTCCACCCCTATGATGGAGACGACCAAAGACGTTTCTCCTTCCAATAATAGCTTCTCTGAATATTTCCGAAACAAGGGATAGATATCTTTAAAGAGATTCCTCCTTTGAACAAGGTTT